>NW_027635590.1:2300383-2615555 GCF_903797595.1 Erithacus rubecula
CAGTGAAGACTTCTGTGGTGTGTGTCTGTGTGATGACACTGGCCATGGATACAACTCCTCCTCTGCTATGATTTCCTACTGGGCTTTGCACAGCTCTCATAGATTCACATTTTTAGATGTGGTCTCAGTAGGAGCTGACGTGTGTCTTTCCCTTTGCTGCTGCTGGATCTGGCCATGATTTTTTGGCCAGTTCTTCAAACTGCAGGAAGTTGGTGATGTTTGGTTGCCCAGTGACTCGAAAAGCAGGGCTTACCATGGAGTCACCAACACCCAATTACATTGGGATGCAAGCACAGGGTTTGAAAGTTGTCCCAGAAGAGGAGAATCAGCAGAGACGCACTTTCTGGTGGATTGATCTCCTTCATGTCTCCTTCATCCCCACAAGCCTGCTCCAGCACCACATGTGTAACAGCTACCCCTTCACTGAGTGCTTCTGGTAACCCCTGCCTTGTTCTAGACCACCATGCAGGTGCCCCAGCTGTCCTTCCTTTCCTGACTGCCAGACAAAGGAGATCTCTAGGCTGACAGACCCTTTGCACACATGTGCAGCTTTCAGGTTTGTCAGAGGACTGACCACATAAGAAGACAGTTTTCACTTAGAAACCAGGTGGAGGTGGTTTGTCCTCTCACCAGCACAGCACTCATCTTGGATATGCACCTAGCCGACTCATTGAGATTGAAATGTATGCACAGAAAGTGCCTATCTTCTCTTGAATTTATAGGAAATGGTCACTTGAGGTAAGTATAGCTCCTCCATAAAAAAATTCCCAAGTCCCAGCATTTATCTTTGAAGTTATGCTGCAAGTCAAAAAAAGAAAAAGGAGTCAGGGCTGGCTTGGACTGATAACACAATTCATCCCTGGAAGCCCCTGCACCCTGCTGAGGTTGGTTGCTCTTTCTCCCTGCATTTTGCAGGACAGTAAGTGCTTTCTGTGCTGTCCTGGGGTTGGCATGCTGGTGAATGAGGGAGGTTGTGCAAGGAGGCTCTGGGCTGCCTGGCACAGTGTGTGCCAGATGTGCCACACAGCACCCGTGGTTTTCACTGTGGCATTTTTGTCTTTTGTTGAAATTTGTCCTGCTGCTGTTCTTGTCACTTTAGCCAGTTATTCCCCAGTTGTTCCTTTTCCTGGGGCTGTCGGATCACGGGGGATAATCCAGCAGACCCCTTGACTCGGCAGTATGGGCGCTGCCTCCCCGAGCAGCCTGCTGTAGCCTAAGCCCATTCCTGCCCTCCTGCTCAGCCTGAGGAGCACAGCCATGTACAGACCCTGCCCTTGGCTGGCCTGTCACACAGCAGGCCCACGTGGGCCACTTTCCCGGATGGGTTTCCACTGCTTCCCCGAGCAGACGTCAGTGCTGCTCTCAGGTTTCTGTGGCACCCCAAAAAGGTCATGGTGCTGCAGGGGCCTGTGCCAGTGCAAAGCACTGGGAAAGTTATTTCTAGTGTCATACAAGATGCTTTTCATTTTCACTTATTTTCATTCATTTGCTCAGCATTTTTGAACCCTTCAGAAAGAAACTGTTTTATCCCCCTCACCATCAGAAATGCTGTATTTTCCCGTATTCATGGTGAGAATAGTCTTCCCTGTTGACCTTTTATTATTTCCCATCCAATTAAATTTTTCTCCTTTAACAGTTTTAATGATTGTTGTGCATTCCAACGTGTGTGCTCTTCAGACTTCAGTGCATGTGCTTGGGCTGTCTTCCTGTGTCTGACAAGTACTTTGAACAGAGATACCTAATATCTTGCTATCTTTATAATTTCAATGTTTTGAGGACTTAAAGTTGTAACAGTGTCAGTTCTGCACAGTATCTGTATGCTGCAGTTACATTCTTTTGTGATGCTTCCTTAATTGATTGAATGAGGAGTGATAGGGTTAATGAAAAAGAGTGAGAACTCAAGTTGTACTGAAGGGTCTTCATGTTTAGTTTGAGCTCAGGTGAAGATGAGACCTGTGTTAAACCATGCTTGTACTCTGGCACAAGTCAGGGAGAACTGTTTGTGGTGGTGGGTGTTTCAGTGCTCTATAAATGAAAATAATTACACTTAGGCAGAATTTACCTGCTTTCGTATCTTTAGCAGTTCTAAGCCTCTTGCCATTTCCAGCAGATGGGCTGGTTTGCCTTTTCTCCCAGCACTCATTAGGAAGATAAGGTAGAAGAGGCCTGGGATGGGGAGATAAGGGAGCGCCAGTGATCGTCCTGGTCCTGGAGTCTGTGCTGGAGGACACGATGCTGAAAGCCTGGTTCTGCAGGCAGGGGAGCAGTACAGAATGTCCTGCTGCTGGGGCAAGGCTGGCTCTCCTGACAAGCAGTCCTCTCAGTGTGCTCTCAGCAGGAGAGGTGTGAGGTGCCAGCGCTGCCCGGCTGCACCAGCAAGTCTGGGAAGGCACTGTGCCCCCCGACACCTCTCTTTGGGGTATTTAGCAGACCTAATTCTCCCCATGGGATTTCAGCTGCGTTTCAGCAGGCTCTGCACCTGTCTCCAACCCTCAGGGCCTTTGCTATATGCAGGCCTGGCTTCATATCTCTGCAAGATGCTTTGAAACCTGAAGCGTTTTCCAGCAGCGTTGCCTGGTGCGCTGACATTGCACTGACATCCCGTCTGTCCTGCCTCTCACCTCCCGCTGCTGACGCCTCTGTCCTTCTGCAGGGACCCAACAAGGTCACCCTGGGGGCTGCACTCTGGCCCCAGACAGGCCCCTGCTTGCAGCCTTGCCTGCGTTCCTGGGAAGGGTCTGTGGCTGCCTCTGGCAATAGCTGTCCAGTGTAGCCAAGACAGATACTGCCACGCGTGTGGCAGGTGTGGGTATTTTAAGCCATTAGAGGGAATTTAGTGGCCTGGGGTGGGTTATTCTCGGCTTCCTGCTTGCTCCTACCTCCAGCTCCTTCTGTAGCAGAATGGTCAAAGCTACATGTGGCAGATGAAATCCAGGCTAACTGTGGCTCATGCACTGCAATCTAAGGCTGCAGTAGCACAGCACATATCCAGGTCCGAGTCCAGGCTGCTTTTCTAGGATCTCCTGCACCAGTGCTCGTGAGTAGCTGCAATAAAGGCTCTGCCCTTCTCTCTGCCTGCAGGAAGGGCATGTTGCAGGGGCTGAGCTGCTGTACATGCTCGTAGGCTGGCTGATGTGTGGCTCTGCCTGCCGCCTTGCAGCACAGGGAGCCCAGCACTGTGGGCTGCAGGGTGCTGGTGGAGAACAGGAGTGTGGGGCTCCTTCCACCTCGCTCAGCCAGACCCACTGAGCCCCATCACTCCTGCTGCCTCTTGGCTGCCCTTGACTCCAGTGCCCACAGGCTGATGGCTGCTGCTTGGAGCAAACCAGCCCAGTGGAAAGCTGTTTTTCACCCTCTTGGTTCCCAGCTGAGGGAGCTTCAGGGGCTGTTTCTCCCATCCTGAAGGCACCATCTCTGCACGCTTCACCTCCAGAGTGTCGAGTGGCAGGAATGTGAGAAATGCAGGAATTGCCATCACAAACTAGTGGGAAACCAAACATCTGACAAGATGACAGCTTCTAAATTTAAGGGCTTGCTGTTGAGAAAGCATGTGTGCATTACTGTGCCCTTTTGTGACCAAGCTAAAGATAATTTTCCTATCTGGAAGAGCAGTTGTGTTGTAACTTATACAAAGAAACTTCTCCACAAATGAAGAGTGATCATAAAAGCATAATCTGTCCTGAGGGGACAAGCAAAGCTGGAGAGATGTGATTCAGGGTAGGGCTCTGATGTTCCACAGGAGCTGGATAGAGTCCATTTATAGAAACTCAAAAAATGTTTCGCTCTCTGAAAAATACACAGGCCTTGCTGTTTTTTAATGTAAACGTCTCTCAAAAGAATACCAAAACTTTAAGAAAAGTCACTTTAAATTATCTAGGACTCAGTATTCTTTATAATAACAGAGCCAAAAATAAACGTACAGACAGTGCTTTGGGGCAGAAGGACACTGTCAGCAAAAGAGCAGAGTTGGATACACTTTGTGTTGTGCTGAGTGCACTTTTAACCCATCTGCATATTTAAAGCACATTGATCCTTGTCTCTGCAGTCTTTTTGCTCTCACAGGTCTAGTTACATGCATATGATTATGGATGGCTCATTATATTAGGAGACATGGACCAAACCTTGGGGTCAGCAGGGATTACCCAGACAGACCATTCACCACTCTTCTTGAAGGATGGGCTCAGAACGTGCAGTAGCATAGGGTCAGCTGCTTAGCTGGCAGCAG
This sequence comes from Erithacus rubecula, assembly GCF_903797595.1. NCBI lineage: Eukaryota > Metazoa > Chordata > Aves > Passeriformes > Muscicapidae > Erithacus > Erithacus rubecula. The sequence goes on from NW_027635590.1 coordinate 2,304,609, forward strand.
TTCAAACATGTGCTGTCTCAGAAAGGTGAGTCACTCAATAGCACATTTAACTGGCAGCCTCCTGAACCTGAGTGGATAATACTTCCTGATCTCCTTGTGGCTTTAAAGCACGGGAAGAAGTGCCATGCACTGGAGCCTCGTGGAGGTTTTCAGGGCTCAGAGGTACTCAGTGTGCAACAAATCTGTTTTCCCATCTGGTATCAATGTTATCTGGAGTGCCCTGTGCAGAGCGGTGTTACTGGGGGCTTGTGAGGACATGAGAGCTGCATACGCTGTGACTTCTGGTTTACTGTCCTTCAAAGAAATAAATGCCTAGGACGCTTCATTAATGTCTAGCACTGCTTGCAGAAAGACATCCCTGGCCAGGGTCCTGTACAAAGAGCTTCCTCTGTCCTGCCCCATAAATCCGTGATGGGGCAATGTGCTGCCGGAGCTGTGCCGCTCTCGTGTCCCTGGGTGATTTTGTGTGTGCAGGATATGAATGGGGCCCTGAGCAATCCTTTGAAATCAGCCATGCCTTCAGCATAAATCTGTGGCCCTGGGCTGTTCAGTGTTCCCCAGGCAGGCAGGCTGCAGCATCATGCCTCATGTGTTCAGTGCTAACACTTGTTTTCATGTCAGGTTCTGTTACAGTGCAAAAGTGAGATCCACGAGACTCCCCTAAGATGTCTTACAGAAAGGAGCTAGAAAAATACCGGGACCTAGATGAAGATCAGATCCTTGGAGCTCTGACAGAAGAGGAGCTCAGGAAGTTGGAGAATGAACTGGAAGAGCTGGATCCTGACGTAAGTAATTTTTAATTGAGATGCTAGGTAGTGAATCTTAGTAGTTGTGGGGGAGTGGGCTGCATTAGTAATCTGTATTTCAGTGGAATCCTTTGCACAGCCTGTACGTGTTATGAGAGTGGAAGAGATGGGCTGCAGATACACAGAAGAATTTTTTGCCACTGGAAGCACAGTCTACATGTGTGTCTGTTTCTGTTTTCCTGCCCTTTTCCTGATGTGATGAGCAACTGCGACTTGCAGCAGCAATATGAGTCAGTGCTGGTGCAGGGCAGTAATCCTGTGGAAAGTGGATCTCTGTTTCTGGTCACGTCACCTTGGAGGGAATGTTTTGCAGGTTGCTTGGTTTAAAGGTTTTCTGGGGTTTTTTTGTTTTTTTGGGTTTGGGGTTTTTGTAACAGACTTCAAATGCCCTGTATTTTCCTCCATTTAGGCAGAAATCCAAATCCCAGAGTTTTGCAAAATGGGACAGTTTATTTTTAGCAACCTCCTAGCATCAGCAGGAGCTGCACATACGCAAACATGGGGTCTGCTGGTGCCAAGCTGGTGAAAGGCTTTTGGAGGCAGCACTGTCCTGTTGCAGGGGATGTGCAGAGCCAACTGGCCAAAGGCCTCTGGCTTACGGCAATGTTACTCGAGGAGCTTGGGCACTGCCAAGTGAGAAATTGTTCCTGCAACATGCAGTTAGCGTTTCTGAAGTAAATGATGGGTGGTGTCGATTGCATCATCAGTATTTTTAATTGCAATGCTCTCTAAAATATTTGAGAGCTGGCAAGCCTGCTCCTGGGATTAAGCGTATGGGCTGATGGGCTGGTTACAGCTGCCTCAGAAGACACAGAGTCAGGCAGCATTCTGTGAAAAATGAAGAAAGGTAAAATAATTACGGACATCTGTCAGTGCAGGTGTAGTCAGCTTGAAGATTGCATAGTTGCCTCTCACAGCATGGAGCTTGTGGAAGCAAGCTGTCTCCTGTGCCTCCCTGCCTGTACAATTCACACATTTCTCTGTTGCCCTCCAAGGTTGCCTGGGTCCAACTGCTTCCTATTACTTTTTTCTTCCCAGGTTTTCACTGATACAGATATAAATTATAAAGAACTACTTTTGTCAGGCAGGCATGGAAAAGTCAGTGTGTTGTTCAGCATCACCTTGGATGTCTTAAAAAGTAAATGTTGACTTCTATCCAGTAAAGCTTTAAAGAACATGCTTAGTGTCAAATCTGGGAATAGTCTTACTGCATTAAGGCTGTTCTATATTTAAATATAAGCAGGTGTTTACGTGCCATATGTGTCAAGCACGAACCAACTTCCCGTGGTGGCTTACGTGACTGAATAACAAGGAGACAGCTTGAAAAAAGGCTGAGGTTCACAAGGGTTTTGCTTCTTTGTGAGACCCTCTGTAGTTTTGTGATAGATCATGAAAGGCAGAAAACACCACCACAACTCCCTGATCTGCTCTAGGAAAGATAATGAGATTTAACTGAATGATTCTTGGGACACATGGTGCACTGTGGGCACTTGGACAGACTGCTATAGTGGGGAGTGGTTGGCTGAGAGCCTCCAGAAAGAAAGAGCTGGAGCTGATGTTGCAGAGAAACATCTACTGGGCAGCATTTGAAACGGAAGGGAGGAAAGAAGCATCACGTGTCTTGGATGATGTGAGAGTCAGTGGGGCTGGATGAAGCTAACCTTTGATACAAGGAGAAGCAAATGTGGGAAAAGAGTGGGGCAATGAGGGAAGTGCAGAGGGGACAGCGTCTGGTGGATGGGGATTGTGGCCTGCAGAGATAACCTGTGTTTCTCATCTCCCTGTCTAGAATGCACTGCTGCCAGCAGGGCTCAGGCAGCGGGATCAGACGCAAAAACCACCAACTGGCCCCTTCAAAAGGGAGGAGCTCATGGCCCACCTAGAAAAGCAAGCAAAGGACATTAAAGACAGAGAAGACTTGGTTCCATTCACAGGCGAAAAGAGAGGTATGGTCACCCTTTGCACCATGCTGGGTGCATCACAGAGTAGGCACAGTGGGTGCACAGCAGCAGAAGGGTTGTGTCTGACCAGTGTTGATAAAACAACACTTCTTTTCTGACACCACTGGAGTGGTGAATCTGCTCTCTCTGCTGTCTAGTCCCAGCTAGACAACAGGTCCCTGTGCTTGTTGATTTGGGCACCACCTGATATGTTGTTGAATGCTGGACAGAGTTGTACCACTGTGCAGCCTTTACCCATTCCCATGCTGCTGTATCTGTATCAGGTTCTGGAAAGAAATAATCTTCTGTCCTCTCTTGCCCTGTTCTCCTGTGAGCTCCTCATGTTAAGCTGCATGTTTCACCATTTACTTTCACACTCCATCCCGACACTGTGAGCTTCTCACCATAGAGAGATGTGATCACCCCAGCTGTGGTGATGCCCAGCATTCCCACCTAGTTTCCATCATCTCTTGACAACCTCAGCCTTATTTCCCAGTTTCTTGCAGGTTGCTTGTTTGTGTCCTCCTGCTCTATACCCTATAGCAGCTGCTGCACTGCATGGCCTGGAGGCCTGTGAACAGGGGTTTTCTTCTGCCTCTTTTCCTCTCCTTCTGGCATCTCTTGCTATTCTTCTCATACACAATCCATTATCCAAGTGACTTTCTTTTTCCCATTAGAACTCTGAATATCATCTGACATGGGACATGGTCTGGTCAGATCCTGCTCCTGCATTCCAGGAGCTTCTCAGCAGCTTTTCAGCTGCTGTGTCTCCCTCTGTACTGTGATCCCCCTGCAGTAGGAGATCTGGTTGTGCACTGTTCATGCTAATGGTTGCCCAATATCAAAAAGAAGTGCATTAAAATGTGGGTGTGTGAGCATGTTTCCTGAGGTCTTTCTGAAAGCTGCCTCTTTACTGACCGACATGGTTCTCTTATAAAGGGCTTGTGTAAAATTTGTTCATTTAATAAAACCTGATGCAGTATTTTTGGATTTTAAAAAAATAGTCCTTGAGAGAAGTAAATTAGTAAATTGAGTTCTATGAGGAAAACTGGTTTGATACCTTTCAGATGTGCCCCAGTCCAGTGTTGCTTACCCACCTGGCTAGCCCAGAAGGTTGAAGCAGTGCTCTGCAGGAAACAGAGGCATTTCAAGTATTTTGAGTTGCAGCATCATACTTCAGTCTGTTGTAATCTCAAATGTATTAAACATATTTTCATCTGTAACACGCTGTTAAGAGAAGAAGCTACCTACATTGCCTGTGAGCTAGAGATGGTAAATTACCTATTCACAGCTGTGATGAAGCTGTAAATAAATCACCACGTTTGCAGTTTGGAGGGTGATTTACTAGCTCATCATGGGTGGTGCCCTCCCTGGCCATGCTGCTGGGCAGGGTGGGAGCTGGGGTGTGCAGACATAGTCTGTTATGGCATAAAACATCATGCATTGTCATCGTCATGCATGCACTGTTTAATTTAAAGTTCCATCTTGTAACAAAGCATGACTGAGATACAAAACTTTCTAAAACTTAGAAATTGACTGAAATTAGGTAATTAAAATTAAACTAGAATTAAACCCCAGAAATTTTGATGTCACTGGGATGTCAGAAGGAGTTACTGTACGACAGCAGAATTAAGTTTGCCCTGTTTCTCTTGTTCTCTGCTGGTGTTGCATACAGCAGATGGTACAATTTGTACATACAGTTTGCCCAGCCATACATCTGGTGGGACAGGAGTTCCAGATCTCCACACCAAGCCAGGGCAGGCATTTTGCTGCTGGATACCCAGAAGAGGCCTGCCTGTGCAGGCACATGACACTCTGCCTATTTTTGCGAGAGCAGCTGTGTCCCAGGAGGCAGATTCCTTCCCTCTCTGTCAGAGTGGCAGCACACAGGGAGAGGATGGGAGCAAAAGGCTGTTTATGGCAGCCTCCATTTTGTCCCAGGGGACCCTGAGGTGCAGTTGCTTTTTCCTTGAGGCTAAATTTAGCCCCTTTCTGCATATCCCTGAGCAGCAGGATTGTTTCTCCCTTTTGGTGCCACTGGCTCAGGTTTCAGAGAGGTGACAAAAATAGTCCTGGCTGGCATGCTAGGCCAGGCCTTTTGCAGACACTATCTTATCTCTGCAGTGATCCAGGACTATTTTAGGGGAGGGGACTGCTCCAAAATATTCCCAGAGCCCTCCCACCCCTGTCCCAGCAATGCTGGATTTCCCCTGCAGACTGCTCCCTGCTGTGGAGTGTTAAAACATCACAAGGCTCTCTTTTCTTTTGGGCAGTCACAGCTGGATACCATGTTGTGAAATCGCAGATCTGACCCATTCTGCCTCTGAGAAGAATCTGCTGCCCATTGCAGCATGAGCAGTGAGGAGCTGGGAGCAGCTGTGCAGGGCCATCAACACTGTCCAGCTCTGGCAGTGGCTTGCCCAGTGATTGCCACGGGCAATGGGATGGGGTCTGGCAGGGAGCCCACTGCATCCCAAGCACCCCCCTTAGGAAAAGGCCATGAGCAAGCAGCTAGGGCGACAAGTTTGAGCTACCAGCTGGACCTGTGGATTTGCACCTTTGAATTGTAGGGAGTAGGTCTGTTTTTTGACCTTTTGCTGTCCAGAGAGATAAAGCATAAGGGTCTCCATTTTGCACGCTCTTTGCAACAGGGTTGAGCTAGACCAGCTGCCCTAAGCCTGCTCCTCCTTGCATCCCATGCTTTCACTGAAGTGCTGTCTCTGCCTGCTGCCAGAGCCCTCCACCAGCTCCTCTCCAGCCTCTTTTGAGTAATGTGCCATCTGCCTTGCCAGCATGCCCTCAGAGTTAGCAGCAAGAGGTGTCTCAGCAGCAGGACTGATCCTGCACAGTGCTGGGTGCAGGCTGCTGGCCTCTCTTGAGCCCTGGCAAAGCTTCACCCCTTTGTGCAGCCTTCAGAGAGGTGAGCAGCTGCAGGGTCAGGCAGTGCATGGCTTTCTGAGCACTGTGCTAGGAACAGCCATGATCCTGCTGTGGGTTCCCATAGATGCTGTGCTGGTGGAAGGGCTCAGCTCTGCAGCTGCCCATGTCAGGCAGCTGCCTCTGTTCACAGCAGGATCCAGACCAAGATGATGGAAAGGGATTCAGTTCCTCTCCTGATTTTTCTCTTGTGCCCCCTCTACTTTTCAAATCTCACAGCATGGAAATGCATCTGCAAGGGTAGCTGTGAATTGGGTGCTGTCACTATACTGAGAGTGACCTTGCTTTGCATTTATAGGAAAAGCCTGGATTCCCAAGCAGAAGCCGATGGATCCTGTTTTGGAAAGTGTGACTCTGGAGCCGGAACTGGAGGAAGCCCTTGCTAATGCCTCTGATGCAGAGCTCTGTGACATTGCTGGTAAAATAATTTCACAGTAATCAGGGTGCAAGTTGTTCAACTTCTAGGTGTTATTTTGTTCTTTTTGTGGGAAATGAGTTATTGCACCTTTTGCTGTTTATCTAAATGCTGTCAGTTCTGATAGAATTTTATTTACTTGTTGAAAAAAAATTACTCTCAGCGTGATTTAATGAGGAGTGTGGACCAAAGTTGAGCAGAGAGAAGAAGGATTTATCTACGAAACAGGGTGTGGTTTGATCTCCTTTTTGTCTCTACCACTGACTGTTGCTAATTCCAGCCTGTACATTTGAAAGCACAATGTTCTTCAAACCAAATGTTAGGAAACAGCCAAGCAGACACGGTGAGAATGTGGATTTCTTGTATGACCTGTTAAAGGATCTTTCAGTGGACATTCAGGCCTGTGATGGTTAAGGAGCTTTTTCAACACATTTTAAGTGATGGATTTCTTGTGATTTGTGTGGTCAGTCAGATAGATGACAATATTGATATGTTGCAAAGCCCATAGTGTGGACTTTGTTCTGTGCTTGGGATAGGACACGCCTTGGCCAAAGGAGCACATGGACACCCCATGATGCTTTACAAAGCTCAATGTGCTCTGCTGGTCCAGCAGCCAGTGAATATTTCAGTGATACTGGCCTCTTCTACCAGTTTTTGATTCTTCAGGTTTTCATACTCCCTAGCAGTATCCTTCTTGCTGGAAGTGTGTAAGAAAGTCTGTAGAACAACTACACCAATTAGACATCATCTACATAATAATACCATCTTTTGGCTCAGAAATGTTTTTCTGCACTAATGCTCCCAAACATTTGTACCCTGGCCAAGCACTGTGTCTCTGGAATTTGCTTTTTTAGTTTTCATCCCTGAGTCCTATAAAGCCCTGTCCTATAAAATCTGCCTTTCTAAGCTGTGCAGTAATCGTTGTCCCATGGACATGCTGCTCACGGCAGCTTGTTCTACAGCTGCTGGGAGAACACACTCAAGTGGGAGCAAGAGTACTGATGTGATACAAACTGTGCTGAAATCTCAATATTGACAGTGACAGCCTTGCTCCTGCCTGCTTAGCAGGATTCATTTAGCAGGAGCTCATTTTGCTCCTGCCTGTTTAGCAGGGATCGCTGTGGTGTGTTGGATCCATTCCTTGGCAAAACCAGGAGGGTGGCTCCCAGCAGCCCTGGAAGGGCTCCCATGCCTTTGGTCAGGTGAGGGAGGCAGAAGTGGGGTGCCTTTATTCTGCCTGAGTTCCTTTGGAGAATAAACCATAAGCACCAGAGCCAGAGAGAGTGGGTCCCCCTTGTCTCCCAGCACAAACCTGAGCCCCCAAAATGCATGGCCATGGCAACAGATCCTTGCTTCTCTTTGCAGTCCAGACACTCACACTCTGGCTGCTGGAGAGCTTTCATTGCCCAAATAAGGGGGATCTGGGGACTATCTGTGTTGCCAAAATGCTGAGCCTGAAAATTACTTTTTCAACCTGTGCTGCACCCCTGAAAATGCAATCTGTGAGAAAATGACAAAGAAAAGGGCAAGAAAAAATACAAACAAGCAAACTTGAAGTGCCTAACCTCATTCAGATTTTGAGACTGCTTGGCTCTGTGAGATCCAATTGGGAATGTGTTAGAGGCCACAGGGAAGGTCACTGACATGCTTTGCTGCTGGCAGTCCATCCTGTGCAATCCAGACATAGAGTCACCATAACAGATCCTATTCTTATGCTGGGCTTCAAGGATACCATTCTCCTGTAAATTCCAGCCCTTCTTTCAGGCCAAAGTGACAGAATTTATTGGGACACTGGTGCCAATCAAGTCTAAGAAGTGCCTTTGTGGTGCCATGCTTGGATTTTAGGGAGAAATGTATTATTTACACAACAGTATCTATCCAGAGATCAAGATTTGTTCAGATGTGTCTGTTTTAACAAGTATTCACGTGTCTGCATTTTTCTTTAGAAAGTCACATAGCTAGTAAAAAAGAAAGTTGTTGATTCAAAAATCATTTTTCAAACTTGATCTTTCTGTGTGTAGCAGCGTTACTTTTAGAAATGAGCCCTTTATCCAAAAGCTCCTAAGCCACTGACTTCTCATTGGTCATTTGCAGCAGCCAGGAGTTTCACCAGAGCCCACAGACATGGCTCACTTTGCATTTGCATATTGGTTTTGCATTCTTGAGTCTGAGAGACACAAATTGGCAGAGTTTGGCTTTGGGGCTCTTACAGCATTTGAATGGTGCTGGTACCACCACTCTCTACATTTTGACCGAGCCAGCAGGGCTTTACCTTCTCACAATGTCACTTTCCAAGAGTGAAAACACAATGTGCATTGCTATGCTTCAGGTGACAGTCACCCTCTTGCTGCCTTGTGGTTGGAGCACATTATATATATAGTATATATATTGGGGAGCTTTGTCCTCCCTTTGCATGTTTTTCTGTGCTTGCTCAGGGAAAGGTAGTGTGCTGTGTCTTTTCCTGGCTCTGGAACCTCCAATAAGTCATGTTCTCCTGTTTCTGTAGCCATCCTTGGCATGCACACCTTGATGAGTAACCAGCAGTACTATGAGGCGCTGGGGAGCAGCACCATTGTGAACAAAGAAGGACTCAACAGTAAGTGATTTGTGTTAGCAGGCTGCAGTATATGGCTTAGAAGCTGCTAGCAGAGGCAAAGTGATAATTATTTTTAGGATGAAGGTTAGAGCTGTGCTGTCAGAGCAGCCTGTGATTCCTGGGCCATCTCTGGTGCATCCTTGCCCTGTGCCAGCCAGTGCAGTCTCAGCCACTTCTCTGGTGCCATCCGGGAGCCAGTGCAGCCCAAGGGAGAGCCCCAGGCAGGCAGTGTGCCTTCTGTCACCCAGATTTGGACCTTAACAGCACACAGCAGCAGGCACTGGCTGTCCTGTGCTGGGTGGCCCCAGTGGAGTGGTTTCTCATCTTGTGGCTTTTTGCCAGGTCATGCTTCCATCTCCTATGCTTCCATCTCTCCACTTCCAGAAGAGCAGAAACACACTCAAAATATAGTGCTACTCAGGGTGCTTTCATTTTCTTGCTTTTCACTTGCAGGTGTGATTAAGCCCACACAGTACAAGCCAGTTCCTGATGAGGAGCCAAACTCAACAGATGTGGAGGAAACTCTGAAACTAATACAAAGCAATGATCCTGACCTTGAGGAAGTCAACCTTAACAATATTATGGTATTTGCCCCTTCCTACCCTCATGTCTTAGTAACAAGACTAAGTATCTGATGCAGAGAAGGCAGACACTGGGTCTGTTTTGCTGCACAGAGCTGTATCAAAACACTGAATGTAGCCAAACAAGAAACACCAGTTCTTATCTCCATTGTGGCAGCATTGTGGGCAGAATGGATTGTTACCTGCTGTGGGACAAAGGCCTGGAGTTGGTAGCAGGAAGATTCCTCTAAGTGCCTAGAAAAATGGAGCTGTATTGAGAGTAGTTTGGGGAGACCCCAAACTGTCTGGTTAAAGCCATTTTAGGTTGCTCTGATGATTTAGATGGGCATATTTGGTGGAGGGAACGTTGATTTGTATTATAAGATGGTGGGAGAAAAAAGGTTTCATAATCCAGATGCTTGCCATGAAAATATGAAGAAGCCACCCTTCTTGCAGGTGTCTCTATCTCCTACCCACCCCACCTGTGGACTCCTACTTCTTGTAGAAAGCAAGTCAGGACATAGCACCACTTCTTATGTTGCCTTTGGGACACATTCATAGACTAAAAAGCAGTTTCTGTTCCATGGGCTCTGTTAAATGCTGACATAGCTAAACAGCAAGAACATGGTTAACTGCACATGCACATCAAAGACATTTTTGCAATGCTACCTACACCTTTCTAAAACAGAAATGTTTTTACTTTAATGTATTTGAGGATCTGGGAGGCAGGCACTACTTTTGTGTGTTGAACTCATGACTTTGGGATGGGGAGTGACAGTGGAGATTCTAAGCTGCTGGGTGCTGTGTTATGGCTCTGCAGATGACTTTGAGTATTGATGATTCCACATGGTGAGACCCAAGTGGTGAGGCAAGAAGTCCAAGGTGAGGATGGCACTTACAATTTTAGGTGAAAATTTGCACATCCAAAAAGGGTATCTAAAGTTCTTCATAAGTGAAAAATACTGATTTTTAAAGAATTCAGAAAAAGCAGCGTGGAATTTTTTTTTTTTTCCTAGGCTAAAACATAGCATGGCAAACATCAGCCTGTAAGATGCTGCATAAAGCAGTCAGGGGCATCTGTTATTTGTGTTACAAGGAGATTATATCAGGCCTTTCTGGATCAGTTTCTGTTGGTGTAAATTTTCTGAATGTGATATGATTGTTTCTCAGTGCTGCCATTTGTATCAGAGAGCACAGGAGCAGTGCTTTGTAGGCTCACAGATCCTGGTTACAAACATCCACAATGCCCTTGTTCCTAGGTATCTGAGTTTCTGGGCAACTAAAGAGCAGAGATACAGCTTCAAATCAAGTGAGCTTTCTTTCAGCAGAGTACAAGATAGGATGAAGACATTGCCATGCTCCTTAGAATATGCTGGTTATAGCAAGACAACTTGAAAAAATATTTTTCAAGCCCTTCCTGAATTACTTTGGTGCATTTGGTGATCTGACCTTGATGAGAAGTTTAGCAGCACAAGTATTGCATATTCATTGGACACAGATGATGGCCTAACACATGCTTTCTGCATTTCTTGTCACAGAATATTCCCATACCAACTCTGAAAGCTTTTGCGGAAGCGCTGAAGAACAACACGTATGTGAAGAAGTTCAGCATAGTCGGGACCCGGAGCAACGATCCTGTTGCTTTTGTGAGTACTGCGAGTTCATCATCCCAATATTGTGACAGGAACTGTTCTTGGGCGAGGTATTTTCAGCATTATTGACTGAGTGCTTCTGCCCATTGTGTCTGGCACATTCCACACCTCTGGCTGTTTGCTGCAGGGGCTTCAGCATCAGGGGCACTAGTGGAAGCCAGCAATAGACAGGCTTTGGTTCCTTCACTTCATTTGTCATCTGTGGAGGTTTCAGGGTGCAGTCCTTTATTCTATGCAGTCTCATATTTGTCCTTTAGGACCTGCTGGAAAAGGAACGTGAGACAGCTGATGTCGTAGCGGCATCTTCTAAAAGCAGTTTATCTCTCTCTCTGGTTATTGGTTTCTGTTAGTACAAAGGTGTGCATGCCTGCTCTCCCCTCACACACATCTGCTCCAGCTGTCTCTCTTATTCTTTGTGCAGAAGCAGACTGCATCTCCTAATGTGTGGCCTCTGTAGGTGATAATAGGTCTTTCTGGCTGCTGTGAGTGATCTTAAATATCAGTGAGGATGCAGAGAAGACCCAGTCGTTCTGCCTGGCCTTTGTGCTGCCTTCCAGGCTGCATCTTTGCATCCTTCTCCAGCACCATTGCTGTCAGCTTTTGCTCTTAGTCACCCAGGCTACCCCTGCCTACCTCCACACACACACATACACGTGCACACCAGTTTCCTGCTAGAAAAAGAAACTTTCTAGGAGGATGAGTGCTGCTTTTAATTACTTCAGGCACTCTGGACTGTGGAGAAAGCGTATGCAGGCAGGACAGGTGCAGTGCCAGAGCTGGAGGGGTGCTGTGCTGGGTTAGGGGAGCTATGGGGCCAAATGCTGTGGGTGCTGGTCAGCCCTGCCATCACCTTCTGTCCTTTTGCTTCATGACGTAGATGGATCCACCCTTGCAGTTTATTTGAAGTTACATGATCTGATCAGGTCTGGGGCGTAACAAATGCTTCAGCCACTTGTGGTCTTACCCTCTAAGGGAAGCAAAAATGATTAATATGGTTGTGATGCTGCTTGGGAGGACACTTTGGATGTGGAGGTGGACACCTTGTTGCTCCTCTCTCTGCATGTTTTAATGGGAAGCATCTCAACCCTGTGCAGTGCAGGCAGGGTCTCATCAGAATGGAGACAGGCTAATACCATGCTGGCTTTAGAAGAGACAGATGAACCTGTCACAGGGCAGCTGCAGGTGTGGGCTATCACCTTTTGGGGTAGCCCCAAGAGCGCTTCCATCTGGTAGCAGTGAAACTGTGCAGCATGTGGGATCCTCCAGGAGTACTCTGGAGGTGAGGGGAGCTCAGGCCCTGCTGCCCTTTGGTGCTCTGCCCCGCCTGTCTGACTGTCAGCTCTTCCTGCCCACCTCTGCCCACAGGCCCTGGCAGAAATGTTGAAGGTCAATAGCACACTGAAGAGCCTAAACGTGGAGTCAAACTTCATTTCTGGGTCTGGGATCCTGGCTATTGTTGAAGCCCTCGAGGGCAACACGTCGCTTGTGGAGCTGCGCATTGACAACCAGGTAAGGCGTGTATGGGGGACAGCTGTGGTCAGGTGAAGGTGTGGGGGAACCCAGTGTGCCCTGACACAGAGCCAGGGCCAAGTGCAGCTCCCAAGGAACCCAGAGCTTGAAGCAGCTGAGCTATAGGGAACTTGGAGACAGATGACTGACGAGACCAAAATCCTGGTTTCTCCACATGTCCATTATTGCTAATCTGACCAGGAAATGAAGTCTTTGGGCAAAAGGACTTGTGGGAATGTCTGCTGGAGGAGTTGGAGCCTCTCAGTTGTAGCATGTGTACAGGAACAGGCCAGTGATTTGTTTTACCAGCTCCAAGTCAGAAATGGGCACAGGTCCAGAGAAAGGTCTGCAATCTCCACCCCTTCCCTCTAAGTGCTTGCTCTGAATCACCCTCCAGCCTGAACAGCTTGCTTTTCTGTTTTCAAAAGAGTCAGCCCTTGGGCAACAAAGTAGAAATGGAAATCGCAAACATATTGGAAAAGAACACCTCCCTGCTGAAGTTTGGGTACCATTTCACCCAGCAAGGTCCCCGGCTTCGTGCCTCCAATGCCATGATGAATAACAACGACCTGGGTGAGTCAGGCTGGCCACAAACTGGGAAGCATGGGAGGGTCCTGTGGGCAATTCCTGGTGGGATTAGGGCAGAACTGCTCATATTAAAGATGTGTATGAATTAGAATGTGCCTCTTGAAGGGCCTGATGATGCTTTGCCCCTCGAGGAGGAAGGCAGCCTTTACCAGCTGGCTCCTTGCTGCAGCTGCTGTCAGCCAGGCAGTGTTTTCTGCAGTAACAGTGGGTATTGTTGGGAAAGAGCAAGAGCTGCTGATGTGGTTCAGCAGAGCTTGTGATACAGCATGTGGCACATGAGGGCTATGAACTGCTAGCATTTGTGATTCCTAGCAAATGCTTGTCTTCCTCCAGCTTCATTCCCACTTTAACAAGGAGATGAAAAGTAACAGAGTTGAACTTTGACAGCAGTTAAGATTTGGCCCATCCCCTTCAGCAAAACAAACCGGAGCTGTTTCCAGGGATATGTGGAAAGCCACATGGCTTTGAGTGATCAAAGTACACCCTCAGTGAAGTGATCAGAAGGCTTGTGAAGCAAAATGTGGGCAAGACTGCAAACTGCCATTTTCAGCCAAAGCACGTAGCAGAGCCTTTCCACTGCTTGGCTACAAGCTGCTGTAGAGCACTGGAAACCAGGCCAGCAGAGCAGTGCTGAATGCAGCTAACACACCCACCAGGCTGCACTCAGCACCTGTCATATCTAGGCAGATGACACATCTCTTGTGCTTTAAAAACAAATGAAAAAATCCATCTTGCTTCAGCTGGTCCTGTGCTCCTAGGAAGCACAGCCAAGCACAAGTGCCAGTTTTTCAAGGATCACATGAAATACTCCAGACCTGCACTTGGGAAAGGCTTGCTATTTTCTGTCCTTTGGAACAGGGCATGATTTTTAATGACTCTGCAGCACCTGGAGTTCAAAGTAATCAGTTCGAAGATCTAAAATCTAGTATTTTGATTGTTCCTGCTGTTGAGAGGATGAATTCACAACTTGCCTTCCATGTAAGAGTTGTGTATTTTTCTTTGACCACTAAGATCTGCGTTTCTTGTCTGATTTGGTTCTTGTTTGCAGCTCGTATTCATCGGTCTGATGGTCACTGGCAATAGCATCTCAGCTCTACACCTGGACAATGTATGAGTAAAGACAAACTTTATTTTCCTCCCTGTCAGCAATAGCTCTCTGCTTGTGCTCCACTCCAGTGCTCTTGCCTATCAACTGATGCTACCAGAACATGGTTTTGGTCCCATGGCTTCTGTTCCTTAAGATGCTCTGTGTGAACCAACTGTGAAGGCTTTTACTTATGTTCATCCTCATGAGCTAACTTCTTCATCTTCTTTATACATTTTTGTTTTGGCTTTTCTTTCCACACCTTTCTTGGAAAGTCATGACTGTAGGTGTCAAAAGGCATAAATCAACTTTTAAGACAAGGTATGAGACTGTTTTGGCTATGATAACTGTGATCAGAGGACTGCAGTCCAGTGTCTTAGGATAAGAAGAAATTTTTAATTTTTTTTTTTATTATTATTATTATTTATTTTAAGAAGCAGATTTTTAATTTGAAAAACTAGCAAAGGAAAAACTGTGACATCTGTCTCCTGCTGTCTCTCCATCAGTCAGATGATGCACTGGCCAAAGTCCAATTACAGAGACAAACTGTGAAATATAATTAACTACAGAGTAAGGGAGGTAAGGCTGAAAGTAGCTTCTGGCCTTAAAAATTTATAGGGAGAAAAACCTGATCTTTCTTGATTTTATTGTGTAAGGCTGTGCCTGCTGCTTAAGGCAGGAATTCAGAAGCTGATGCTATCCTGTTTCTTTCCTGGCAGAAAGTACATCTCTCAGCTACTTTCTACAGCTGTTAAATCAAGCCTGCCATCCAAATTATCCCATGACTGACTCCTCTTTCTGTTCTCTTTCAGTGAGGAAGAGAAGACTTGCAGAGGTGAATGGGCCTATTTTTCCCAAGTGCCGAACTGGAGTGTAGTTCCTGGCTGGAGGTCATTCCCAGTGATCTGTGCTACACTGTGGAAATCTCAAGGCAATAAGTGCCTCGACAGAGTATTTGTGGTGCCTCTGCTCTGTTTTATGCACTAACAGTTGAAATTAAATAGTGGCTGTAGTTTTTATGAAGATTTTATCCAGTAGGACTGTTGATGTTTTCTGTAGAGTTGGAAACTATTCAAGCCAACATGTCAATTTAATGCAACCTCAGTTTAGAGTACAATACAGTGTTAATGGGGATTAATTTTTCTATACTTTCTGCACGGTGTTTCATAAAGTTAGGATGTGGTATGCATGAGTGAAAGATACAATTGTTTCACACAAATTATAGAAGTATTAAAAAAATACTTTATTTTTATTTTTTTTCAAAGTTGATCTCAAGTAACTACAGAGGAGTAAACTAGCTTAACAAGCACTTCTAACATCTGGAAACATGGCTAATTTCAAGAATTGTAAGTTAACAATTTTTTACCAATGTTTGCTGAATCATTTAACTGCAGGTGCCATTTCAAATGCATCCCAGCGTTTCTTAAAAAAAAAAAAACCTGATCCCCATCCCCTAATTAAATGGAACTTAAGGCCACCAAATATAAAGGAGAGTCTCGAAATTTGAGTGGTTTAGATGGGTGAATATCCTTCAACCCTATGCATATCTGAAGAAAACAGTCATTCTAAGAGGTGTGAAGCAAACCCTAACCCCCAGAGATGGCCAAACTAATGAGCAAATGAGAATCTTCTCTTCTACTCCCCACTCCCTTGTTTCCTAATGTTAAAAGTGTTTGTCCAGATATTCACAGGAGACAGGTGGAATTCTTTCCCTTTGCTGTTTTGTCTAGATGACCATGTCCATTAATGAAATTTTGTTCTGCTAGGAATTATTTCTTTTACTGCTGTCACTTATGTCCACATAAATGCAAGAATAAATGTTCTTCCCTAAAAAAGCTGTAAGGTAAAATACCCGAAATCTAAACTTACACTACGTATGATCTCACAGCTTTTTGTCAGTGTACACTCATCATCCAGCCTGGGAGGAATTCCCCACAGGTTTGTGCACCTCCCACAACTGCAATGGACTGGACTCAGCAGATCCAGAACTCCCACTGTTAATGTGGGTGGGATCCTGCTCAGTAAGAAGTCTCCACGGAAGAATCATTGCTGTATTGAAACCTTAATGACACATCCTAGAAAATGTTCTCTTTTGCTAGAAATCTGACTTTAAATGTCTGTTAGAGTGAAGTTTTTCAGCCTTTTACATACATTGTGTCAAAAGTCCCAGAGATATCTTCAGAGCTTGTGCACAAACACCACTGATGATTTAGCTCTGACCAGCAAAGCAGAGAAACACTATTCAGCAATGTGGGGAAACACACTTGTGCTCTTCAAATCTTAATAAATGTGCCCGTGGTATCATATAAAATGTTTCATTATAGCTTGTTTCCCCCACTGTGCAAAAAATCAGAAAATTAATGTGGAAGAAAAATACTTGAAAATATACTAAAATGAAAAAAACTGGCAGACTTCTTGTCTTCTGTGTGCACTGTGAAGACTTTGAAATGACCAACTACATAATCAAATCACAGCCACACACCTTCAGCCGAGCCATGCCCTCGGATTTGCATGACACAGGCTCAGCTCTTCCCTTGGCTTCAGAATGCAAATTAATCTTATCCTGAAAAATTCTGGTGGTACTAAGAAGCACAGTCATGCAAGGAGATGTATCTGCAGACCAGGGAGACCATGGATACTACTCCAGCCCTTAACAACAACAACAAAAAAAAAGCTAAGAACTTTGTCGTGTATTTCACTGTAGCAGCAACCATATTAACCTTGCAGCCAAAGGTATACTAAACTGTCAGGATCATTCCAGGCTCCTTGGCTGATCCTCACAGAGCTGTTTTGCTGCAGGATGCAGTGCTGATGCATCAGGCTGTATAGTGAAACCTGTGCAGCAGTGGAGCTACAAAAGGGTGATACTTAGGAGCAAATGAATTCCTGTTGGGCCCAGCAGCTCTCTGGGAAAAGGGAGGAAAAGCCATCTGCTGACTGCAGCATCTGGCAGATACAGCCCATCCTGCTGAAAAAACTCTTCCCTCTCCTGAAGCCCATGTGCCTTCTCTCAGGCATTACCACTGTGATGCCTGGATGCCACCACATAGCTTTTCACATGACAAGTTCCTTATTGGTATTAATCTGATCAAACTAACCCAGAAAACAGGACAGAGAGCCCCTTTATGGGCTAACTTGCAAGAAGCGGACTGTCTCTTATCCCCTTCTCTGCTCTGTGCAGCAGAGAGAACATAGCTTTATGGGATTCCATCTGTACATAACAAATCTTTCTCCTCCCTTGCCTTAGTGCAGCAAGGACTAGAAGAGGCCTCATGGCTCCCCTCTGCCTTTGAGGTAGAATCTCAGCTGTGAGGAGTCTCAGGAGAATTCTATCTTGTAGCCAGGTCTGGCACATGACAGACTAGGTTTCAGTGTCCATCTCTGCAGAATCAAGCAGCTCCAACAAAACGTGCTAAGTGTATTTGTGCAGGACTTAAAAAAATATAATGGAAGCACTAAAGGTTATTTATCATAGATGTTTCAGAAATTTACATATAAAATATAGTTGTTGCCATCCTGTACTGATAAGTGATACAGAAACAGCATTACAAATTGATTACAGTGTTTCAGACCTGCTGAGAGAGTGAATTACAAAACTGTGTTCTTTTTAGCCTAACACAGGAAGATCATGGGACACTCCCCATCAGTGCTTTAGACCAGATCCACAGTAGAGCCTCCATGTTTCTTCACAAATACTCCAGCCCTCAAAACCACAGAAGTTAACCAGCCAGCAGAGACTGGGAAGCCAAGGAGACATTGGCACTGCTCAGACTTCTGCTGAAGGTGTCTACTGATGGGAATTTTCTAATTTCTTCTCAAGGATGAGTTGCTCAGAGATTTACTATTAAATACTATCCTAGAAAGATACCTAAGCTCCAGGTTTTTCCTCGCTAATGGGATTGTCATGAGGACAGTTGGTGAACTGTTGATTTCATGATAGCAATACTGGAAGCAAGAAGAAATGTTTGTCATGGCTTTAATGGAACCAATGCCTATGTATTTAAGTTGCTAGTCAAGCCAACAATGAGGCCTTGTTGAATTAATAGCACCATGGAGAGAAAGGTATAATCTAAATGAAAATAACATAGCCCCATCATTAAGCAACTGCAGAAACCTAAGAATCTATTTTCTTGCTTTTAAAAGCATTTGCCAGTAAAAAACTCCAAATCTAGTGACTTTGATTTCCTAAAGATATACTGTTCAGTTCCCAGAAGGACAGTAAATTTTAAAGACATTTTTCAGTCAAGACACATCTTCCACACTATTAATAAATCCTTTCTGTACCATTCTGCAGCATCAGGCACACAATACAGCACATGGGGCAGTATTTTAATCTCATCTGCTGTAGGTCCTTTCAAAGACAATTTCTCCACTATCAAGTGCTGGAAATTGCATAAACATCTTGCAGCTTTTAGAAAATTCAACACATGCTTAAAAAGCAGAAATGCTCCCTAGAACTTGAATTATTTAATTTGGATAAAGGATCTTGCACTCTCCTCATAGCTGTTGCTGACATTTATGCATACATGCATCACTTACAGTGCCATGATGCTGGTATTTTGACAATCTCTGTGCTCCCCTTTGTGTGCTTGTTCCAACATGCTTCAAGCTGTCAAGTTTTTTTTAGTGCAAGCAGAGCTGAGCCCTGCATATTTCATACACTGACAAGCTGAGGAGAAAAAACAGTTCCCAGGGAGACTGAGCACTGGAAAGAAGATTGGGTTTGCTGTTCATCCTGCAGGTCACACAAGTATGGCTGAGTAAACAGTATCTCTGGGCCTTTGCTCCAGCTCCTCCTGCTGCTTTCAGCCAGTTTTACAGGAAAGTTAAGCCAGTTATTTCAGGTAACTTCACCTTGCTTCTCACTGATATAAAGCAAGAGATGCAGGTCAATGGTGTGCATGTGGAATATATCTTCAGGATCTAATCTGGTTACATACTCATACCAAATTGGTAAATCTGCTGTTTGCATACCTTACTACAAGCTATTGAAGCAGATGCATGATCCTTGGAGAGGTCAGACAGGTTGATCTCCATGCAGGAAGAAAAAAAAATTGAACTGTTCTTGAATTCCTTCAGTTTCTTTTGAATTGTGAGCAGCTCTGTCACATTGCAGATAGTCTGCTCCAAAATCCCCATGGTAAAGGCCACACTACAAGACTGTACCTAGAGAGAGGAATCCTGTAGTGCTGGTGATGGATTGGGCACTCTGGTAATTTACAGGTAAGTAATGGATGGTTTTCAGGGCATATTCTATGTTTAAAGGCAGCATATGAACAAGACTTTCCAAGCCAACATATTTCCATAATTTCCAAACCTAACTGATTAACAGATAGAGAACTGGTTACAGAAGCCCTTCGCAGGAGCACATGCCAGATTAACCAATGAAACAGCTTAATCCTTTCCTATGTCCAGCATCCTTGGTGAGACACGTTCAATTGGTACCCTTGGCCGCCTCCTTGTGCATTCACATTCCTCCTTAAGTGTCTGTCCTGAAGCCCTTGAGGTCACCTTGAGCGCCTTCTCTTGACAAACAGGACAGCAAGCTGTAAGACCTTTGTTGCAACAACTTGGGCATGTCAGGACAAGCTGCCGGCAGTGTTGACTGGAACAAAGTTTATACTGGTCCCACAGCACCCCACAGTACCTGCATGCTGGAGGGAGGAGGAAAAGAAGAAGTTAACACCCATACTGCTCTGTCTGTTCCCTTGCAGAGGGCTTGCCAAGGCACCAGAGGGCTGCCAGCTCTCATTTAAGTGGCTATTGTCTTGCAGGTTTTTAATTCCTGTTTAGCTTGATCTTCTAGAATCTAGTTAAGTTGAAAATATCTTTTTGGACATACTTAAGACAGTTTTCTCTCTGGAAAAGGGAGACTGCTCACTAGTGCTTTCTTTAGTTCTGAGGAGACAGATATAGAGATTCCTACTGCCAAGAGAAGAAGAAAGACATGCAGGTGGAAACTAAACCAGTATGCAGGAAATGTCACCTGCTGAATAAGGGGATGCCATGGAACTTCCTTCCATGACAAACAATGGCTTGTGCAGACAGAGTGCCATATGCAGTCCTGGTAAGTATCCTTCCAGAACATCACACACAGGTTTAACTCTTTAAGTGAAAGCTACAGCCCAGTTTTAGCTGTACCAAGAAGGTGCATATCTGAGTGTGTTCTGTTTCCATACCAAGTCAGGCCCCTTCAAGATGTATAGAGTAATTGCAGAGGAGGAATGGGAGGTTATGCTTGAAAAGTTACCAACTCAGAAAAAAACCAGCACTGCTTCTGAAAAAAAACGGGCTAGAATCAAATTCCAGCTACTTGTTGTATCTGGCAACTGATAGCAAAATAAAAGATTACTTAATTTGCAGTAATTGAAGAGCAATCCCAGCCAGAAGATCAGGCAATGTTCTTAACTACTTAAACTAGAGGCCACTGAAATTCCATTGGATATAGAATTTCTCAAGCATAATAACGAAGTGCTGTAGAGCATAGTGCCACTACTCTCCCAATACCTGGAAGTCTTGGTTGATATTCTGTGAGAGTGCTGGAGCAGAGGACTGCTGGCAGCAGGAGAACTACTTAAGACTTTGGTCAGTTGGCCAACCACAGTCTGATCAGCACTGTGGGCAACAAGCAGGTAACAACAGCTGTGGTGCTGGACATGTATGTCTCCATAGGTGCAGATGGCTCATAACAGAGCTGTTCTGCAGGTTATACTTCCTTCTACTGCTCCAGTTTTAGCGAACTCTTATTAGGGACCCCCTTTCCTCTCATTTCTGTGTTACATGTTAAAGCCATAGTGTTGATAGTCATCACGAGAAGTGACAGCACTGTGAGATCAAACCAAGTATGAGGAAGAACTTACACAGGCCACTTTGGCTGTCCCTACCCTGCACACCTCTGGAAACGATTGCAATAGCTTCCCAGCCTTCTGCACTTACAGTATCTAGTCCTACCTGAGATGATATCTTCATTGGAACAAATGGCGTAACGATCATCAAATACAAACAGCTTCCCCCTGTAGAATCCATCTGGAAACTCTTCTAGGTACTTGTGAATTCCACCTTTTAGCTGGTAAACCTCTCTGCACACTGCCTGTTTAAAGCATATTAGCAGAAAAGCTGAAGGAGACCACAGCAGTGGTGGTGTGCCAGAGTTCCCAAAGCAAATGCTGTAAATGCCAGGGGTCAGTGAAAAGCAGCAGCCTCTCAGTGACCATCAGATGGCACCATGTGCAGCCACAGCTCCAGGCAGTGCTACCAGGGAATACTGGGCAGCTCCACAATGCTGGCTTGCTGGCACGAACCCAACTCTTCATTTAATGTTATACTCAAAAGAAGCTGGTAACCTCCTCACCTGAGGAAGGTTTGCTGCATCACAGATCAACTGCTTTTGAACCTCCATGAACTTGTTATTCAGTGTTTATTTAGTTAACAGTTAGTAGAAGCAGAATTTTGCAGTGGAAAAAAGAACTCCAAGGTTTAAATCTCTGGAGAACCTTTGTTTTCTGTTCCCTTGATCCTTGAGAGGATCCAGGAGAAGAGTGGGATGGAGATTTTAGAACACAATTAGAACAATGCACTATGCTGGATTTACTTCTGCAACACCGAGAAAAACACTGACTGGATAATTTTCACTACTCTGAGATATTCAAGCTGTGCAGTAATGACCACAGAGCATAACCTACACAGTCTGTGGAAACACTGCAGAGTATTTTCAAGCCCTCCTAAAACAGTTCTAAAAATATCTCTTCTGAGGAAATGGGTAACATAATTATTTTCACTGCTGTGACACTAGTCCACACAGGTCATACTGAGCCACACTGAACTATCCAGGTCCTTGACAGACAGCATGAGACAAGTACATGTCAGAGGCATTTATCTCCCCACCTGCACATTCTGCAGTTTGTGCACAGTTAGAATTCACCAGCAAGACAAAAGACAGGTGCCCTTAAAGCAGCCTCAAATCCCCAACACTTGTGCCCCCAGAATGACATCTTACCTTGCTCCTAAGGTAAGCAGAGCCTCTTTCACAACGAATCCCTCCCGTGCAGTACATCAGGACACGCTTGTCTTTAAAAAGCTCCAGATTTTCATCTACATAACTTGGAAAATAGCTGAACTTCCTTATATCTGGAGCCAGACAGCCCTGGAAATGTCCCTGCAATTACAACAGATGACCATGCAACTGGTTACAAGCACTGTTACTGCTAAGGTCTGTGCCTCAAAGATGGCACAGACTTTGAGCTGGAACACTCAGCTCACTGCAGCTGTTTTATGCAGCTCCTCAGCTGCATTTATGCATCAACGGGTGTGGTAAAATCTGTAGGAGGATTCTGGACACAGCAAGCAAAGAGACAACTAAACAGAACTGTCAGAAAGAGGACAAACCACAACAGTGCATGATGGGTGGTGGATGTGACAGCAGGATGCCCCTTCCTTTTTGACAGATGGGACAAGACAAAAAATGCTGAAAAACATCTCTACAAATTATGCTATTTCAAACACTCATGCTCATGTTGTACAGACCACTTTGTTTTCTTCCTGCCCCACACTGTATAAGCACTTGGCCGGCAGGCTCCATCCTGAGTTGCTGGGCAGGTCCTCTACTGCTTGTGTCTAATATTCATTACTAAACTGCACCTGTACACATTACAGTCAATCTGGAGTATGTAATCTTTCCAACAGTTAGGTTACACCCTCACAATCATAAATACTTCACCCCAGCAACTGTAAAAAAGCAGGTAAGCAGCACTTACTATTTTACTTTCATAGAAGTTTCTACAGTCCAGCAAGATGGTATCACTTTGTCCTTGATTGGCCTGAGACAAATATTGTTCTACTTCTCTATGAAATTCCTGAGGGGATAAATGGATTCCTTTAAGAAAACAAAACAAACAAACAAACAAAAAAAACAAAAAAAAAAAAGAAGAGGGAGGGGGGAAGAGAAGTGAGAAACAAGTGACAAAACAATGTCACGAATGAGATCACTTGTCCAGATTCTCCTAACAATTCCAAACAAAATTTTTTTGTGATTTTCATAGACTTTCCATGCCAACTCAATCAGCCAAGTTTATCCATGTTTGGCTTCCTACTGGCAAATGAAAGAAAACACAACACTCTTCCATATGATGGAAGAAGCAGCATACAAGTTCTTATCTCTATGATGTTTTATTGCATCCCCCTGACTACCCTTGCAGCTGTAGAAGATGGAGTGACATGCTCCACTTCTCTCTACTCATCTCTCATTACATTTGGAGGTGTAGAAATAAAATTTTTTAAATTAAACTTTTTGATAATAATGCAAAATTTCCATAAACATGTATCACTTTCAGTACAACTTCAACTTACATAAAGTTTCTCAACTTTCAGGGCTTAGGACCCTTAATCTACGAAAAACTAAAGATCTCCACCAGTAAAATCATTTACCTTATTATAAAATATCCCTACAAGCAACCTGCCAGAGTAATAGGAACTGTCTCCATGAAATGCTACAAAAGAGGAGGCAAAAGAGCAAAAAAGAAAAGACATAGCCAAACAAAAAAAAATGGGAATGAAACATAATTTTCTTCCAAATCCACAAAAATCACTGTAGAAGTATGGCAGCAATAAAATCTCCTGGTGGAAAAAAAAGCCCAAAGCTGCTCTGGTAATTGCTATTTGCTGTGCTCCTGCTTACCGCCTATGTAAGCATCCCTACAGCAAATCCACAGTCAGAAACAACTTATCAAGCATAATCCACACTAAGCAGCTACAGTTAGCACAAAACAAATGTAGTCAGATGAAGTTCATGCAGAACTAGGATCTGCTTAGTGCAAAAGACAGGAGCGTGGCTGTTGGCTCCAGAATGAGTGAGCCAAGTCAGCAGGCCCTGTCTCACAACAAGGTAACTGCTTCATGTCATCTGAACTCTCCCACAAAACCTGAAGTGAATTCTGAAGTTTTCTGAGGCAGCTTTAG
This sequence comes from Erithacus rubecula, assembly GCF_903797595.1. Taxonomy (NCBI): domain Eukaryota; kingdom Metazoa; phylum Chordata; class Aves; order Passeriformes; family Muscicapidae; genus Erithacus; species Erithacus rubecula. The sequence continues at coordinate 2,328,650 of NW_027635590.1, forward strand.
ACTAGGCTAGTCAAAATCTGGACCAGCAAATTCTCTGCACCAGCAGCTTTGACTACAGTAGGGTATACATTTCTGTATCTATTTCTTCTGTGTCCTGGCCATTATGCAAAAGGAAGTATTTTTGATGAAGGTATTTTTCTCTTCACTCACCTCTCACTTGGGTGAGAGGCTTTATTTTTCATTACATAAACTTACCAGTTTCCTTATAAGACACTATCTTTGGATCAATGCCCATTGGTACAATTTCTTTGAATACTCCAACTCTGAGGTCTGGGAAACAGTGAGCTCCTCCTGCACTGCTCTAGGAAATCAAACACAAAAACATTTCACCAAAATTTGCCTGCTGTCAAAATTAAAATTACCCACTCACTTAAATTCTACAGCTTATTAGAATATGAGAATATCTTTGCAGCTGAGGTAAAGAAGTATCTTTCCTGCTGAAATCCACACCCTAAATCCTGAAATTTGGGCAGTGGACCCTTAACACCACCTGGAAGACAATTGTCTTAGGCCCAATGACTACTCTGCAAGTGAGACAGACAGCATGTGGTTGGAGGTGGAGGGTTGTATACCAAATCTTAGACAGAAACATGTTACTAGCACTTATTGTGAGAAAGCTGAAACCCCTACAAAAGCTGATCCTGGAAGGAATATTAAATAATGTCCTCCAGTAATGGATCATGTTGCCACATCCAGGCCCTGCAGCTCCCTTCATCTCTCTGGCACTAGACACATGCACAGCTGTGCCTCCAGTCATGACGTGTCTGATGGGAACTGCAGTGTTCATGCATGTGAAGGAGATGTATGGGAGGTCAGCCAGGTGCAAGATTTTGTTAATAGTGGAGGCTGGCACCTCCTCCTCCCTCTTCATTCAAGCATGGAGTCCTGGTAACCCTTTTCTGGTAGGCACCCCCACTGCAGGCTACAGGAAGTGAGAATCTCTGCAGGGCTAAGCCTCAAACACAGCTTAGGCAACATAAAGTTATAAACATGCAAAGGAAAGTGCAGTGCTGAGCAGCACTGTTCCAACTGTTATGGAAATCAGTCTGCAGGAACTGTTGTGGCCACTGGGTATGTTCATAGTCCTAAGCATGGTTATCACTCCTCTATCCCATGTCTTCACGGCTCAGCAACCTGAAAGCCTCATTCACTTGGGTATCATTCAGGAGGAACTGTGAGACACCATAGTCCATTAATGAAGGAACACTAATGTCCAGAGAGATAATGCAAGGTTGAAGGTTTTGCCAAGGTCAGAGTAAAAATCCATCTCCGTTCTGTTTTTGCGTATACATACGACTGTAACTAACACAAACCCTCTTGAAATTCAGCCAAGTAACAGACACTTACAAAGCTAAGACTGAATCATCACTGCAGTTCAGCATGGAATTTGAGTTATGCAAGTTTCACTAACTCTTTTGATCTAGGTGCCTATGAAAAAATAATAGCACTCCCTGCAAATAAAACTGTGTGGAGGAGCTGCTGCTTAAGCAGCAGCTCTCCTTCCTTGCAGAGAAACCAGAACCTACAGCAGGTGACAGCCAAAGCCTACCAGAACACCACACAGCACACCAGCCACTGCTGCCCTCACCATGTGGGGACAGCAATCAGTGTGTATGCTCCAGCCAGGCACTACATGGAGTAGGAAGAAAACTCTTGATAGCCCTGTGTGTGTTCTCTGGAAGATACCCAACCCATGGAACTGACATTGCACCTATATGGACACCAAAGCCTGCATGAACTTAAACCAGTAGTACTGCATCCAGTAAAGGGTCTCCAATCAGCGTGAAGAGTACAGGGTGCAAACACCTTCCTGGGCTAAGTGTATGTTGTGATGCCTGCTCAGTCTGGAGTAAATGCTTGCTGCGGAATGGTGGGGCTTAAACACACTCCCTCACCCGCCTGCACTGCGGGGCTCTGTGGCTGCACCCACAGCTGCCAAAGCCTGTAGCAGCTGCTGTCACTGCACTAGGAAACTCCTAATTCTGGTAAAATGCAGCAAAGATATGGTTTTGGTACCGTAAAGATCCACCGACTTAGATAAGAGGGGGGGAGCAGAACTGCTACGGCAGAAGTAACACTGTCAAGAAGAAGTGTATTTATTTCTTGAATATTAAATGACCCACATTAACAATGTCCATATAAAAATTATTTTTTCATACCTTGAAATCCTCTTGACACAAAATGTTTTTGAACAGAGGCTGGGAAAGCATAACTTTAATGTAGAGACTGGTAGCTACTTTGCTCCCACCAACTGTCCCATTAATCCCCTCTGAAGCAACTCGTACCTAGAAGGCAAGAGGAAAACCTGGGGCTGAGACTTGGTTACAGCAAAACAAATCACAGTGAAATCAGCAAAATTTCAAAAAACTGGGTGACAAACAGCAGGCACACAAACAGGAGCATGTTCAGAAAAGAGACTACTGAATAAGGAAGGAAAATAGGGCTAGACTGAAGTAGAACGTAAAAACAATAAACAGAAAAAAACCCCAACAATCAGGAATTGCTTCTGAGCCATTTTGAAAGAATCACACCAGGACAGTCAGAAGAGCCCATTCAATAAACAGAGAAATGCAGCACGAACAGAGAAAATGCTGCCTGCAAATACTGCAGTCAGCATTAGAATTCCCTCTGAAGTTGCCTCAGAAAGAACAATAGGCTTGTGCCTCATGATTCACACAGCTAAAAAAGAAAATGTGAATATGTATAACATTGTATCTAATATTAAACTTTGGGATGAGTCATTTTATCTCCAGCACTGACAAATGAACAAAAGCTCTGAAGTGGGGGTGGGGGAAAAGGGGAAAGATTGAATATAAGGAGCAAGCAAAAAAAAACCTGATTGGGAAGGTAAATGCTGTACCTGTCTTAGAAATGAAAAAAAAAAGAGGAAGAAAAGAAACTCAAGCAAAACACCAACTACCAGGCAAGACAGCTGAGCAGAAAAGGAACTGAATCCATGATGACCTTTCACCCCCAGACCTGTCTTGGGGTACCCTGGCAGAGAACAAGAAGGTACTTAGGGAGACAAGTCGCAGGTGAAAGGAACCTCCTGCTCCACACTTCTTGGGACTGGTTACAAAATGAACTCCTCTGTACTCTCACTGCCAGTGGACTACCATATGCTCTCCCCACAGATAGCCTAGGAACATCAGCTTTGTGATGCTAAAATTCACTTTCTCCCACAGCCTCCAGAGGCCAGCCACACAAGCAACTCACTTTCTTGGTCTAGCTTGCCAGCAATGAAGAGAACAGACTGTGCTATGTTATGGTTGATGGCTGCTCTCACCAAATTCCCAACAATGTGGTTTACAGCTTGGGGTAGCCACTCTGACTGGGAGCCCCCTGTGCACTGAGGAGGGAGGACACAGGTGCCCAGTGAGTGGAGCAGGCCCAGATCTGTGTCATCCCTCCCTGGAGGCTGTGCTGTGCTGCACGTGCCCTTCAGCCGCAGATACAGCCAACCGGCTAATGCTACCCTGCACACAGCTCTCTGCTGACACCAGGCATTAAGCCACCCTCATCTCCTTGCGTTTGTCTAAAACCACATCACAAATTTCTTATGTGAATATCCGTTCTGACAAATGGCTGGAGTGATAAAAAGACTCATTTCCCTGTTTCCATGTGTAACAGAGATCGGAAAGGGGCAACCTGTGCAAGCCCGGGTCTAGTGTGCTGTCTGTGAGGCTCACTCACTGCCACACAACCCAGGGTTCCCTGCACCAATAAGACTATTTGTATTTTTTTCCTTGATTATGATAGCTCTTAAACAGAATTCTAAAAGATACATTACCAAGTCTGAGTGCCTCTGTTAATGGGATCATAACAGATCTGCACTCTCTGGTGCAAAACACATCTGGTTCTCCAAATCCCCCATCATTCTGCACTAAATAAAGATGTGAGATTTTTTCCCTTAAGAATAAAACCATTGCTTCAAACCTTACCTTTCCAGTGAGATGCAGATGCTGACACAAAGCCTTTTGCCAAGCACAGAGTTTCTCTGGATCCCTCACCTCACAGTAACAGTAATAGAGAAGTACTTCTCCCACCTGGCTGCCCACAGCATGGCAAAGGTAAGCAAATAGAAAAACAATATTAAGAAAGAACAAAACGTTACTATTAGCAGACCATTCAAAAAGCAGACAATTTTCTTCTGGTGGAGGGATTAGCACTGCTGGGTTTATTTCAAACAGAACGAATGTTAACTAAAAAAATCTGCCATGCTTCTAATTCTTGGAATTGGTTACAAAATGAACTTCTCCATACTCTCACTGCCAGTGGCCTACCATATGCTCTCCCCACACAAAGAACACAAGAATTACTGACTTTCGTGCACAGAAGGATGCTATTAAATGCTCACTTTGCCAGAATGCCACTTGAAAACTCAAGCACTTGAGCTACCTAAATTCAAAAAGCCAAAATTTTTCGTGAGATTGCACGTTCCCACATTGTGTGCGGCACAAGCCAAACTCTGTTGTAGCCAGAAACTTTCTCGTGAACCTTCTTCGTGTCTATATGAGTCCTTCAGGAACCCAAACGAGCAGCAGAAAGGAACCCGCGCAGTGTATATCCTGCACTGTCGTGGTCCCTCCTTACAGATCCAAGCTGTCAAGCAACACCCATACAGGCCTCTTTAAAGATGCAGGGCAATATGACCGCCTAAAGCCGAACACCCCAGTCGTGGACCCTCGGAGCGCCTTCCTTACCTTGTCAGATCCTCCTGGCTGACGTGGCTGGTGTCCGGGAGCGCCCAGGAGATCTCGGGGCCCGCCGGGGCCGGGCCGCCCTCGGGGCTCCCTGCGGCCGGGGCCTGCCCCGCGCCCAGCCCCGCCTGCCGCCCCACGTCCCCGGAGTGGTGCAGGGCCACGTGCCGGTGGATGCCGGGCAGCTCCTCGAACGCCTGCCGGCAGCACCGCCACCGCACGCCCTCTCCGCCGCCGGGACAGCGCGCCGCGGCCGGCACCTCCTTGGCTTTGACGAACAGCGAGAAGGCCTGGAAGGCACCAAAGGCGTCCGCGTTACCGAGGCTACAGCGCGCCCGGCCCCGGCCCCGGCCCCGGCCCCGGCCCACCTTCCTGCGGGCGGCCGCGCGCTGCTTCCTGCCCGCCGCGCCCCCCTCAGCGCTGCCCCGCGGCGAGCCCGGCCCGCCCGGCGCCGCCTCGCCCGGCACCATATCCGCCTCTCCGCCGGGGACTGCCCGCCCGCCTCCTGCTCCTCCAGCTCCTCCTGCTGCCCCGGAAGCGCTCGGGCTCCGCAGGGAGAGGGCGGGAGCCGCTGAGCCCGCCCCGGAACCAGCGCGGCCGCGGGCGGGGGAGCAGCGCGCTTGCTCGGCCCGCGCGAGGTGTCTCGGCCCGGCGCGTCGCGGAGCTCCGCAGCGCTCCTCACCGCCCTGCGCAGCTCCTCACCGCCGCTCCTCCCCGCCGCTCCCCGCCATGTCACGGCGGCGGCACAGCGACGACAGCGATGGTGAGCCCCGCGTCGCCACCGGGGTGACCCGGCAGGGAGGGTGGATTGGGCGGGATGGAGGAGCGGCGGGGTTTCTGCGGCGTCGGTAACGCTGTGCTCGGTGTGTTGTTGGAGCAGGGCAGCCCCACAAGAGGCGGAGGACGTCCGAGCCGTCGGAGATCGAGGAGAGGCTCGAGTCGCTCATCTGCAGGGTGGGAGAGAAGGTAGGCGGGCCGGCGGCTGGGGAGAGTTAAAGCCTTGTTTGCGTCCACCCTCCCTCCTTCCCCTGCGTAGTGTGGGGGCACTTCGTCTGCAGTAGCGACCCTCAAAGAAAATCCTTATTTTATGAGATGGATGGAAACTATCCGGTTTTTTGCTAAGCCACGTGCTGTGGCGGGCAAGTGCTTTCACCGCAGCGTGGTGTTTCCCAGCCGGCGAAAACCGGGCGGAGAATAGTTACTATTGTATCTAAAGATTGCCCATTCTGGTCTGCGAAAGGTGCGAAAGAATTAACTGATCTGCCTGCGGCACAAGGTTCCAGCCCCGACAATGGGGCTGCTGGAGGAGGGGGTGGCAGAACAAAAGATGACGGTGCTGGGAAAAACAAGGTGTTTTGCGTGGTGCTGTGTTGTTAATCAGTGCGCTGCCGGGATGCTCCTAAGGCGGTGTCAGGTCTTTTATCCCTGGGGAACGCTGAAGTTCCTGTCCTAGCAGGGAAGCTTGGCGGTCGGTTGCAGCTCTTCCGAGGAGCAGCTGCTCCTCGCAGGCAAGCGAGCAGATCTTCGCTGCTGAGGAAACCCGATTGTTGCCCTGAAAATTGAGGGGACGTGAAAGGATGCTCTTGTCCAGCTTCATTGTCTTGCATGTGGGAGTCGGACTAGTTCGTTTTGCCTGGTTGATGATGGTTTTTTTTGTTTGTTTGTTTGTTTTTTTAATTTTAGAGTAATTCGTCTTTGGAGAGCAACCTGGAGGGCCTAGCTGGTGTTTTGGAAGCTGATCTGCCAAATTACAAAAGCAAGATACTAAGAATACTGTGTACTGTGTACGTATTAAGGAAGTCTGGGAATATGGGATGTGCTTTCTTTGTGCATAATTTCATTCTTTAAGGTAGTTTTAAGGCCATGAATAGCTTTAGTTCCTGACTGTTACCATAGGATAGAGTTTGTCTTATTACAAACAAAAGAAATAGAGGATTAAGCTCATTACATACTGGGTGTAATTCAAGAAAAATATCTCTTTACATTTCTTTGACTTGAAATGTATATAAAGGCTCGAGGCGGGTAGAAGAAACATCAGAACTGGTCTGCAGTAGCTGTAAGAATGCAGCAATGCTACGGGAAATCCTGTTTCCACATGAAATGATTAAGGCCACCAACGTTAAAAGCTGCTAGCAGTTACCTACCTGTGTTATCTGTGATGTTTTTTCACTGCTTTCTCTTCCTTGGCAGTGATGTGCTCATGTCTTTGTTTGCCCCTTTGCTAGAGGAGAGGAACTGGGAAGGTGAGGAGCAGAAACCAAGCTCTCTGGTAGCTGCCAGCTCTCCTTCCTCTCTCTCACCATGTGCTAAGTGCAGGAGTGGAGGTGCCATGTCAGGGTCACTGAGTGGCGTTGAGGGAGGGGTTGTTCAGGGTCTGTTGCAGTAGGTAAGAAAAGTCCGAAGGAAGGGTGTGGTGCACGCTACATAGCCTATGGTAAGGTTTTATAGATACTTTAAGCCTATTTTGTAGCAATATTTTTAGTAAAAGGTAGTGTGCTTCCTTTCCAGACAGACACTTCTAAAAGTACAATTACATATGTACAGAAATGGTAGGGGAAAATTACTTTCTACAGTAGGACCTGGCCTTCACTATGCCGTGTAGTAACATTACTTCTAAATTGTGAACTTAAAACAACTTCTTGCATTCTTGAAATAAATTCTGTCACTGGTATTATTTGTTCAACCTCTGGTTATCTGTCTTTTCTCATTTAACTTACAACGAGCTACACAGTGGCCAATTGGCACATGATGAATAAACAACTAACACAGTATTTCTTTTTCTGTGTCAGTGCACGTCTGCTCCCGGAAAAACTTACTGTTTACACGACGTTGGTGGGGTTGCTGAATGCTAGGAACTACAATTTTGGTGGGGAATTTGTAGAAGCCATGATTCGTCAGCTTAAAGAATGTCTGAAAGTAAACATGTATAATGAAGCTGTGCATTTAGTAAGTGGAGTTTTGTTTATTTGTTTCATGTCCTTTTTCTTTCCTCCCTTCACCTTTTCGTTACAGAGGAGCTGGACCGTATTTTCTTCTTCAGGGGCAAGAAGTCATACTACATTTGCAAAGTTTACTTGCAAATGTATATTGTTCACAGTGAAAAATTAAATTTGTGTTAAACAGAGATGTTTCTCGCTGCTTGTTCTTCAGTCAAATGTAAAAGATAAAAGAAAGTCAAGGCAATTCCCTTGTATTCAGAGTTCTTAAAAACTGTATTTGATGGCTGGTTTCATTCTCCTGATGAAGGGTGAAGATCAAGCAGTCAGTTTTAAGTGCTGCCTGCCTTTGAAACCATTTGTTCCATTCTTCCTAATTATAGAGTTTTGTCTGCTGAAAGGTATTACAACTTCAGCAGTGTCTAATTTAGAAGCTCACTTCCAAGTTCCCCACCTTCTTCTGAAACCCCCTGGTGAAAATTAAGGTTCTAGTCAAGAGACTAATGTTTAGTCACCTGTAGGACACTTTTGCTAATAAGATCTAATTGCTAAAGTTTCTGTTACATTAGCAATCTTTTATTGTATAGAAGAGATAGAAGTACAAGGGTTTTCTTTTGTAGTATCAGTTTGTGTGTTTCTCATCATTTCTTAATTGGGAATATTATCCTTTCGATGTTATTGCAGTGGGTGGGATTGAGGACTTTAAAATGAATAGTATATTAGGGAGCACATATGATGCTTGTCATTGAAAAGCAAATCTGTACAGTGTGCAGTATTTCAGCCTGTGTGGTACTGGATGAGTATTATACTTTTACTGGTGGTTTGTTTTAATAATTTCAGTAATGTTTATTTGTTCTTGTGCAGCCAGTTTAAAAAGTATTTGTTCAGAACATTTTTTTCTCGTCTTTAGGTACGTTTTCTGTCTGATCTCGTGAATTGTCATGTAATAGCTGCACCTTCAATGGTGGCTATGTTTGAGAACTTCGTGAGTGTGACACAGGAGGAGGACGTACCTCAAGTAAGCAGAAGATCTGTAGGCTCCCCAGGCCTGTTTCACAATTTGTTTGTACCGTTTTTTCTGTCCTCATGCTTACAACAGGGAGGTTTTAGGGAGAGCAGCCTAAAGGGATTGACACATACAGTTTCCTGAGCTTTAGTAAAAGGAGCTTGTGGCAATTGGGAAATAACATATACAATAGGAAAGTAAAGTCCTTTATAGTGTAGTGGCTGAATTGAATTTATTTTACCTTGCTCTGGCAATTTCAGAGTGCCTAGCTTTTCTGCTATACTGAGAGTGTCCAGGAGTACTTTGAAAGTGATGCAATTCATCCCTTTTAAAAATCTCCCTAACACTGTTCAAGTGAAAAATTACTCTTTTTCAAACATGAATATTTTTTTCTCATGCCTTGCCTATCCAGTCTACAACTTCTGGTCTTACACTCCTTCAAAACAACTTCCTGATGTTTTAATTTGAGATGTGCATGTGTACAAAATTTGCTGGCGCTTACCTGTGTGCTCAGGTTTTGGTGTATTGCCTTCCTGTAGGTGCGATGTGACTGGTATATGTTTGCATTTCTGTCATCTTTGCCTTGGGTTGGAAAGGAGTTATATGAGAAAAAGGATGCTGAAATGGATCGTCTCTTGTCTCAAACAGAAAGTTATCTGAAGTAAGTTGTAACTGGTTAGAAACACGCTCTTTGGTATCTGTTTAAGTGTGAAGTAGTAGCATTGATTATTGCTCACTTTAAAGTATTCTAAAGCTTTAGGTGTGAACCATTTTATGGGGGGTAGCAAAGCCCTAAAAATGCAGTAGGTGAAGAGATTTTTGAATTTGAAAAGTTTTATGGTCTTGTCTAGTTCCAGGGTATGTTTAAGGTCTTGTTCTGATCATGCTGGAGTTGTGAGTGTGCTGTAGATTGTTGCATTAATACTGTTCAGTGTAGCTGTTTTCTGTCTAGATCCTTCAAGTTAATGTTCTCAAGATACTATAATAGAAATATTTTAAGTAATCACAAACCTCACTTTATCTACTGTAGACTTCGTCAGCTGAAGAGAATGAATAGTAGTACACTCATAATAAAAACAAAATTGCTGCCTAAATTAGTCTAGTAAAGGTCAGGTTTTCTCTCTTTTTTGAGCAGACGCCGCCAGAAGATTCATGTACCCATGCTGCAGGTGTGGACTGCTGACAAACCACATCCACAAGAAGAGGTGATTGCACTTTGCACTGCATTCTTTCAGAAAGCTGGAAAAATAATTTTCAACGGAAGTATTCTTTTATCATGAAATTAAAAGGCATCTAAGAGTTTGAATGTTTTGATTTGTCTGGTGTTTGCCATTGATTCCAGCAAGTTCTGTGTAGTTCTTTTCCAAGTATTAGTCTGAAATAAGATGTTGAGTTGAATAAGAAGGAGGGGATTCTGTTGTTGGCTGCAAGCCCCTGAAGAAATATTATGAAGTAGATTTTAGTGTTTGATTTTTGAACTGCTGTTTACAGGGATTAATCTTAAAAGGACTTTTTGTATGAAACAGTGTATGTAATTCTTTACCCTTAAATGTTTTCCCTTTGCAAGAAAGAAGCCTTTGTAGTGACTTCGTTTTTTCTCATCTTCAAGAAAATGCTAAAACAAATGCATAGAAACCGTATGCAAATGTCATTGTGCTATTTTTCTTTATATTTAAGCCAAAAATACTGGAGAGGAGAGGTGGCATCTGGCTAGCTTAGGGTGGGATTTGCCTTTTTGGATATTCTTGAGATTTTCACCTAACTTTCAGGACAAATGTTGGAAAGTGGGATTTTCTGGGATATTTTGCAACTTGGTCCTATTAGATTGCGTTCACTATTGTAATTAAGTCGCAGTCTTTAAAATTGTCTTGTTAAACATAGTTTGGAAGGATGGCCATTCTAATTATGATCAGTTTGTCTACATGAGTTTTTTGGCTGCCCAGTATCTGAATTTTGTTATTTAGTTTAGCAGAGGAGATATTAGCTGGCTGTCTTTGAGACCCTCAGTACTTGCAGACATTACTGTTTATGTCAGGTTCTAGTTGTTAATAGATTTGTTCATCTTTTGTAGTGTCATAATTTTAGTAAATGCGAAGCCCTTCCATGTAAAAATGTTTATTGCAAATATAACTTGAAACTTGCAGTCAGTGACGCTGCTGGCCTCCAGACTTCTTAAGATAATTAGCCAAAGCAAGACTGTTGCACAGGTGTCAATGCCATCTCTATGAGCATGCTGGGGTATTAGGACTCTTTAATACTACCAAAGGAGTAGTGACTGTTCTCTGCTGTAGTTTCACTGGGCCTCCTGAAGTGTGTGTTGGTGCTTAAAAACTTGCCAGTGGTTAAATTTTACTGACCCAAAACTGTATGGATTTAGGAATAGTCCTGGCATTTAGAGTTCTTCTATTGTTCATTGGTTTACTGAATCAACAGTTTAAGAAACTTTGCTTTTTTTCTGGGGGTAGTATGGAATGTATACATTTCAGCTAGTTCAGGAAGCTGCCATTTTTTTCCAGAGATTCAGCAGATCTAATGTTTCTCACCTTTTCCTTCAGTATTTAGACTGCCTTTGGTCCCAGATTCAGAAATTGAAAAAAGACCGTTGGCAGGAGCGGCACATCCTGCGGCCGTACTTGGCTTTCGACAGCGTTCTCTGTGAGGCACTGCAACACAATCTGCCTCCCTTCACACCCCCACCTCACACTGAAGATTCTGTATACCCGATGCCAAGGGTTATTTTTAGGATGTTTGACTACACAGATGACCCTGAGGTACGTGATTGCTGTGGGGAATGGTGAGTGTATTTGACAGTCAGGTTCCTGGGGAAATATTGGTGTGAATGTGATGTCCTCTCTCCCAGGACATTGAATGGTTGGAAGGCTAGCTGCAGTTTTGCTTTGGTACTTCTGCAGAAGTGGACTAAGTAACCAAGTTACTGTAAAAAGCAAGTTTGAGAGGAGCAGAATTTAGGAAGTTTAATGTTGTGGTGCTGTCATTTGGGGAACAGTGTTGACTGAATTTTCTAATGTCTCTAGTAAAACAGCGTTCACAGAGCTAGACTTTGCTTCCAAAAAGTTTGTGATTCAAGTATTTTGCTAGATTAGGTATTTGTTGCGATGTTTATCATCTATTAAAATTTGCTGATGCATCTTTTGGAACAAGATACTTCTCTTTGCATGTCTGCTGCCTTTTACCTTTGCTTACTGGCCTCTGGTTTTTCCAGTGAAGAAGACCATGAGTGTGTATTCTTTCCACTCTATGGCTTTATTATAGTCTAGCTCATTTTTTTGCCAGGCTGCATGGTGATGGCCTGCCAAGTGACTCCACAAAGCAAAGGAAGAACTTAGAATCACGTTCTCTTATTTTGTTCTTATCTCTTCTTGTAATGTGTCCTAGTATTTATTTTTTCTTAAAAATGAGTGACTCTGAGGTTTGTGTGGAAATGTGTCATGCCAGCTTTTTGGTCCTGAAGGATGATAGGGCAGTTGAGACATCACGGTGTTTCTATGGAATTTGGACTACTTTTTTCTACCTGTAAATGTATCTAGGAAAGTTTGCTGCCTGTGGTGCTACTGCATTAGCAGTGATCTTCATGAGTCTTCACTCTTTCTTACCAGGGTCCTGTCATGCCTGGGAGCCATTCTGTTGAGAGATTTGTAATAGAGGAGAACCTCCACTGCATCATCAAATCTCACTGGAAAGAGAGGAAGACTTGGTAGGAGGAGCTTAGTACTAGGGGGCTGTGGCACTTTTTAAATGATACTGTGGCACTGGTGCCAGTGCGGGTATGTCCTGTACTGGTTAGGCAAGAGCTCGAGATTAAACCTTTTATGAAACTGCTAGTGAAAGTTTATTTACTACATTTGTTAATGAAAGTTTGTTTACTACATTTATCTGTGCTGAAGCTGTTGCCTGGAATACTGTGTATTCATAACATCCAGATAACTGAGAATCTGTGTAATCCAAAGGGCTGTGGTTTCTTGGGAAGGGCATCCCTTGATAATAGGAAATGTGCTGCAAAAAGTATGCAGACATGCCAAATTCGTCATGGGACCTCTGTAGAAAATGTGTTTGTGTTGTGCTTTCTCGTATGCTGATTAGTTGGGGCAGTGAGCATGAAGCTGGTCCATCTGCAGCTGACTGAGCACTGGTGTTTATGGACTCCTCCTTGTTGTGCTTCCCACAGGAATTACATTGCCTGAGATAAACTCTGGGGAGTTACTCTGGGAAGTTACTGCAGGGCTACATTTCATCAGTTTCAGTTCCAGGAGGCAGTCATGGCACTTTTCTTTATTCTGCCTGAATACTATCAGATGTGGGCAATTGATAACCGAGATGGTGTGCCACAACTGTCACTTCTCTATGAAAACTAGCAAACCACGTATATAATATGCGTGAAATGGGCAGAAATAATGTTTTTTGTGATGGCATGTGTTAGTTTTGTGGTCACAGCTGTTTGATCTAGCAAAAAAAGAGGAATTTGGTGTTGTTGCCATTACTTCGTTAGTAATGGGATAGTCTTCATTAATTCTCTGAGGAAAGTAAAAGACCAGGAGAGATACAAGATGTGCCAGAGAGGTAGTGGTTTACTTTGCACAAATAATGGGTGGAAATAACCTGTTTAAAAAGCTAGGCATTGTGAAACAGGAGAGTTTCTAATATAAACCATTAGCTTAATTGTGCCTTTAAGTCATTCCGAACATTTAATTGCTTGGGGAAATTTATTTTTCCCCTTTTCATGTACACGTGCCACAGTTACAGATCACCATGACATTCTGTGCTAAACCATTGAGGGTAGCGGGATAGCCTAGTGATGTTACTGCTGCACAGAGAGTACATTGTTACAGATCCTAGTTTAGGCAGTGCTAGCGAGTGCTTGTGCTGTTTCTTTTCTTAAGTGCTCTGTGGATTGTATAACAGATTTGGAAGGGGTATTGATTTGTTTGGTGCTGTTTTAATGGGAACACTTACCCAGAATTAAGCATTTTCTGTAATTCTCTTGATTTTTATATCATATTTGCTGTGTTATGTTTGAATTAAATGTGTCTCTGGTTTTGCAGCGCTGCACAGCTGTTGAGCTATCCAGGAAATAACAAGATCCCTTTGAACTACCATATAGTAGAGGTATGGATTTTGTAGGTCACCTCTTTGGAGCTCAATTATTTCATGAGTAACAAGACCGTGTTAGTTCCATTATAGGTTCCTTAAATTACAGTTTGATTTGGGAATCATCCAGAATTCTGCTAAATTCAACCAGCATCTTTTAAATGAGCAGGTTTTGTACAGCTGAGTGATAGACTGTGCTTTTGTTGTAATTTTAACTTGGTCCGTTCAATTTTAAATTAAAATACAAAAGAACCAAAATCCAAGAAACTCCATTTAAACATTAAAACTGGCTTGAATGTGAAGGTGATTAAGCACTGAAAGAATTGCATATTTCAAAACCTAGCAGGACACAGCCCTAAGCAACCTGCTCTAGGTGACTCTGCATTATGCAGGGGGCTTTTGACTTGATGGTCTCCAGATAGACTCAGCCATTCTGCATGATTTTATATTTCGATCTTCTAAATTATTTTGTCCTACTAGCCCTGAGAAAATCTTGTAGTGAAGTTAGCAGTATGTTTCCTCTGGACATTTTCCATATTAGAGAATTCTAGATAACTAGTATGTGTACCAGCACAGCAGAGCACAAGTCCTTTACTGCCTTCAAAAGTCTGTTTTCAAGCTGTGGAGTTGTATAAAACTTGACTTCCATAAAAAATTCAGAGAAATTAACAGATTACAGTAACAGCAATTTGTTGTATAAAGGTTTTATGAAGAAGTAACTGTAAGTATGCATTTCAGAACTAATTATGGCAAGAAATAACCCTATGTAGAATATTGTTCTTAGAGTGGAATTGAGAATTCCTTTTGCACAAAAATGCCAAATACTCTGATTGCTGTGAAGTTGTATGAGTTTTGGTTACCTTGTTCTTTTTTTTAGTTCAAATCCGGAACAGTCTTAAATTATTTATTACATTAAAGAGTATTGAAATTAGAAAGAATTTCATGTCTTAACATTGAAATATATCCAGTGATTTGACCTCTAGTATCTTTAAATGCTGTAAAAAGTAATGAAAAAACAAGAATTGTATAAATCCTATGACTAACACGGTTAAAATTCCTTTTTTTTTAATGTGAAATTTCACTAAGTTTCAGAATGCAATTGATTGTCCAGTTGTTATTTCCTGTCTTGAAAAATGGAGCCATTTTCTGCCTAACAGAATTCTCCCTTACTTTTGGCTCTATCTGTCTGAACAAAATGTCCAAATTATGCTGACATAGAAAGGTTCCCCAGCATCTTACAGTCTCTTCATGTTTTCAAGTTCTTCCTTAAAAGAACAAGTTCTATCCAATGTGTTTTCATTGGATGTTTTTGGAATCTATAAATGGATGGTGATTTCTTACACAAGTAAGACTTTTCTTAGGAAAAAAAAAGGTTCCTTTATGCTTTATTCAGAAATTTAAAGAGGAAACTGGTCAACCATAATGATCAAAGTTTCCCTACTCATTTGATGTAATTTAAATTTAGTTGAGAGTGGAATACAAAATAAAAAGAAACTCAGGGGTGTATGTTGTACAGTCATTACTTTTTTTCTAGCACTCAGAAGTTGACGTGCTGTTATTATAGGGAAACTTTAAAATAAAAACACAAATGCTGACTGCAGTTTTATTTTCATGTTTCTTAAAAGGATTTTTCCAAGGGGTAATGAGCATATGTATTTGTTGTATGAAACACTGGTTGTAATTCTCAGTTTAAAGTTATGACTTTATTTGGATACAATTTTGTATAGGAGAAAAGAGGACATAATAGAAAATACATGAATGTAATTTTAGTGCAAATATTCTTTTAATACTAAATGCTCAGACATCATTATTCACTATTCAACAAGATCAAATTATTTCTGCATTTATCAGATAATCTGATATCACTGTGGTATGTTTGTTAGACATGATAGATGTTATGCTAGTGTTATGTTAGTATGAAAGATAAGAGCAGTTAGAGTGGAATTTATTAGTACAGTGTTGTGTTACAAGTACCTCTTACTGGTTCTCTCTCTTTCCTGGAACATGCATTTGATAGAAAAGTATAGATCTTTTGGGATAGGTAGTTGTTTAAGATTGATGGCCACTATTGTGAAGCTGAGAGTTGTGCAGGCCACATTGGACTGTGCTCTTATTCTGTGATTTCCTCTCCTGTAGGTAATATTTGCAGAATTGTTTCAACTGCCGTCTCCGCCACATATTGAAGTCATGTACACAACACTCCTGATTGAGCTGTGCAAGCTTCAGCCTGGCTCTTTACCACAAGTTGTATCCTTTCTGCGCTCCTGAGGAGCATTTATGAAATGCAGTCATTACTTTGTTCTGTAGCTGATTTTACACTATCTGCAGGAAACTTTGCCTGTAAAACTTGCATTGCTTGTTACACGATTTGAATTCTGTCCTTCTGTGGAAGAAGACAGCAGTCTTGTTGCAATAATGGTAGAATGGGTTGGGATTAGTGTAGAACTCACAATATTCTTCAATTTTTCCACTGTGGATTTACTTGATTCACCTGATTTTGGAGTATGCTATGATTGCATCCAGTGCAAAAAGTTAATGCCGTTCTATTGAAAACCTGAAAGGGAAAACATCTGATTTACCTACTTCTTTTTTGTCGGCCTTAATAAGAAACTTTAAGCTTGCACAAGCCACAGAAATGCTCTACATGCGTTTGGACACAATGAATACAACATGCGTGGACAGGTAAATGTATTTTGAACATGGTGGAAAACATTCCTTGATATCCAGTGTACAAGAAAATAAAGAGGCTGTGGAAAGAGTAGTCAGAAAGCCTTGTTGGAGCTATTTGATGTTATTCAAAATGTTTTGTGAGCTCTGACTTTGAGTGATCTACAGAGAAGGCGGAGGATTTACTGCTTGCCCCTCCTCCCAAGAATGCCCCTCTTGAGGTCACAAATCTAACTGTCTATGCAGGACAGTTA
This sequence comes from Erithacus rubecula, assembly GCF_903797595.1. Classification (NCBI taxonomy): domain Eukaryota; kingdom Metazoa; phylum Chordata; class Aves; order Passeriformes; family Muscicapidae; genus Erithacus; species Erithacus rubecula. Next base: position 2,345,319 of record NW_027635590.1, read on the forward strand.
AGGCTGGAGACAACTTTTCCATGTTCAGAGTTGTTCATGGTTGTGTAGCACTCTGTTACACACTGTGCCTGCACCTTAGTGGTTGGGGAGCATGACTTGGAAGGGAAGTTGATGGCATATGTGCCACTCACAAGAGGAGAAAGATGGTGATTTTACACTTTCAGTGAAGTCTGGATTGAGTAGGAGAGTGATTAATGATTCAATAAAAATGTGAAAGTTGCATATTCACAGTAAGTTTACCTTTTAATTGGTAGTTGAAAACTTAATCTCTTCATGTGAAATGGATGACAGGCTATTTGTCCATAAAACCTTTCTGGCTCTCCAAATGGAGTCTTTTGTATCTGTCAACATAAATGCCTGTTAATTGCTGTAATAGCTTCAGTTTGTCTTGGGAAAGTAGAATGCATTTATTTTAAAAGCTCAACTGAAAGTTTTCCTGCACTTCTGACATTTATCAGAGCTTTCTTTTTCTTTTAATGAAGATTTATTAACTGGTTTTCTCACCACTTGAGCAACTTCCAGTTCCGTTGGAGCTGGGAAGACTGGTAAGTTTCTATTATTTGGATTCAAACCTGATATTGCTAAAACCTTAGCATTTCAAACACATCCAGAAAGTGTCACAGTATGGTGGCCTTGTTAATGGCTTTCCTCTAATTTATCAGAGACCTTTTGTTATCTATCCTACCAGCACGAAGTGGTTGATTATCTTGATAATCTCTTTAATCACTGTATTCTCCCTGGTGAACTTTGTGATAAATCTCAAGCCAGTGTAAGCATTCCTTAAAGCAGAAATGTGATTTCTTTAATTTGTCCTGCACTTTCTGTCAGTTGCTTGTAAACTTTCCAAAATGCCTCCCCATACCTTTTCTTTATTTTTATTAGTTTGTTCTGTCTTTTTTTTGTCCTCTATTCATTGTCTTGTTTTGCTCTCTGTCTTACCCTAAATCTTTCATTATAGCTTTTATCCTTGAGACTGTGGTGTTTTTCCCACCTGCCAAATCCTAGTACCTATAATTTCATCACAGCTTTGCCACCTATTTTTACCGTGCCACATTTTGAACCTGCATCTCTAGGTGGAGCTCCCTTGGAGTCCATTAATGTCTGGGAACAGGTTATCTGAGTTTTCCATTCCAGGCACCCGTGTAGCAAGGGAGATTCCCTTGAGGCCAAGTCCTCAATGGAGTAGTTTCCACAGCATATGACTGTACATGCCTTGTGCAGGTGATCTGCCTGAGAGTCCTTGTGGAGAGGGCTTCAGCGTTTCTGTTAGGGTTCTGTGGCTTTCCTTAAGTTTCTTGTCCTCTTATGGTGTTAAGTGCTTGGTGGCTATCCTGCCATACATCTATGTTGACAGACCAGACAGCAGTTTTCAAAGAGGTTATGTTAGTTTGCCTGGATGTTCCTTGCTGGCAGTGCTTCTGTGGAGCTCTCTCATAAGGTGCTATTTTTTCACAAATCTGCGAGTAACTGTATTTCAGGCTTTTCTTTACCTGCAATGCATTTGAAATCAGCCAGAAGAGCTGAGGGAGAAGTAGACTATGAAATCACTCAAGGTCCCTTTCCTAAGGCAAGGGAAAGCCAACCACAGCCACAAATTATTTTTAATGTGGAGGGGGAGGGGAAGTTACTTGAAAATTTATCACACAGAGATGAGATTCCAGGAATGATAATTGCCAGTAAGGAAGTAGCAATTAACTTACCTCAATGACTTAAAAGTGCCTATACTCCAAGGGTCCAGCACCCCCATTGTCTTCTGACTATGATTGTTTTGTACTATCAGACCAAGCCAAAAAGAGACTAAAGAAAGTAAATCCTTTTCTAAAAGCATTGCATTCTGTCCTTTGATAGGTCAGATTGTCTTACTCAGGATCTTGAAAAACCCAAACCCAAATTTGTGAGAGAGGTTTTGGAAAAATGTATGCGGTAAGTAAGATCTTCCCATAGTTCCATACTGTCAGAGTCCTTTTAAGTTGACTCTTGTCTTGGGCACATCTGTTCTTAAGATCCATTTTCAGTTAAAAGATGAGTCTGTTGTTTGTATGATTTTTAATCTGGTTTACCTGCTGTAGGACACTGCTCTAAAGAGAGGGAGAAACAGGTGATACAGATGGTAGTGAACTATCCATACACACCTGTAAAGACATGCTTCACCATAGGCATGGAAAGAAATAAAATTCAGGCTATATTTTTGAAAAGTAGTCAGCATTCACAGAAATGAATGTAGCTGCCTCGGATGTTCATTTTCAACAAGACTGCATAATCAGTACTGATAAGTAGTCTGGGCTTAAAATTGTTGAGGTTAGGGTGGTATAGGAGAGCTAAAGAGCAAAATATTGAAAAAGCCTATGTTATTTAGCATCTTACAGGAAAACAATCAAGGTTTGGGTGAATTCTGTATTGGAATTGTGAAAGTGTTGTGCTGCACAGCAAATGCATTTTTTTCTGTGTCACTCTTCTATTTCACTGAAAACTCTGGTAGCAAATTAAGCCTTTGTGGGAGTGAAATGAAGCTGGAAAGTAAAATGAAGATGTCTGTTTTAATATTTTTCCTGCTTTGAATATTGTCAGCATAGTAACTTTCTGCACCACATCTCAGGTTTTTGCATAAAACTTCTTGCTAGGCAGCCTTTTCACAAGGCACATTAATTGTATGAGGATGAAACTCTAGCATCACAGAGCTGAAATAGAAAGCATCTACTAGTAAGTTTGGTTTACTTAGTTCTTACTGCCCAGCAGAAACTACCATTCAGTTGTATAGACATCCTGAATCTTGTTCTATGGACACTAAATACAGACAAAACATTGTAAAGCAGTCATTACCTGTGGTGTGATTCCATTTTTAATTCTACTGCTGTGGAACTTGTTATTTCCAGACTCTCCTACCATCAGCGAATAATAGACATTGTTCCTGCAAGTTTTTCTGTCCTCAGTCCTGCTAATCCAGTGTGCATTTACAAATATGGAGATGAGAGCAATAGTAAGTATTAAAATTACTAGTGGTCAAGTTGAAGAAGTTTTTTAGAGCGAGGGAGCGTGCTAGATTGACTGTAATATGAGTTGTCTTCATAAAAAAGAATACAGCTTAAATAAATATAAATTATTTTCATATGAGTAAATATGCTTTGCATGAGCAATTAATGTGTATTAAGCCTGGATCTCTCTAATAAAATCCTGCTACTCATGAAGCAGCTAAGAAAATCCAGATACATCAAGCTACTATTGCTGATATGACTGTGGTGTTGTGCAGTATTATTTGCCAGAAGTCAAAAATTGGACAATTCATTTATTTTCCCCTCTTTGGGCACAATGCTATGGAAAAGTCAACATCTGAAGTGATAATGAGAAATTATTTTTTGAACTTCATAAAGCACTAGAATATTTTACCAGTAAACTTGATTTAATGAGCATACAGAAGGAAAGTTATCATAAAGACTGAGGCAGAGAGGGACCTTATTATTCCTTTTATTGCTCAGTGTAAATACAGTCCTAAGCATAAAAGTGTCATCATCAAAGATACAGTGAGGAAAAACAAGGAAGTATTGTATTTTTAGAAACCTGGTGGAAACTGAAGTAGAGCTTTAGTGACAAAAGTGATTGCCTGAGCTCAGGTTTAAAAGTTTTACTCCATGTTTTGAATTCAACATGAAGATCAGAAAATGTGTTGATCAATTTTATGGCATATTGAGGTCGACAATGATATTGGAAACACCAAGTTTTAGGTGTAGCTGGAAAGGGTACTTGTTTCTTTGCAAGGCAGACTGATGTTAAAAGTGCCCACTTACTTGCATTTCTTTATTTTTGACCTCTTTTTTTTTCTGCAGGGTCTCTTCCTGGATATACTGTGGCACTCTGTTTAACAATTGCAATTAAGAATAAAGCCAGCAATGATGAAATCTTCAGCATTTTAAAAGATGTGCCTAATCCAAACCAGGATGATGATGATGGTGAGTTACAAGGTGTTAAGCTTTTGATAGGCTGTCTTGCATGTTTTGAGGTAAATACACCACTGCTGGGTTTTTTTGTAAGCACCTAGCATGCAGAAGCCTGCCTGCTTTTCCTAATAGAGGTAACCTGGAACTTGAGGTGTGTTTTCTCTTGCAATTGTTGATGGAATAAAATAACTTAACACCCCCTTTGCTTTCAGTGGCACAGGGCAGTTCTGAAATTCTGCCGTAAGAGCTTCCCTCCCCTCAGTGCAGTCCCACAACAGATAATACAGTCAGCCTCCCAGCTGGCATATTCACATGAAAACTCACAGTGGACTACTCACATTCTTCCTTAGCTTTGCAGCCACAGGCACAACTGATTACTAAAGCCTGAGTGTTTTATGGAGTATGGGGTGTAAGAGAGAGTCAGAAGTGATCTAAATAATGGAAAGTGCTTCATTGCTTTTATAGTACTTGCAAGAGTTAAGCTACACAGGCAGACAGCAACAATGATCTGGTGGGTGTTTTTTTCCCTAGGATCTACTGTCACGTTTCCTGATTGGCTTTAGACATTATCCACTAATTAGTGCCCTGCAGGGGGGCACCTGACACCATTCACCATAGTAGCTATATTTACTGTACATGTCTGGTGGACCTTTCTCCTGTATCCTAAATGGTCAGCCTCTGTATGTTCATAATCCTTACCTCTCCCCCTCCTCACCCATGCCCCATCTTCCTGGCCTTCCAAGGTGCCCACCTTGGTGCACAGCTGCAGTTTCTGTGCCGCCATCAGTGCTGTCACATATTGTTGGGGTGGCTGTGTCCCTGGTAGAATTCCATGTTGGTGAAAAAGCTTTCTCCTCATCCTCTCCATGGCAAAATTGGAGCCTGTAACTGCACATTTTGTGGGAGTCCTTACTAGCTCCTTGCTCAGCCCTGCAGAACTCTGTTGATGGAATTCTTGTGAAATGGGCTACAACCATAAGTTACCTCTACAGTTGTATGAGTAGCTTACATGCTTTACTTGAAGTATTTATTAGTTTCAACTTCAAATAACTTGCAGGTGAAGGATTTACTTTCAACCCTCTGAAAATAGAAGTCTTTGTTCAGACTCTGCTCCATCTGGCTGCAAAGTCTTTTAGCCACTCCTTCAGCGCCCTGGCAAAGTAAGTATAATATGTGCATTATTTTGGGCCTCACAGAACAGTTTAATTCTGACAGTGAAATGCATAATGAAAGAAGTGGAGTGCAAGCTTCAGCAGTGTTGCTACTCCTCAAAGTAATATGACTAGGAGAGCTAATGACATTGCTTACTGAAGGAATGGTAGTGTAAATCCTAGATTATACATATGTGAATGGAATTAACAGAAATATATACATTGCAGCCATGTGATGTAGATGATGTGAGTGAGACAGGTTTGGAAAATTACTTCATTTTGTATTGCTTATTTTCTGATTATGGTGAGAAAAAAATGGATTCTCCCTTCATTTCAATGACTGGGTAGCTGCCATTATTTTGCCATATGCAATATTTTATACAATGAATGCGAATCTAGGACAATTGCATCTGTATTAAAAAAAGGAAAGAAAAAGAAAACAGGAAACTTCAAAACCGTCTGCTGTTAATTTCTTCTGTCTACCAAAGCAGAGTAAAATCCATCCTAAAATACTTCAGAGTTCATCCCTTGGAGATATGCTGGAACTGCAAAGAATTTACTGCACCATCTTTACCAAAATTTGAATAACATTTTTAATCCCTTGTGTTTTGGAGTTGATTTTAAGTGGTTTTGTTACATGAAAGGTAGTCACATGCATCTTAATGCATTATTTTTCTTTCTGTCCCTAAAGATAGATAAAACTACTACAAAAACATGCACCTGGGAGCTCTACTGGGGCAATGTTGATAAGAAGCTGCAGGTAGTAACCTGCAGTGAGGAGTGTAAGAGGCAGGGTGATTCAGATACTTAGACCGGGGTATTTTCTCCACTGCACAACATCAGTGGCAGCCAAGAGATCAAGAGGAGCCTCTTATGCTTTATAGTTATATTACAATAAGCGGGGCTATGAATGCTGTGTAGCAGTCAGAGTAACTGCTAAAATAGATGCTTTTAGCAGCCTCTCTTTGGAAAAGAGGCACTTAGGATAAGTGTCTGAAGTTGCAGAAACACGTTAAGAGGAAGGTCTAAGGCTCAAAAGGCAGCAAATTTGGGTTCGGCTGTGTATAGATAAGCACATGAAGCAGAAAAGTACCTCCTGCTTTTGAGAGCCTGAGAAATGTAGCCTAGCTTCAGGAAGCAGGTTCACCACTAAGATTCAAGTTGCTTTTAGGAGATGTAATTTCTTTGTAGACTATTTTAGCTCAGGATGGTAATATTTTCCAGGGAGCAGTTGTCTGAGAAATGCTGTAGTCAGTCACATAATTTTCTTTTGGCCAATCTAAACCACTTGCCTTATGTCTGCTGCATTTTTGACCTGGTCCCAGCCTATCAATTGACTGCTTATTTCTATTAAAAGGTTTCATGAAGTCTTCAAAACACTTGCTGAAAGTGATGAGGGGAAACTTCATGTTCTGAGGGTTGTATATGAGGTTTGGAAGAATCATCCACAGGTAAGAGGCTGGAATGTCAAGAATCTTTGTGAATTTCAACTCTCAGAGGTCATATGTGAATAAAAAATGTGCAGTGTCTTTTATATACTTTAGAAATAGCTTGTATATTGTCATTCTAAAGGAAGTTTGGATTGTATTTAGTGTTGCTAATGGTAAAATGAAGGCTGGAAATAAAATACCTACCATCAGTAGTGCTATTTCCTTCTCAAGAGTTCACTGTGAAAGGGCAAGGGCTGTCATTAAGACTCCGATTCATACTGTGCTGGTTGTTGAACATGAGAATAACTTTTGCCGAAACCATGGTTTTGTTCAAAGTTGGAAAGCAATATAAATATGTAAATTTAAATATGATGCAGATCTCATATCTAAAAACAGGCTACAATCCTAGAAATGTGCAAGTGTAGGGATTTTTAGGGCCTTCCCCCCCCAACAATTGCTAGTGAAAGCAGTCCAGTTATTACACAGAGCTCATGCTGGAGTCACTGTTGTGTGTGGGCAGGGTGAGTAGAGCTGCAGTAATGGCTGTTTAGAACAGATCAGTCTGACAGTGCTGTGATAATGTTCATTCTTGAACCAGAGGAAATAACACCCTAAAAAGCCTACAAAAGATGCCTTGGTTGTTTAAGCTGTTCAGTTTCTTCACAGCAGTTCAGTTTCTTCAGTTTCTTCTTGTGTTTTCCCTCAGCTGTCATTTTTCTATGAATAGAAATCAATGAGGAACTCAGGCTGACGTTGCCTGCATTAGTTACTTCACATATTCCTTGCTGGTTTGTTTGTGTTACTGAAAAGTGGATTCTGTGCTGGAAAGTGGACTGTACTTCTCAGTTGCACAGGCCAGACTATAGGAAGTGAGGCCACTGAGAATCAGGAGTAATCCTTGCATCTGTTGATGGAGCTGTGGTCCATTCTCTAGTGGAAAAAATGAGCATCTAGAGAACACCCATGCAATCTGTTACCTGTATTAAAACATCCAAAAAAGAGGATTTTTAAAACATATATTGAAGTTATTATCCAGTTTACTGACCTTGAAATGTGACATTTGCAGTCTGACCTACTTTTTGCTGCCGTTTAACTGGATCAGAAGAAATTTCATTACTGGAATATAATATCTGTATCAGATTTCTCTTCATTCCTTTGTATTGCAGCATTAGCAAACTGAGATTGAGGTTTCAAACCCAGACTAAATAGTCATGTTAAATTTTTATGAATAAATCAAGATCCCTTTAAGATATCTCAGGTGCAAAACTAAGGCACTAATGTGTGGTCTGTGCTACAGGTAGTGATTTAACAGCAGGAGTCAGTAGTCCCTGGACTTAAAAGCAAGATGGTGGTGGTGACTTCATAAAGAGAAACTTTAAATTGAGACTAAATTTTTTCTCAAAATCCTTGATTTGTGTTTTTTGGAAGACCAGGCTAAGTAATCAGAAATCCTTCCTGGCAATGCAGAAAGACAAATAGAGCATGGGATACTATCCTGGGAATTGAAAGTTGAGTGCTGAGTCCTCTGTATGATTCATTCAGTTATTTTAATTTTCCTTCCTTAAAAGGAGCTTTGTTACACTTCCTCATTTGACAACGAGTGGTTGTAAGGATAAATACAGTGCAGGCTGTGGTTCTTAGATACTGTGGCATTCAATCACATGAGTAACTAAGATAAGCCCTTTTTTCTGAACAGCTTGCATCTTCTTTAGTCAGTAACTCTTCTCTGCAGTTGCCTGCTAGATGGCTTGCAAGTCCCTCATAGTCATGGCAGTGCCTGTAGCAAGTATGCCTTTCCACTGACTCCACGGAGCTCATTCGTTCTGTCCTGAAGTTAATGGGCCCTGCAGGGAAAAGCTTACTGTCATGTTTGAAGGCTGTTGCAGTTCAAGGAGAGTAGGCTAACAGCAGCTCCTTCATTATGGTGATCTGACAGGTATATGTGCTCTGGTTGGAGTACTTCCATGTCAAATTCTGCCATTTGTGTCTCTCAAGGCTTCAGTTCCTACTCTGATTCTTGTATTTTTTACTTTTGTATAGGACTATATATGCTAACTAAGAGTGATACTTTCAGAAGTAGGTATGGTTGTTAACAAAATTAAAATGCTTTATGTAATTGATACAAATCCCCTCATTTGAAATGTTTTAAGCTAGAGTACCCAGTTTGCTAAAGTTAAAATTACTCAGTAATACCGCTAATGTAGAGTTGCATTGAATCATCTCTGGTTTTATCTGAGGCTGGAATATTTTACACAGATTGTGTGTATACTGTCTTTCACAAAATACAGATGATTGCTGTGCTTGTGGACAAGATGATTCGGACACAAATTGTTGACTGTGCTGCAGTAGCAAATTGGATCTTTTCTTCAGAGCTGGCACACGATTTTACTAGGTAATAAAAACTTGGTTTGGGTTGCCATTTGTCTTTGATTTGCTAATTTAAGTTGCCAGTGCATAGTTCAGTCTTTGAGAACTCAGTAGTGAAATAAGGTACAATGAGGTTTTTGCCCTTTTTGCAAAATATATACTTAAACATTTTTCTTTCAGAATTGAGGTATGAATGTTGATGTGACAGTGCAGGATTGCTGCTAGCATGTCATTTTGCTAGTAGTGTCTAAGCCTGCCAAAATGGAACTGTTCCTAGAGACAGAGTCTGTTGTGTGTTGCATCACTGCTGGCTGGACACATGCCTGGCCTTTGGGGGTGTTTTGTGAACTTGTACCATCACTGATGCATTGAATATTTAGATCAGGAGAGCTGTTTAATCTGAGGTGTCAAGTTTGATGTTAGTAGTCTTGCAGCGTGTACATGAAATAAAATTCTGACTTGCAATAAATAGGCGAGAACTGGCTGTTAAGATTTCCTGATGCTTTCCTGTCTGCTGAGTGTTCTTTCACTCTTAAATGATACTTAGTTCTTTTTAGTTCTGCCACTTATGTTTTTCTGTTAAGAAACTACATTTAGTTTCCTGTTTTCAAGTAGTGTGTAATGTGGTGTTTTGTGCTTTCTATCTTTCCTAGGTTTTATATCTGGGAGATTTTACATTCCACAATTCGTAAGATGAATAAGCATGTCCTGAAGATTCACAAAGAGCTGGAGGAGACCAAAGCAAGACTGGCCAGACAGCACAAAAGAGTGAGTAATTTGTTTGTAAATTTTAAACCAAGTTGTACAAGCTGGCATGCTGATGTACAGACACACAGTTGGTTTTGGGAAGGACTGAATACATGTGATTCTTCAGTAAACATGTCTGCAGAGATGTGGCTAGCTGTAGTACTGAGTCATTAAAAATTAGATGCATGTTCTTGGTCTGCCTTTCTAATGTTAGCTGGTTTTTAAGAGTTTAGTGAAATCTTTTAAGGGAGTTCATATGTATTTGGTCTGTTCAAGTTCTCTCTCACAAGTTTCTCTTCCAATATGATCATGTCTTCCACTTGCCTTCTAATCTGGATTCCAAATACCTTATTAGAGAACAGTAAGAACAGTTACAAATTATTTATAGTAAGTTCTGTTTAAGAGTGCTCTTGTGGCTTCCATGCAGAAGTGCACAGAAACAGCTATTTGTGATTGAGAAGTTGGCTGTTACTGTTCTTCTGATGGATGCTGCTGGATTCTGACACTGGCATGGTACTTACTTCTTGTAGCTTATTTTCCTGAGTACAGTTGCATGATCTTGCATTATTAAACACAGCAAACTGATGAGGAAGCAGCTGTTGTTGTGTTCTGTTGTCTCAAGTGGGCCAGTAAAATGGGGTGAGTGTCTTCATCTGTGGCAGCTGGAAAAGACTGGGCCCAAGGAGGCTTGGCTGAATGCAGTACTTAGTTATGACAGAATTAAGTCAGTTTATCAATATGCTGAATTACAGAAAGCAAGAGAAAATTTCTGTGTTTCTTTGAGGTCTCTTTAGTGTGCTTACCTGCATAAAAATCTTAGCTAGCTACAAAATTTGGAATAAGGTCAGTGTCAAAATGTGACACAGATCCTACTGATGTTTTTTGAAGAAAACTCAATCAGTCATTTGTCCAGAAGCTTCTGTTGAGAGATCACTAATTCAGAGCTTTCCAGTCTTGGTTCGTCCCAGCCACTTCATCTTGTTTCCTTCACTCACAGCAGCAGCCATCCTGCTTCCTCCTCAGTGTACATTGATGAGCAGTTAATAAATGCCTGTGATTGTGGAAGACTTAGATGCAGTCATTGATTTTGCAGTGAGGCAAAGACCTCTAGCGTCTCTAAATATACCAGTGTTTTAATTTCTGTCCTTGTCTCTTGCTGCAGTTCTTTATTACTTAGTACTTTAAATGAGTATTGTGCCAGGAAGAAACACTTGTATGCAACAGTGAGTAGTTCCGCAGGCTGTTGCTCTGCTGCATGACCATTCCTTTTAGAGGAAGTAAGCCATCAAGTTTTGATGTCCCCAGCATGAAGGGTATTCACTTACCGTGGAATGGGTCCATGCTTTATGTTGGTCCTTCAGTGTTTTGAGTTCAGAAAACCTCTCTAGATGGGAAAAAGGCAAGTTCCTATAGAGAGGATAGAATTAAATTCTCACTTGCTCTCTGGTAAGTGGTTTTCATTTTTTGCACTGATTCAGGGCTATACCTGTCATGTGGTTTTGAACTTAATTTCCTGTTCTGTAGGTAAGTTAACACGTGGCCCTGTATTTGCCCCAAGTTAGACAAGCTTCTTTTACAGATATTTGAAGTTTTGAGCTGGTAATTTATGGATGATTTTGCACAGAAACAACTATATGATATTAAAGCAGTGTCCTCTGTTTGAATTTACCATAATCCATCAAATACTGCCTTTCTTTATATGTGCCTTGTAGTCTTGTTTAAAACTTAGTCACCCGAGCCTCCAAGGCTGCTGCTTAGGTGTGTTTTGTGGGTGGTAGTGGTGTTGTGTTGTTTTTGGTGCAGTGAAGCATATTCCTACTTAGCAAATCAATTTCCATTCTGAACTCTTTCTACTCCTGTGAGTAGCCTTTTTGATCATGAATATAGGGTGCAGGAGAGAATTTGCACCTGGTGCACCTTTTTTTGAAGCCCTGAGATTTCAGAATTCTTTATTTAATAATATCATGTCTTGCTGCAGTAGATGCAATTTGAAAAAATCTATGCCAAATTGTTTTTAAAAAGTTGTTCATTACCATGTAATGGTAAAGTTGGCAGGCATATTACCTTTCATTATGTTTCCATTAAATAAATCATGAAATCATAGAATGGCCTGGGTTGGAAGAGACCTCAAAATTCACCAATTTTAAGCTCTTGACATGAGCAGTGACTAGCTTTCTCAGAGCTCCATCGAGTCTGGCCTTGAACAATCCCAGGGATGGCCATCCTCAGCTTCTCTGGACAACCTGTCCCAGTGTCTCACCATTCTCAGTAAAGAATTTCTTCCCTCTTCCTTAGCTAAACCTACTCTCTTTCAGTTTAAGGCTATTCATCTTTGTTATATCACTGCATGTAGTTAGTCCCTCTTTCTTGGAGCCTTTCTTCAGGTACTGGAAGGCTGCAATTAGATCAGCCCAGAGACTGCTCTGCTCCAGGCTGAGCAAGCCAAATTCTTTCAGCCTTTCCTTCTTAAGAGAGGTGTTCCATCCCTCTGATTATCTTTGGTGTCCCTCCTCTGGACTCATTCCAGCAGTCCCATGTCCTTCCTGTGCTGGGACCCCAGTGCTGGGTGCAGGGTTCCAGGCAGGGTCTCACCAGAGCAGAGCAGAGCAGAGGGGCAGAATCCCCTCCCTCCCCTGCTGCCCACGCTGCTCTGGATGCAGCCCAGGACACGTTTGGTTTCTGGGCTGGGAGTGCCCATGGCTGGGTCATGTCCAGCCTCTCATCCAGCAGCACCCCCAAGTCCTTCTCCCAGGGCTGCTCTGATCTGTTCATCCCCAGCCTGTGCCAGTGCTGGGGGCTGCCCTGACCCAGGTGCAGCACCTTGAACTTGGCCTTGTTAAACCTCATGAGATTCCTATGGGCCCCTTCTTGAGCTTGTCCAGGTCCTTCTGGATGGCATCCTGTTCTTCAGGAATGTCAGCACCACTCAGTTTGGTGTCATCTGCAAACTTGATGAGGATGCACTTGACCCCTTTGTGTCATTAATAAAGGTAACACTGGTCTCAATACAGATCCCTGGGAAACACCACTGGTCACGGATGTCCCACTGACTCATATTTGTTGACCACTACCCTCTGGATGCCACTGATTTCTTATCCATGTGACAATTCACCCATCAAATCCATCTTTCTCCATTTAGACAGAAGGATGTGAAGGACCATGTAAAAGTCTTGAAAAATGACATCTGCTGCCCTTTCCTTGTCCACTGGTAGAGTTACTCCATCAAAAAAGGCAAGTTGGTCAGGCAGGACTTGCCCTTGGTAAAGCCATGCTGGCTGTCCCAAATCACATCCCTGTCCTCCATGTGCCTTAGCACAGCTTCCATCAGTGTTCCATGTTCTTCCCAGCCACAGAGGTGATGCTCACAGGGCAGTGCCAGGAGTCCTCCTTTCTATCCTTTTTAAAAATGAGTACAGTGTTTTCTCTTTTCCAATCACCTGGGATTTCACCTGACAGCCACAACTTTTCAAATGTAATGGAGAGTGGTTTGGCAACTACCTCTGCTGGTTCCCTCAGGACTCTAGGATGCATCTCATTGGCTCCTGTAGATTTCAAGTATGTTCAGGTTCTTCAGGTGGCCATGAATCTGATCTTTACTTAGAGCAGGAGAGACTTTTGTCTCCCAGTCCCCACCCTGCTGTTTGTCATCAAGTGATGTGGGAAGAGGGGTTACCATTGAGGACTGTGGCAATAGAAGTTCTTGAGTACCTCAGCTTTCTCCTCATTTGTTGTTGCCATGTAGCAGCATTTTCTATCAGGGGGCACACCTTCTTTTACCTTCCTTTTCTGGCTGACTTACCTTCCTGTTATTCTTTGTGTCCTTTACCAGGTTCAGTTCCAGCTTTGCCTTGGCCTTCCTCACCCCACCCCACCCCACCCCACCCCTACACAACCCAGCTTTGTCTTTGTACTCTTCTGAGGTTATGTGTCCTTGTTTCCACTGTTTTTGCATTTGCTTCTTTCCTTTTAATTTGACCAGCAGTTCCCTGCTCAGCTGTCAGTCTCCTGCCTTCCTTGCCTGATTTCTTGCTCCTGGGGTTTGCAAGCTTTTGCTCTCTTGTGAAGATTTGCCAGCTCTGTTCCTCTCCCCTATCCCTGAGGGCAGTCTCACAGAAAATCTCATGGACTATGTCCCTGAAAACAGAAAGTCTGCTTTCCTAAAATTCAGGGGGCTCTGTTGGCTCCTTTCCTGATGCATATCCCTCTGGACTGTGAACTCCATCAAGATCACTGCCTCCTATCCTCATATTCCCCATTAGCCCCCCTGTGTTGGTGACCAACAGACCCAGACACCGCCCTGTTGTAGGGCTGTCTGTTTCCTGGGTCAGGAATTTATCCTCCATGCATTCCAGGAATCTCCAGGATTGCCTACAGCTTTTTCCAGCGTGTGCAGGGTGGTGGAAGTTCCCCAGTAGCACAAGAGCTGTGGGTTTGGTGCCTCCTGCAGCTGGAGCAGGAAGGGCTCATCAATGGCATCTCCTTGCTCAGAGCCTGTCACAGACAGCACCACGGGCTCCTTCCTTGCCTAGCCTGGCTCCTCACCCACCAGCCTTCCTCCTGCCCATGGCTGTTCTTTGCACTTCACACTCCATCCAGCTCTAGATATAGAGGGCCATCTTTCTGTGTCTCTCCTCCTGTGTCCCTTCTCAACAGTCTGTCGCCATTGTTAGTCACGCTCCAGTCATGGGATCCATCCCACCAATTTCAGAGTGACAGTGAGGTCATAACTGTCCAGCAGCACAGAGGCTTCCAACTCCTGCTTGCTGCCATGCTGCTTCTCCAGGTGTAGGGGCATCTCAACTGGGGTGAGATGGAGGGTTTCCCTGGAGGAAAACCCTGTAATTCTGATTAATCTCTATGCTTGGTTTAGTTTTTCCAAAATCTTGGTAATAATTTATTTTTCAGAGCTTTCCCGTATTAGCATTTTTCCTTCCAGATTTTTGTCTGGAATTGTGTGCAGTTGTTCTACAGACCTTTTCACATATGGAACTGGAGGGTATTAATGGTATCCACACCTGCCAAATGACTGGTTAAATCCTGTGTTGTTGTCATTTACAGCGTGACAGTGATGATGATGATGACGATGACGATCGAAGCACTGATCGGGAAGATGGACCGCTGGAAGAGCAGATAGAGCGCTTGCAGGAAAAAGTAGAGTCAGCTCAGAGTGAGCAGAAGAATCTCTTTCTTGTTATATTCCAGGTAATGATGGTCAGAGTCTCTTAGTTTAGGCTTCCTTGATTTATAAGCTTTCAGCATCTTGCTATCATGCTGTCTTGGGCATTTTCTTGGAGTAAGAATATGGAGAAAGGGGTCAATGAGTTTACCATGGATTAGAGTCAGTCCAGATCATCCCTGTGCAAAGACTGGTTCTGAGCAGGATCTGCTGAGTTTCAAGTGCTTAGGAGCTGAGGAGTTCTGCTAGCACACAGCACAATTTCCTGAGCAACCAGAAGGTAACTGGTTTATTTTCATACTCAATTCAGTATTTACATAGCAAAATAATTATCCTCACAGTGCTATTCAAAGCTTCTGACACTCAGATCCTCTTACCTGAGGTTTGGATTCTGCTTTAATTTGATGAGAATTATTAAGTTTGGGTTTTTCCCCTCTACTGCAGCGTTTCATTATGTTGTTAACGGAGCACTTGGTGCGCTGCGAGACTGGTGGAATTGATGTATTTACACCTTGGTACAAGAGCTGTATAGAGAGGCTGCAGCAGATCTTCCTGCAGGTGAGTCTCCTTTCTCATTCTGGAAGGGTGTTGGCCAGGCCGTGCTCAGTTGGGGAAGCTCGGTTGGTGGAGGGCTGAATGCTCCACCAAAGTAGCAGCAGGTGGCAGCACATTTTCCCCAGAGGCTGGTGTGGGGCCAGGTCACAGCTCCCTGGCTCTGACCAAATCTCTGCCACTAACTGGTGGAGTGACTGATCCTGAGTGGAGAGTTCCCTCACTGTAAGCTTACTGCAAAAATATTTCAAGATATGTTCAAGATGTGATTATGAATTTCACCGAATTCTACTTAACTGTGGGTTTTTAGTAAGGGCAAAGTTGTGAACAAACAAGAATGCTAAATTAGACATGGTTTAAATAAATGAATTAAAATATTGCTGGATTCCTTTTAGTGAGGTACACAAATATCTATTAAACATGATTTCAAAATATTTGACTCTGTATTTAATCAGTTAATAAGCACAAGTGGCTGAATGAAAGTGATTCGTCACAGGAAGTTATACCTGTGTGGGCACAAGATGTGTTGAAGAATGGGAGGGGTGGTGTAATTCTCTCTTGGGATGAGCCCTTCCCTGGTAGTAGGTGTGTCTTTAGAGGAAAGGAAACACCATGGTTCTCCTAAGAGACCTGCAGTGGCATTGTGTCCTGCACACAATCCAGGATCCGTGAGTGAAGAGTTACAGGGAGCACAAGGCACAATTTCAGCACAGGCTTTGTTCTTGCAGTCAGCAGTGCCTCTTCATTATGCTTTTCTTATCCATGTGTTGTGGAAATTAGATGTGCTAAACAATTCAGATAAGAACATTTGTATTTCTTACATATCTCGACTTCTCTGCCTATTCTGATATAAATACGAAAACAGTAAATATATGTGGTTTGCTTTTGTTTTTTTATTTGCCAGCACCACCAGATAATCCAGCAGTACATGGTGACGCTAGAGAACCTCCTGTTTACAGCTGAACTGGACCATCACATTCTGGCTGTGTTTCAGCAGTTCTGTGCTCTGCAGGCCTGAGGGATCATTCGTGGACAGAGTCTTGTCTGCAGGACTTTAGTGAATTTAATTTTTTTTTTAAAGGCAAAACTTAACATGGGGATGGAATAATTTTTTTTTTTTACTAAAACTGGCTTTCATGTGCTCCTATATAAAAAATAGAGTCTTCTAAAAAAAGACAAACTGTGTAAGCATCGTAAGCCTTAAAAGATATGACTAATAGGGGATATTTGTGAAGTAAAGTATTAATTCTTTTTGTTGTCTTTTAATTTAGTTTGGCTCTTCGCTTCATGGTAGTAATTTTATTTCTCCCCTCTTGCCTATGTAAAAATAAAAATCAGGCACACTCCTCCTCCCAAAAAAATTCCTACGCTCACTACAGAAAAAGCCAGCCCCAGGCAATTGAATTTGTTGCCTCTGCTTGTCCCTTAAATCAAATTAATTACAGAAATGAGGAACAATTTGTAGTGTTTTGTGAATATGAAAGGGGATGCACCTTCTCAGTGAGCAGTGTGTTAAGTTCTCTAGTATATGACATAGGAAAATTGTCTTTACTTTGGGCATGGGAAACACATTTTCAAAGCAGCATAGAGAATACAGGTTTTTTTTATTACCAAGCCAGATAGATTTTCGCTGTTTAAAAGAACATGTAATACAGTTGAAATGTTTTTAAAATGTATTGTCTAGTGTCTTATTACAGTACCTATAAACAGTCAGTAGAGAAGCTTCATAAACCACTTCTGAAAAATGCAGTTCTTTTTGCATTGTGGTCAAGAAGCCATTAACTGCTCTCAGTAGCAGTCTTCACTGATAAATAGAGACAGTAAGCAAGAGTTGGGGTGCAACAAACATGTGACTTACGTGCTGCAAGCCTTACCTGTGGGTTGGGAGCTCCAGCCCCAGATGCCAGGAAGGGGACAGGACAGTGCTGGGCTTGTTTTTTTTCTTTCAGCCTGTAACTCATTGAGCTGTCACATTTGCACTGGTCTGGGCCTGTAGGCCTGCAGGATGTCAGAAATCTTTCTGTTCAATGGCAGTGGGTAAACCAAGTGCTCTCACCTCATCTGACTTGGCAACAGCTGCTGCATCTGTTATGCTTCCCTTTCTTTAAAATGTGACAGCAGCATGTTGCTCCCATGTCTTCAGGAAGTGTTTTAGTGCCGAATTAAGTGATACATTACATTATGGGAGGCTTAGACTGGGACAACACAAGTGTAAATACAGCAGGCTTAGTTTTGAGTTAGGCCAGTAGCATGAGGTACATGAGAGCCAAACCAGAGTGTTCTGTACCACGGTGAGCAGTGGTGGATGGCCAAGACACTACCTTAGGTGCTCAGGTCTGTCAGTGTGCAGGGGGCTTCCAAGCTGTTTATGGAATTTTCATTTTGCAGGTGAATGTTTTGAAAAATTTCATACCCAGTGGTGTTTAGTTTTAGATTAGGAGATTATGTGCTTTGAGTAATTTTGTTCCTGTACAAATTATTTTTTCAGGTATTATACCTAGAAATGCATTTCATTTGTACATTGACCAATGACCTCCTGAATAAGCAAGGAGGGTAAAAAATTGAATATTTCGCTTTGACTGTTCATCTAATTTTGTGTGTGGCCTGTAGCAATCTGATATATCCTCATAGACTTAGATCTGTTACTTCTACTTTTCTGCTTGCCCTTTCTGATTTGACTGATTAGCCCCTCCCCCCTTCTTTCAGTGCGTATTGTTATTTGTTGTAAATTTGCTTTATGCAAGGATTTTGTCAGTCATGCATGGACTTATGCTTCAGATCTTTCTCTGTTAATGTTCTTGAATAATCAGATAGGGTTCCTTGGTTTCTTGGTTGTTTTTTTTTAGGAAGCATTTAATACTTTAAAAGTTTTAATTGGAGTTTAATACTTTTTTCACAGGCCTGGGTCAGTATCAGTTTTGATACTAACTGATGGTGAGGGTTCTCACAGTAAATGTGACTTCTGTGAAACTGGTAATGCAGCTAGAACTTGCAAACCTGGAACTTTCTTTGAGCCTTGACAAATACTGATGCTGGGGATACAGCTGCAAATGCTTAAGTGTAATCCTGTGTTTTAAAACCAAATAGCAATGTCTTTCAAAATCGATTTAACTTCCAATCATGCCAAGCTTTGAGCATGGGCTTTGATTGCATTTAAGTCTGTTGGACACCTTCACCTTCTTTTGGGTCTAATGGTGTACACCTGACTTGATTAGGAAATGGGCTGGATCTATAGGAAAGAGAGTGAAACGCTTATGAAGTGATACCAGCAACTAACTGCAGATACTTGGAACTGATGAAATATGAAATGGTGGATAGCGTAAAGATGCTGTACAAATGTGGTGTGGTTGGAAAAAAATGCATACGTAAAAACAAAAATAAATGAAGGTGAAGCAGGTTGCTGAGAGTGTTTGTCCAATCTCTTTGGGGGACACTGAAGCAAAGAAGTCATGCTGGGCTGTGCTGGTGTTAATGCAGAGGGATGTAAAGCAGTTTTGTTTCCCAGCACTCATGCTGGTGCCCAACTTAACACACAAGCCTTCAGCTCCTTGCCCTAGAGCTGGTCTCACACACCTGCAGCCATGTGAGGCAAGCATATGTGCTGCTAGGTGCAAGGAGGTGCTGGTGTAGAAATTCTCCCTCTCCTTTGCCACCTCTGGTCCCCTGGAAAGGGGAAGGGCTGCTGCAGGAGGGTGTGGGCTGGTGGTGCTTGCTGTGGTGGCTGGGGGGTGTGGGTCCTGCAGTGTGCCCACGGAAGAGCAGTAGTCAGACCACCCCCATCTGCCCCAGAGAGGAGTTCAGGAACCCAAGGCAACACTGGATTATGAAACCATGACCTGGAGGACTACCTCCAAAAGCCCTGCTGGGACCTGCCTCCCTCCTCTAGCCAAGCCCTCATAAGGTCTTTCAAGACCTTAAAACCTTCTTTTCTTGGTGGGCAGGCAGGTTACTGCATAGCTGCAGAGGAGAACATTGAAAAAGTCACAACCTATTGTTGGAAATATCATCTGCCCTTCCCAGGCACCTTGTCTGCTCTAAAAATAACCAGTCAATTAGGTTGGAAAAGACCTCTGAGGTCATTAAATCTAACCTATGACTGAACATCACTATGTCAACTAGACCATGGCACTACTGTGTCCAGTCTTTCCTTGAACAGCTCCACTCATGGTGACTCCACCAACTCCCTGGGCAGCTCATTCCAATGTCCAGTCACCCTTTCTGTAAAGAAATCTTCCTGATGTCTGACCTAAACCTCCCTTGGTGCAAGTATAGGCCACAATGTGTGTCCTGTCACTGGTGGCCTGGGAGAAGAGGCTACAGCCTCCTTTCAGAGACTTGCAGAGAGCATAAGGTCACCCCTGAGCCTCCTTTCCTCCAGGCTGAACAAGCTGTGTTCCCTCAGCTGCTCCTGGGCTCTTCACCAGTTCCATCAATCATCTCTGGGCACACTCCAGCGCCTCAATGTTCTGCCTGAGTTAAGGAACAGGACACAGTTCCCAAGGTTTGGCCTTACCAGTGCCAAGCTGGTGACACTTGCTGATACAGGCCAGATGCCATTGGCCTTCTTGGACACCTGGGTACATTGCCAGCCAGATGCTGGCCAGCACCTATAGGCTCTTTTCCACTGGGCCTCTTTCCAGCCACCCTGCCCCAGCCTGTAGCACTGCACAGGGTTGTTGTGACCCAAGGGCAGGACCTGACACTTGGCCTTATTGAACCTCACACCTTTGGCCTTGGCCTGTCAGTCCAGCCTGTCCAGATCCCTCTGCAGAGCCTTCCTGCCCTCCAGCACAGCAGCACTCCCCCACAGCTTGCTGCCATCAGTGAATTATGCTGAAAGTACAGTCGCTCTCATACAGATCCTCAAGAAAGATTTGAACAGGATTGGGCCAAATACTAATTCCTGAGGAGCACCACTTGTGACCAGTCCCCATGTGGATGCAGAACCATTCCCCTGCACTCTCTGGGCATGGCCCTGCAGCCAGTGTCTAACTCAGCAAAGAGTGCTCCTGTCCAAGCCGTGGGCTGCCAGCTTTTCCAGGAGAACACTGTGAGAGAGGGTGTCAAAGGCTTTGCTTGAGTCTCGGTAGACAACATCCACAGCCTTTCCCTCATCCTCTGGGAGGTCACCTGGTCATGAAAAGAGATGAGGTTGGTGAGGCAGGACCTGCCTTTCCCCAAACCCGTGCTGGCTGAGCCCAATCCCCTGATTTTCCTACATGTCCTGTGTGATCGCACTGAAGATGATCTATTCCATCCCACTACAGAAGCTGGCAGGCCTCTAGTTCCCCAGATCCTCCTTCTAACCTTTCTTGTAGATGGGCATCACACTGCCGAACCCAGTCATTCCAGACCTCCCTAGTTATCCAGGATGAGTTTCCACCAGCTCCCCGAGAGCTCTTGGGTAATCCCTTTCTGGTCCCATGGGCTTGGGTCTAATGGCTCAGTGGGTCACAGCTTCCTCCTGGATTACAGGTCAGTGCTGCTCCCTGTCCCTGTGGACCTGCTCAGGGTCTGCTCGCCCCAAGGGTAACTGGTCTTTCCGTTAAAGACTGACACAAAGAACCCAAGTATCTCAACCTTTTCCTCATCCTTAATGACAATGTCCCCCTATGTATCCAGTAACTGATAATTCTCCTTGACCCTCCTTTTGTTTTTAAAGTATTTATAAAAACACTGTATTTCACAGTGACGGCCAGATTGAGGTCAAGCTGAGCTTTCATCTTTCTCATTTTCTCTCTACATGACCTACTATCATCCTTTTACTCTTGGAGTTGTCTGGCCCTTCTTTCAAAGGCCATAATCTCTTTTCTGAGTTACAGCAGAAGCATCCTGTTCAGCCAGGATGAACAGGAAGACCAGGTTGCTCTTCCAGGATGGTTCATCATCCAGCATGTAGGGAGTCTGCTCCTCTGCCTTTCAAGATTTCCCTTTTTAAAGCATGGCCAGTCTTCATGAGACCCCTTTGTAATAAAGGACTGTTTCCCAAGGGACTCCCTTAACCAGTGGCCTAAACAGGCCAAAGTCCACCCTCCAGAAACCCAAGGCAGAGGTTTTGCTGACCCAGTTCCTTGCTTACCACCCAATCTCCCACCAGCCGTTCTCTGTTCATAAACAGTCTACTACTCCACTGACCCTGCTATGCTCATCTAGCTTAGGAATGGTGTTCCCAAATTTAGCATTCCTACTGAAATACTCCAAACTATGCACAACTTGCTCACTCCCTCCAGTAGGAAGTGAATGAGAATTGGAGGCACAAAGATGAAGGGCTGAGATAAGAGCAACATACCAGAAACAGCAATGGGTAAGAAATGAAGCGTCAATATGAATATTGATATTAATATGGTGTGCAAGAAAGATGATCAATTCACAGGCAAATGCCCACCCCATGTAAGCTGATGTTACCCTGCTGGAAAGGACCCCCTTCTGCCCACCCACCCTGTGTATGGTGTGAGGTGGTACAGGGTAACTCCTGGGTCTGGGTTATGCCCCTCCTGGCTACTGCAAAAATAACTGTCCTGGCCACAACCAGCTCAGTTCTCTTACCAGCTGTCCTTTGTCTTGCACAGACTCCAGGACTCTCCTAAACTCCCGCCTCTCTCCTGCTGATGTTTTCAGCAGACATCCCACAAATTAAAGTCTCCCACAAGAACAAGGGCTAGTGATTGTGAAACACCAGCCAGCTTCTTGTAGAGTATTTCATCTGCCCCTTTATCCTGTCTGGGTGGTCTGTAACAGACTCCCTCTGGGATGTCTGCCTTGCTGGCCTTTCCCTGATCCTCACCCACGGGCACCCAGCCTTGTCATCACTGCCCTTGAGCCCTGCACAGTCAGAACTGTCCCTAACGCACAGAGCCACCGCACTGCCTCTGCTGCCCCTTCTGAAGGAAGAGCTTCTAACCATCACTGCAGCGCTCCAGACATGGGAGTCATCCCAACACGTTTCTGTGATGGCAAATAGGTCAGAGTCCTCCTACTGAAAATTTCAGTTCTGCACAACCACAGTGGCCAAGGCTCACAAAGGAAGTCTCCAGACTTCCCTGAAATCTGCCACATTTACAATGGTGAATAAATGTAGAGCTAAAACCCTAGAACGTGTTTCTTCACTTCAGCAATTTCCACATGCATTCCCCAACAGCTGCAAGAATTAGAATCTGGAATTTAAACCCAGAATTCACTCTACTGAAAGCAAATATAATTCAGGTGTATTCAAAAGAGTTCTGCCACAGAATGATACTTCCCTCTTGCCCCAAGGTCTCTGCTTCAAACGTTGTGGGAAAAAAAAGAAAAAAAACATGTAGAGAATATATGTAAGGACTCTATCTTGCAAAATGCATTAGAGGTATGTCAGAACCTCCCAAGGAAGCAAGCAGCTTTCCTTTTAAGAGAGAATTCACTTTTATGAAATTGTGTATTGGAGCCAAAGGAGATCCTGCCTCATTATAATAAGGTCTCCAACACCAGAAGTGCTGCTCTATCAGCTTGTTGCCCTCTGCCTGCCTATGACCAGTAACTGGAAACCAAACAGAGAGGAGAAAATAGGGACCCTTCCTCCTGATGGAAGCAGAAGAGCAGTAAAGTTCACCTTCACTTCATCAGTACATCAATTACAATTATACAAACTTATCTTTTGACCAAGAAGACACCAACTGTTGAATGGTTGCAAATGTGCTATGTTCTACCCTAAGATGTGGCTTAAAAGCCAAAGCCTGTTCTTCACAGAGCTTCTTGCAACTGAAAAATATAACGCTTCACAGAATTTGGCAACAGCTTGTTCATAATTAGCATTTATTTGACTTTAATACAAAATATCACAAAAAAAACAAAGTAAAATTTTAAAAAAAGGTTAACATTATATCTTCTCGTACGTTAATTCATGGCCACATACAGTGCACGTCTTTTTATATGTATCTTCATCAATGTTTTCTTCTGGTCCATATTCATGTTCGTGGATACTAGCTTCTTTCTTCCACAAACTACTCCTCACAGCACGGCGGAGTTCTGGTAAGAAATACAAAAAATGTTAAGATTTATTAAAATCTTAAATAATGTTTAATAAAATTCAAGCTAATCAGCTTCCTGAGGCCCACAGATGACAATATGCTTGCTGCCTGTCTTCCACAAAGTCTGGGAAAGAATCTGCTCTTGCAAGAACAAGCTCTGACTTGCCTTGCAATCCTCACCTTGTTTGCATATTTTAAAGGCCAAGAACTACACTGTCATGGGATCTCATAGGCAAAGATTTTCCATGTGGACTAAGGACATGTTGCTTGCTGTCTTTTTACACAAAGCCATTCAAAGGTATCCAAAAGGGTTCGGTGGAACGCAAAGGAAAAGTTTTTATAGAACACTTCATTTATTTTACATGACCAAGAAAAAGTAATTTTCATTCAGGTCACAGTAAGCCTCCCAAATGACTTGGCATTCTCTAAGCTTTATGCCCAATAATACGAGTTGCCTCTGCAGCATCCGCAGTGAAATCCGTGGGTTCTCTAGAGCGCACAAGCTGGCAGCAAGGCCCGCGATATTATCCGGATGTTGCGAGCGGGTGGCAGGAATACTGAACAGCAAAATGTGGCCACATTTTGAGCCAAACCATTCAGGCTGCAAACTTTGTCATGTTAAGGCGCGTACTTGCACTGAACCCTGGCATCTTGGCTACAGTCTGCTGCCAGTCCTTCTGCGTGCACAACATCAGTGGTCCAGACAGGGGTTACTTGCACAGTTTCAAGTTCTGCATCCTTCAGACAACACCACTACAGCTACCTGAGCTTTCTGCCCTTGTAAATACCATCCCAAAGCAAAGCACAGATGCTAAAGGGGCACAAAAAGGTTCCACCCAACAAATACTCTTCTGAATTTATCAGGAAAAAAGCCCAAAGGGTAATGTGCAGTAAAGAGCAGCTAGAAATGCTGTGAACAATAGGAAAATCCGTTTTCATTACTGTCACTCCACCTGACAGTTATCACAGAATTAGAACCCACTGTCACAAAAATCCCTGTCTTCCTCAAGTCAAAAGTACCAGGAGCAATCCATGGCACATTCTGGGTCATACTCAAAAATCTGAATAACACTATAATGAACCATTGTAATTGATTACTATCACATCATGTCCACAGGACAACAGGGGAATTCAAGTTGGAAGGGACCTCAAGTCCCGCAGTCCAACATTGCCCAACATAGTCAGCTGTGAGGTCACACCAGACAGCTCCAGGTTCAACCCCAGTCTTGAAAACCTCCACTTCACCACACTGAGTATTTTCTCAGTAATTTAATCAGACGCAGACACAGGTTTAAGCAGAACTACACTTCCCTTCAGGTACTGAAGCATTTAATTTCAATACTTTACCTTTAACTTTCTTGTCAAACTTCTTCTGTTTCATCTTCTCTCTGCTGTCACGGCGGAGCTCCTTTGCTTCTTGCAATGCTTCTTCGCTACCCCAGACTTCATGAGAACGCTTGATTACCTACAGGATGGACATAAATGCCTTTTTTTTTCCCCCTGAAACGATAAAAGTAAACTATTCTAACTTACAAATTTAATTTCTCCCTACACATACATAAAAAAACCCCACCCGTCTCCACTCTTGACTCACAAGATTGCCCTCCTTCCACAGGAAGAGGCTGGTTTTCAGTATCAGCTGAATGTAACTTAGGACACTTAAACCCAGCTCTAATGTTGCCCGTATTTTACTAAAGCAGTATGATTCCTATGAAGTACCCAACAAGAAATAACAAGAGCCTGGCAAATCCACTTGTTTTTCCTGCTGCCTCTGCGGGCAAAGCTGTGAACACAGCTACAAAGGGCCACGCACAGCTGCAGCTGCCCCATGCACTTTAAGAGAAAAACTGAAGGGCCATGTGCTTTGTGACTTGTAATTGTGCAACCCACTGAAGTTCAGCTCAATGAACATCTTTAAAATGCTCTCAAAACCAGACATTTTCACAACTTGGACTGCAACCATTTAACTGTAACAAGCTATTAATAACACACTCAGCTGTGACAAAACCATTCATGTACCAAGTGACAACCAAAGCTGTATGAAGGTAAAGGAAGGACAGAAACACAGTAAGTTTATATACCTGTAGTTTTAAATAAAGTTTCATTTCACCCCATCGTGAATTATGAGGGTTTTTCTTCACAATGAATCTGAGCACTGGTTCCCTCTTGTCTAAGTCACAGTCTTTAAGCAGATACTCTTCTTTGGCTTCTGTCCTTGTTATAAGCTTATGTTTATCTTCAACATCTCTGCAAGATGTAAAATAATGATGAGAAAGCTACACCCTAAAACCACAGGTTATTAATATCGCAGTCCCCATTCCTTCGAACATTCCTGAAATACAGGTAGCCCTAATCCCTTCAGTTTTTTATGCATGCAAAATAACTAGACTAGATTAACTGAAATAAAGTGTTTAAAAATTCCCCCCCCCCCCCATTTCAGCAAAAACAGACTGGGAAGCCTGCTCTTCTAGAAAGGCTTTTTTTCTATTTTCTTACAAGAGGGAATAACTGAAATTTAAAATCAATATTAATATTTTCCGGTATTCACCTAACTCAGATGTAATCCAAGAGGACAGAAGTATGAGCCTGACATGGTCAAGACAGAAAAAATGTGTAATGTGAGACAGGTCAGATCACCTGAGAATATACACACACCATATGCTTCTAGATCTGAGAAACTGATAAGCAACACAGAGCATTTCTTTCTATAATGCAAGTAAGTAGGCAGAGGAACCTTAAAATAAAAGACTTCTGAAGCCTTTACCAGATAGATAATGAAGAACTCTGTAACCACAACAGCATTTATGAGTTAATGGAAAAAACTGCATTTACGCAATCCTGACTGAAGTACAACTTGAATTGCTTGAGCCAAACAATCTGCCAAACACTAAGCGCTAACAACGGTCATCAAGGAAGCACTGCTGTAAATGTAGTTACTAGAATTCAAAGTTCAGTTACAGCTAATGCACCAAGGACACTGCAACGATCAGCTGCAAGAGCTCAGACCCAAGGAAAAGTACACCACAGGCTCACAGTCCTGTCCTTAACGTCCTTTTCCTACCCACTTTAACTTCCGAGAAACAGAACTTTGCCTCCATGACTGCGAACTGCCTACACCACGTGCACACCCTAACCACTCCCTGCAGTAAACGGGTAGGCTCCCAGAACTAACTCGTAACTGCCTTTTTTTTTTTTCATTCACTCAGTTCATTCTTACACACACGGGTGGCCGGCTGGCTGCTGCAGTTGGTTTCATTGCCCTGGTTATCTTGATGGCTTTTGGAGCGTTTTCTGTGTTAAAAGATAAGAGCTTGCTCTCCTCAAGGTCAAACTCCTGCTTACCTCGCAGGCCAACCAGTAACCTCCCATGGGGGCTCTGCCCTTTGGCTGCTGTGCTTCCAGCACGCCCATGCTGACCAAAGTACCAACTTCACTACAGTTAAAACATCAGGACCAGGAACACTCTCCTAAACTTGCTCCATTTCTGAGAGCAATATTCGTGTTCCAGCAGGTTTTCAAATGGCTCTAGTCCGAAGCCAGACATAAATTTTCACGCTGACAAAAACACCAACTGCTCTCTCAACATCCCATTTCCATAATGTTGTATGAAAATCCACTGATGTCCCCCATATCCTAAAGGCAGACTTATGAGACAATCTGTGGTTTAATTCCATAATGGAAAATGCACAGGCTATCAGTCAACTTTCATTTAATTTTTTTAAAAGTTACTGAAATATGTCCCTCTGCTGACAGTCTCTTTAAATGACTGTAACTAATTGAATTATAGCCAGCAATCTTTATGTAAAATAGTGTTTCTCTCTCCTGATTATTTGCAATACCTGCAATTATCACATGTTGCCCAATCAAAGTGCTGCATAAGGTAGGAGTCCATGAATTCTTTGCCACAGTCTCCACAGATGAGATAGTCAAATTCTAGTACGGGTGCTAATGGAAAGAAATATTTTTTAAGGGACTACAATGATAAAAACAAGCATCTAGAATTGGTATTACAGGCAATTTTACTAGAATTCACATAAGCATATTACAAACTAGTTTCACTCTATCAAAGTTTTTCAGAATACAGTACAAATTCAAACCCATTCCCACACAATTCCATCTCTGTTGGAGTATTTTCTTGTTGTAAATTCACTGTTAAGTACTAAACTTAAACATTTACATGAACATATAACTTAGCCATTGTTAAAAAAAATTCTCCACAGTTCTCTTGCAATGTGCTTCAAATCCTCTCCTGCCACTTCCTCTGTTCTGACCCTCCCAAAATATGCCCTAATTAATAGAGGACATGCGGGCAGAAACAGGAGGAAGCAGAGAAGGGATTCAGTTCGAAGAGGGTGGCTAGAGCAGGAAGCTACAGGAGCTGGGCTGGCATTATAGTTCTCTCAGCTCTGCTCCAGTTTTTTTCCTAGCTCAGCCACACCTGCCTCTCCCTAAACGAGCTCAGTGGAAGCCTGGGGCAGTTGGCAAGGTTCTTGTCCGTTCCAGCTGGCAGAAACGGAGGTGGATGGCCAGAGAGCTGCTAGGAGTGGAATGGGGATGGAGCTCCACTACAATCCTCTCCCCAAGCCCTCTCAGCACTGCTCCAAGCCCAGACTCATCTCAGCGCCAGCCACCGCTTCTGGCCGCATCCTCAACGGGCGGATCACCTCCAGCGTCATCACCATCTGCTTTTATGTTCCAAAGGACACCAAGAAACACCGACTCGGGGAACAAGAGCTAAAAGGGACATTCCTTCAACAGTAACATTGCAATTCTATTAGAAAATTAACATTTCTATACAGTCTTAAAATCTGAAAACGAAGCAGTGCTCTGAAATTTTAGGAACACCTGAAGCAGAAGATTAATGGTTGACATGCAGCACTATACATTTTAATTGCGTTTGCATTTATAGCAGATCCGATCCAGCAAAGACGACATTTTATGTAAATTCAGTCCTACTAGCGACAGCCGGATGCTCAGTACTTCACAGTCATTTCATACTCTTACATCACATTCCATCATTTAAGGCAGTGCTCCCGAACACGAAGACATTTTATTAAGACAATGACGTTATGAATTACACAGCAAAAAATACGCCCAGTGTAAAGGCATCCCAGATCTACTTTAATTTATTGTTAAACGTTCGCCCATCAAAAGAAGAAGGGCTGCTAATTGTTTACACTGTTAATGAAATCTGGTGCTGATTTCTAACAAAGAGATACACTGCACCAACAGCCCCGCAGCTGATTCAAGCAGAACAAAGCAAGACAAAGACAATCCCAGAGAAGAAAGTCGATCTATTTTGGGACCCCTACTTCTCCATTGCTTTTTTTTAGGGGGGAGAGAATATCGCAATGCAATGTGCTGAAATCCTCCACCGAACGATCGGTAACTTGGCGCCAGCACGTTTTATAACGATAAAAGCTGGCACTGCAGCAGCGCTCCGGTCTTGGCACAAACCACGTAAATCCCAAAATTCCCACAACCTACCAAGTCGCGAAAATTTACCCTCGTTCGGTCTTAAAATTTGAATTCCCCAAAAGAAATAATGGAAATAACGTTTATCATGGAGAAAAAAAAATTAAAATGAGCTATACCCAAGGGCACTGGCTGTGTCCCACTTCCGCGGCTTAAAATTCTTCATTTTTAATTACCGCGCATTTGCTATAGCCGATTTAATGCTGAAAAGAATCGGACGCGCCACTAATCGAGCACATCCAGAAAAACGTGTGAAGGAGGAAAAGGGGAGGTAACAAAAAAAAAAAAAAAAAAAAATTAAAAAAAAAAAAAAAAAAGAAAAAAGGGAAAAAAGAAAGAACAAGAGGGTAAGAAAGGAGAGTAAAAAAAGCCCGGGAAAAAAAAAAAGGCGCCCATCCATCCCGCCCTGCTGGCGCGGCCGGAGCCGGCTCACTGTCGCCCCCGCGCCTTCCTGCCCTCCCCCGCCAGCCCCGCGCACGCGGCGCCGCCTCCTCCCGCCGCCACCCCGCCAAACCCCTGCCGCTCCCTACAGGTCTTTTTCCTTAATTACCGGGTGGGTGCACGATCTTCTCGCCGGCACCTCGCTCTTCCTTCTGATCGCTCGCCTCCTCCTCCTGCTCCAGGAAGAATCCCCCTCCCGTGTCCACGACCTTGGGGAGGGCCCGCGCCCGCGCGCCGCCGCCTGCGGGAGCACAAACGAGGCGGGCGCTGCGTTAGAGCGCCGCCGCCGCCAGGGGGCGCGCGCGGCCGCCCCCACCGCGCCGCGCGCGCGAGGCGGGGGGCCGCGCGGAGAGCGCGCGCGTGCAAGAGCCCCCCCCTCCCCCCCCCGCGTGGGGGGAGGGGGGGCCCCTCGCGCGCCGCGGCGGATTCTCCCCCCAACCCCCACCCGGCTCCAGCCACCACACCGCACCCCCCCCCGCCGCCCCCACCGCCGCGCCCCCGGCGGCGCCCCGCTTTCCCCGCTCCTTTCCCCTCTCCGAACCTCCCCCCTGAAAAAGAGAAAAAAAGGGCGCGGGGACTCGCCCGTTCCGCCGCCGCCGCCATCCGACCTGCGGCAGGGTAGGGCCGGGCCGCCAGCCGCGCCTGCCGCAGTGCCAGCGCCCGCTGCCGGTTCCGCTCGATCTTCGCCAGCACCGCCGCCGAGAGGTGCGGCCGCTCGCCCGCCGCAGCCGAAGACTCCTGCTCGCGGTCTTGCTCGTGGGCCGGAGCCGCGCCCGCCATGGCGGCGGCGGGAGCGACGGAGCCCCGTGGTCCCCCCCGCTCCGGCAGCCGCTCTCGCCCTTCCCCTCGCCGAGCCGCCGCCGCACTGCGCCTGCGCAGGGCGGGGGGCGGGGGTGGCCACAGAAGGGGCGAGGCCGCCCGCGCAGGCGCG
This sequence comes from Erithacus rubecula, assembly GCF_903797595.1. NCBI lineage: Eukaryota > Metazoa > Chordata > Aves > Passeriformes > Muscicapidae > Erithacus > Erithacus rubecula. The sequence goes on from NW_027635590.1 coordinate 2,375,524, forward strand.
CAGCTGCCGCCCCGCCCCTCCTCGCGAGCCGCCAGGGCGGGGGCTCCGCCCCGCCGCCGCCGCGCGGGGCGCGCCGGGAGGGCGCGCTTGGGGGGAGGGGAAGGGGGGGCGCGCGCGGCCAGGCGGCGGGGCGGGGCCCGCGGCCCGCGTGGCGCGAGGGGGTGGGGGGCGGGGGGCGCGCGCGGGCCGGGGTGGGCGCCGGTGTGGGCCGGGGGGGGTCGGCCGGGCCGGGACCGGCACCGGGACCGCGGGACCGGGAGAGCGCAGGCGGGGGGAGGGGAGCCCACGATGACCCTGCGCTTTCCGCACCGTCCCCCGCCTCGGGCCCGAGCGGCCCCGTGGAAAAAAAAAAAGCCATAAATCCCGCCCCGCCCGGCAGGAATTCCTCAGCAGCGTCACCCAGCAATGCCCCTTTTGTCCGCCCGGCCCGGCCCCGCCACAGCCCTGCTTCTCGGCCGGAAACGGCCCCGGCCACGTTTTCTGCCCTGAAAAGTGTGCTAAAGCGCTCTGCCCGCTCCCTGCTCCCAGCCTCGCTCGGCACGGGCACCGAGCGCTCTCCCGACAAAATCCCCGTCCTGCCCGAAATGGTTTCGCGTGTTCCACATGAGGGAGGATAAATGGAGGCTGCAGCCTCCCTTACTGACGAGGGACGCGCAAATGGCTTTGTCATGCAAATGTGGCTCTAAGCCACTTTCATATAAAGCCACTTAATGCCGAGCAGCCAGTGATCCTGGCCCGCCCGTCAGGCAGTTCTGCCCTGTCCTTGAAGGAACGGAAATGGAGGCACTGGCACAGATGCGTGCTCCCTGCCTCCATGCTGAAACGGGATGACCTCAGCACAGGGAGAAGCCTTCCTTCCCTCCCCCCCCATACACCCCCCCCCCAAAAAAAAAAAAAAAAAAGAAAAGCTCGCTCTCTTCCCGTGAAACTAAACTAGTTTCCTGCCAAACCTTCGTCGCTGCTCCCAGAATACGTCCCTTGTGTCTCTCCGTTCAAATGCCCGCGGTAATTACCTGCATGGATTGTGTTTCTCCCGTGTCCTAAAACATTTTATTTCTTTTTAGCTTGTCGTCCTCGCTTGGCATTAACTTTCGACAACAGCCAGCAGAGTGTGCTGTGAACGCTGAGAAAAGAACATCCTGCTTCTGGGAAATTTTTATATACATCTCCATATATAAATAAATATATATATATATATATACATATGTACAGAAATGCAGACGAAGACATTTTAAGTGGTTCTAATACTTGCATGAGTGGTAGGTAGCTCCTCCCGTCAATTAAAATACTTCTCTTGTCGCAGATCACAGAACCTCTTCCTTAAAAATTAATAACCAAGTCATACTAAACCGTCTGCTTTCAGCGAGATTGCTTTCCAGTGTTTGTATAAAGTTGGAAAAGTGCCACAGTGGAGATGTCCAAATACATTTCACAGTCAGAGAGAAGGATCTAGAACACAAGGTATTTAATAGATGAAAATGCAAATCGTACCCCCAGCGAACAGGAAGCAGCTTATGCAATTATACAGTAAGAGCATACATTTCTCCAACCTCATTATTCCCTTGTTTGGACTGACTTACTGGCAGTAAGCAGTGGAGTTCCAAACAGATTAATAAACACAGTAGAAACAAGTGAAATTTTTTAAAAAAATTGAAGTAAAGTGTTTACTAGATGTCTTGAAAATGGAAATGTTTGCTTGAAAAGCAAACACGTATGTTTGGATTCCTTATGCTATGCTGGTGTCTCTTCTTCCTTGTTTTGTAGGAGCAGACATTTAGGGAGGAGTGAACTGAGTTGTGCTTGTGGGGTAACAAATAGTTTTGTATCATTCATAAACCGAAACTGCCTTAAAGTAAAGCCAAGTTTGAGACCCTGTGTAAGGGTTTTAAGGGCAAAAGGACGTTATTGTTATGCAACCAAACTGGAATTAGGATTAAAAGGAAATCAGAATAAATAAACAAAAGCAAATTTAGAGGCAAGGCATTCAAATAAAACAGGCTGTCAGCCACAACTGTCTGTGCAAGTGTTAATTATTAAGTCAAACTCTTTTAGAAACATATACTAGAGATTTTTGGGTTTTTTTTCTTTTTCTCAGGGGCAGTCTGACAGGGCAATCAAAGCAGAACATTCTCCCCAGTTCTGCTTCTGACCAGAATTAATCAAATACAATGCTTCTAATTTTCATGGCCAAGGGAAGGTAATAAAACTAATAGCAGTATATTAGCAAGGAGTTGCAAACTATCTCATATGCATTGCTCTGGTCACATAGTAATATTTGTGCTTAATATTAGACACGTGTGGCTTAATGCATGTGCACATGAGATGGTAGTTACAATGGTATGTGTGTTTTAAATAGTTTTCTTCAGGTTCTGCATGCCAAGCAATACCAAGTATTACTTGGCTGCTGGTAGCCATGTATTAGAAGGTGGGCTGTCACTAATTGTCAGGCACAGATGTGCATTATTTCATAGCCACAGAGACCATCATCAATGAGAAGTTGAGTGCAAGGAGGCAGCTGAGCAGTGCTTCACAATTCATCACTCCCATGGAGGAAACAGTCAGCAGGAAGAACAAGAATGTTTGCTGACTATGCAAAGTCTTTTTAAGTTAGCAGGGGGCGAGGGTCATCTGTAAAGAATTGTGGGTGATTAGGCAGTAAAAACTTAGATTAAATGGAGAGCTGATAAATGCAAGGTGATGTCATAACTACTCATAACCTTACATAAAAGGTAGGAATACCTGAATTAGTTGCTGCCCACTCATGAGTGAGACTTTAAGTACATATGCCCTGCATGAATGCCATCTTTATGTTTGGAAAAAGCAAGGCACATTTCAAGGAGAGGGACAGAGAACAAAACCGGGAACACATTTATGACACTTTAAAAATCCATGGTGAGTTTGCACCATGAGCACTGTTCCCTGTTGCATTTCCTGCTTCTTAGAAAGAAAATGCTGTAACTAGAAAAGAATAACAAGGATGCTGACTGTCTGACTTTGTGTCCCTTTAAAGGGCCAATTGAGGCTTGGAGTTCTCACCAAAGAGAGAGGATGCATGAGGCCCATCACATCCCAAGTAACTTGTAGAGGGTGGATGCCAGCTGAGTTTCTGACTACAAACCATCAGACTTCAGTAGCAGGAGCCCATGTCTGAATAAACAAAAGGAGATGGTTCTTTGTTCAGCACCTTCCTGAATGGCATGCTGAGCACAGGGTATTTCTCTAGGGTGCAGGGAAGATGGGCCGAGTATTTGGAAGAGGACTGTGTTGAGAGTTAATGAATGAACACCCCCTCAAGCTCAGGAAATTCCCAGAGCTGAAAGCAGTTGGTAGCTGTGGGAGTGTTGCAGAGAAGATATCATATATTTGCCTTGCTTTTCCTCTTCCTTTGACGTTTGCCTGTGGCCTGTGGTGGAAACAGGATGTTGGACTGAATGGGTTCTTCATCTGAGGCAGTACACCTCTTCCTCTGTATTCGTGGAGGATCACACTGAAACACCTGGAGCCACAAGATACCAATAAGCCCGTGTGATGGGGTTCTTTCTAACCAAATTCACTGTTCATCTAGACCAGGAGTTACTTATGGAGCAGCTGCTGGGCATATATTTCTATTTTGCCTCACAATATACTTCTTCGTCTGTGTCATCAAAATCTTAGCAGCAATGGGCATACAGCTGCATTGCAGTTGCACACCTACAACCAAACCATCCTTTTGTCCTTCCTCAGTAGAAAATATGTGTTCCATGAGAAACAGACCTAACAGTCTTACTTTTTCAATGAGTTTATCTTTTGAAGGAGCATCTGTGGACGAAAATCTCTTTACTGTTTTCTCCAGCCCACCCCCCTGCAATCCCTTTCCCTCCGTTTGATGGTTCATGTGGTAACATCAATTTTAGCCACATTCGAATCCAGTAGCCAGAAGCTGACTGGCTTATACGCACAGGGTATTGGGCTGCTGCCTCTGAGCATGACTAAGGCATTGGATTTTATCCAGTGATTTCAAATGCTTTTTGAATGGGAGAGAACAGTTCGATTGCATCCTTAGGAATGTAGGGCAAAAAATGCCATGCTGTTTGTGATTTGGTTTCCATCATGTTTTAGTTTGATGCACTAATTTCTTATGTTACCTTGAATAAATAAATGGAGGAATATTGCTGGTTTCTTGGTGATAAAGAAGCATGACCTCTGAAAAACAAAGTGAACTTGTTAAAACCAGATAGTGCTTGAATTTGTAAGTTTTCTTTCTGAATTCACCTATGCTGTAGCTCATGGATCAGGGATATACAGTGAATCATCCAGTTGGACAGAACGGGACATGCAGAGTAAATTAGGTTTGTCATCTCTCTGAGATTTTCTCCTTTGCTCACTACCTGTAGGAGAGGATTTTCATAGTAATGTGGCCTGTCTTCACGCTCCATTTATCGTACTCCAATTGATGTATGCAATATTGGTTGAACAGGTAGGTAATGGAGTAAACATATAAAGTGTTGAATACCTAAGCAACACATCTGAAACAAATAGGTAGGCAAGAATCAAAGTGCAAATGTTCAGAGGCAAAAATTGGCATTCTTCTCTGGCAGGAGATCTTAATGCGAGTTTGTTATCATTTTCTCATTACAGGAAATGACAGGATTTGAAATTACAATGTAAATATCTTTTATTTGCTAGCATTGTAAAAGACTTTTCTGTTTTATTCCTGAATAGGACTTTAATATGTTGGCTTTTAATATCAGCAGAAAGGAAAGTGTTGATGGCCACATGGTGAAAAAATGCTGTTTACTGTTACAGAGATTGCTACAAAGCTGACAACACACTTTTGGTATTGATTGGCAATCCAGAAAGAGAAATTCTCTTCCAGTATTTTACCAGAAAAAGTCATCTTTCTCTTCCATGAACACAAAGAGTGGTAAACCGTGGCAAAAACAGCAAAGAAGTTTTGTAACTGTGGTATGGCAGCCCTTGGTGATCTGATATCTTCAATACAAAAGACAAAAAAAAATAGTAGGAAAACATGTATTTTTTTCTGAAACTAAGATAGTAGGATATTGTTCTTACCCCACCAGTGGCTGAGGAGGTTTAATAGAAATGGGTTTGAAGACCTGTCTGAGCTGTCATAAAGTTGAGCTATTCAGGTTTTGGGGCCTTTTCCCCAAGTGTGCAAAGAATAGCTGCATATGATGTAAAAGGGATCTATATATTGACAGATTTATTCTCCCTCCTAGTATTTCTATATGGACAGTTATTTAATCCATGCAAGAACCTTTACTGTAGCAACTTAGAAACATCAAGAAATTTTGCTGAATGCTTTAGTCACTTTTTTGTTCTATTAAGAGCATCTCAGGTATTTCTGAGACAGAAAATAGGTACATCATCTACTATAATAGTCTGCAGGGCATGAGCTTTAGTTGTATTGATAGTGAAAGGCTGAGTGTTCTAGATGGAAATTCAAAATTTAATCCTGAATTGCTGAAGTATTTAAGAAGATGGGGAATGTTCGCATTTAAAAAGAAATTCTTTAAATTTCCACTTTATATCATGCAGCATATTACACCTTTTTTTTTTCCCCCCCATCAATAATATAGTGAGATTTTTTTTACTATCGCTTCCAAGTCAGCCTGACTTGTTCCTGTGTGCAGAGTACCTGGAATGGGAGACCATAAAACAGCTGAGAGAGTCAGCTGTAGCAAGAAAATCATGTCTCAGTTACCAGGTTTTAAACAAGATATAGTTCTTCTGGTCCTTGCAAATCTCTGCAAAATGTTTTGGTGCCATTTTTCCACAGGTTTGATCAGATATCTCTCTGCAGTTTGTTTTCCCAATGTCAGCTGCTGTCAGAATGTGGCAAGTTCATCCCACAGTGCTGTCCATATGCATCTCCAGGCCCCAGTCCTGCTCTTCACGACAGACACCACCAGGAGCCATGAAGGAAAATGTGGAATTGATCTTAGAGACTGTGTATTCTAGGCTCTCACCAACCTACGTGTGAGAGAATGGCTCGGTTTAAGCCCCCTAGGAATGCAGAACCACTGGGAGGGTTTCTGAGGGCCTGTGCCACCCACAGAATTTGAATCTTGAACATAATCTGAATGTATCCTCTCAACATGAACAGAAAATAGTTTCTGATCAGAGTCTTGCTACCTGGATTACTTCCGTTAGTTGATTTTGTTGTCTTAGTTTTGATGGCTTTTTTTCCGACCTTAACATGGAAACTTGGCTTTGCCTTGCCAGAAAGAGGAGCAGTGACCATAGCAATTAAACACATGATGTTAACAGATTTCTCTCTTGGAACAGGGAAGAATGGATTCCAAAGTTTTTAGTATCTTTGATTAAGCTGAAACTGTTTATGAGTGAAAGAAAATAAAAATAATTTATGATGCAACATTTTACAGTGGCTTTACATACCTTTCTTACAGGTTTGACATACACTACATTCCTGTGTTACATCCACTTCATCCAAATGTTTCTGGCTAAGCTGTCCAAATCAAACTTTTCTAGAATTTGTTCTCTTTGTAACATAGCTACACTGAGCTTTGTCATTTACTGGAACCCTCTTTTTGGTTTTTTTTCCTTGAAAGACCATGATATGCCTAGAGTGTGGGAAGTAGTTCATGAAGAAAAACAAGACAGGGGAGGGGAAAAAGAGATTTTTCTCTTTCGGACTAGATTTGGAGTCTAGTTAAGTGATTTTGGAATCTAGTTACTGATCTAATGATGCAACACTTATTTTGCAAGAGACTGCACTTTCTTAATTTTTGCTCAGTGAGAGTTTTCTTTACAGCAGTGGTCAACAATTTTCAGTTTTCAGCGTCCTATTTGAATTTGGAGGCAATGAAAGTGCTCACCTCTGTGTGAAAGCATCCTCACCTGTCTAGGAAAGCATCCTGTCTGGCACCTTGTATTCCCTGGCTGAAGACCTGACATATTCATCTGCCAGCCATTGCAACTGGTGTGCTGCTGGAGCAGTCCCATGCCAGGAGGAGCATGTTACTCACTCATGAGTCTGCAGCTGCTCTAGGCCTCTCTAGAGTGTATCAGCATGGTAAACTCAACCAGCTTGGATTTTCACCTGTCAAGGTTTGGCCTCTTCCCCAAATCCTACTTTTTAACTTATTGTTTTTCAGGTTTTGGGGGTGCATTTGTTGTTCTGAGGGTTGCACATTTTCCAAGTTTGTCTGAGATGTTTTTATTAGTTTCAACTTTTTTTTTGTTCCTTCACTTTTCTGAGAAAGCAAGAAAAGCAGAGTTGATGAAGTCTCAGCAACATTTCACAGATTCATTAACTTTTACCTCAGTGTCTACCAAAATCTGAAAGTGCCTGTACAAATCACCCCAAACATCCATGGTGTTGGACTGTTTGTCTGCACTAACCACCCCATCTCTTATCTGAGCAATGTAATGTCTCATGGTACATTCAAAAGTATTGGAACACCCTATCCCAATGCTTCTATTTTCTGAGTGTGTGTCTCCTGGTGTCCACAGAAATGGTCTTCCTGGGAGAAAATGTAACATTCTAGTGCTGTGTAGCATAGCCTCAGTTTCTTCACTAATACACTGACAATTTGAATATTTTCCTTGTTTGTTTCATCATTCCATTAATTGACTTCATACTGTGAAACTTGCTTCCTTGCTCTTTCTTACTTTTTCCAAAGTGATTGCTCAGAACTGCACACTGCAGTGAGCTCCTATTACAACATAAAATTGTCTTAACCGAGGCAGAATTCTGGTTGCAAAATTTCCTCATACGGTACATTGGTTCTCTTGACTCATACATTTATGTGGCAAATCCCAGAGGACACACTCAGTAAGTAGTATGCTGTCATGGTAGCAGGTAGCAAGAACTTCAGTTCTTACTAACTTAATCATGCAACATAATGATTAAATAAAGACCAGTGTGATACTAATATGATATGATAAATTCTTGAGGTGTACTACATGTCTAGGGGGTTTGCTTGGAAGTTATTGCAGACAAACCATGCTGGCTGGCTACTTGGCATTCAAGATATTCTTCCTAATCCACTTCCATAAAGACTATTTCCATCTGTCTCTTACCTTTGACAATTTCTTATGCTGTAACTCTCATATAGTCTAACCAAAGCTAACTTGACTGGAGCTGTCATAATTTGCTCAAACATTCTCACCTAGTACTTTTGTTCTGACTGTGTTTTATGTTTAATATTAATTTCTGTATTAAAGTAAATTCCATACTTAGGCATCTTAAGTAAAGTTACGATTAAATGGAAAATCTACATGTTCCATGATTGCTTCAAAGAACTACAACAGTTCTGTAAAGAACAGTTAATCAAGACTCACTTTTACTCAGTAGCCACATTGCTTCCTTCTCAACAGATTGTCTTCATGCAGCTGTACATTCATTCCATCCTCTGTTACAGTTTTTGCTAAGTTCTCTAGTATGGAGACCAAACTTACTGCTCTATCACTTTTTTGTATCCTTTCAGGGGGCTTGCTTGCCGATTTTGCAAGTGGCAAATAAAGGAATTATTTGCTTGAAGCTGCATGAAACATGAAAATATATTTATTTTATTTTATTTTATTTTATTTTATTTTATTTTATTTTATTTTATTTTATTTTATTTTATTTTATTTTATTTTATTTTATTTTATTTTATTTTATTTTATTTTATTTTATTTTATTTTATTTTATTTTTATTTTACATTTTAATTTTTTTTTTTTTTATTTTAAACCATACAACTTTTGGTGAATAAGCAAGATAAAACCTTGCAGTTGCGTCTCTTGGGCAGATATAGAACAAATCGTGTACACCACATTCATGTGCATATTTTAATAAACTTTCTGGGTACCGTATTGGCATGAGAGCAGATACATGAACAGCTTACCATAAAAGGTTTAATTAACATATGTAATAATGACCACAAGAGGGTGCTCTTAATTACTGTTCCGTGAATGCTGTTGGGCTTCAATTTTCAGAGCCAATGGGACAACTAATTTTAACTCTCACAAAAAATCAAGTGAATTAGTCATACGTGGGATCTACCTAAGTTATTTGAAACCAGCCATAATGCTTGGTCACTTAATCCCCACCTAATTACACTTTCCTCTAACTTGAAGCTAAACCAGACAGGACCTTAAGCTTCCCTTTCATGTGTGTTTTTTGCATTAACACAGCTGTAAGAATAGTGAGAAATTTTGTTTACTTTAGTTACAACTCTCACACCTACAAAATACATAATAGAACGTTTTGTATTTGTACATAAGTCAGTTTCCAAATGAAAAGACATTTTCGTGATGCCCAGTTATTTTCCAAAAAAGAAAGAATTTCCGTGTTTGGTACTGCAAGTAATTTAGCCAGGGTTGCACTGAACGACCTACTGAAAAACGGCTTTCTATGGCTTTACATCTTGTTAGTAATTTAATCATTAAAGGTGGGCAATCAACTTGCTGCTCCGTCTTGAAAGACACCTCGTTTTCCACTCCCAGAATATATCGTTTTCTTGTGAGCTTTATGCATCTGTTTCTGTGTGTGGGAAATGAGAGCGTATTCATCTCAGTATTAGAATGCCACTTAAATTCCTGACAGAGAGTGGATGCGGTGCTAGAGTGCCACTTCCCCTGAAGTGGCGCTTCCCACTTGACGGCCGGTTAGTGGAGTACTTGTGTTAAACATCGTTCAATACACAGGTAAGCCGCCGCTTCGCTTCAAATGCAGCCATCAGACTGCTGTATTTGCGCACACATCACTAATCTTTTGTGGCAGTTTGTGCTGAAACCATAACAACTTCCAAGCAGACCACCCACCTTGCAGTGCAGGAATGCATTTTGCACAATTGACAGACCTTTGGGTTGTTTCCTTTCTCTCTCTCTCTCTCTTTTTTTTTTCTTTCTTTCTTTTTTCTCCTTTTAAAACCTGTTCCGCTGAATCTGCCGTTCAAAGAACAATAGATTCAAATGGCAGCAACGTTTCGTTTTCTGTGTGTTCATGCTGCTGAAAAAAGATCAAGACTAAAAGAGATTTTTGCCTCTGTAGAAGTTGAAACTGATGAGACTTACTCCTGCTGTAAGTCACACTGTGCATTTCTGAATGAGACAGCTTCTGGCTGGTTCTTTTCTCTATTTCTGTAAAAGTGAAAGGAGGCAGCCCCGAGAGAACACGACTGAGGTGAAAGCTGCTGCCCTGCTGAATTAACCCAAACCCTAGCTATGTCACTCTGGAGTCAGAAGTCCGTGGCTTCTCTGTGTTTTAGAGCTGCCACCCAGCGTGGCAGTGCAGTGCAGGCTCTGTCCCATCCTTGCCAGGGAGTTCCAGCAGCATGGGGGTACCTGGGCTGGGAGCTGTGCTGTGCCTGTGGCCATGGCTGGCCTAGGGATAGTCTGCACAGAGCCATTCTGCCACATTAGAGATGGCTCTGCCGACCTGATGCTACTCCAAAATGTCCATTCATTCTTCCAGATCCGTACTTAATGTCTGTTTTGGCTCCTGTTTGTTGAAGCATGTTTCCCAGACCATTCTACTAACATTTAAAAAGGCAGGCAAGCAGAAGACTTGCAGAAGTCATGGTGACATAATTCAGTTCTCTGTCAGCCAGTGATGTCCCTTCAGTGGCCTCTGTGTTGGGAGTGTCTGACACCACCCGTGAAGAACAGCTGCTGGCAAGACAGTACAAGACCACATAAAATATTAGGGGCACAGTTCTATTAAAATCTCTGGGTACCTGTCAGAAGCAAGGAACCAATCAATTAAACAGGGCCTGCACTGGGTGCCCTCCTGTTGGCTCGCAGGACCCTAAAGCACTTGACATCCTTATACACAATCCTTAAAATCAGAGAACCCCAGAATGAGTCAGTTGCAAGGGAGCAACCTTGCCTGGTCCAACATCCCTGCTCAGGCAGGGCCATCCCAGAATGCATGGCAGAGGATTGCATCCAGACAGTTCTTGAGTGTCTCCAGTGAGGGAGATACCACAACCTTCTGTCATCTTCTATCGAAAGTGTCTCTGTGGTGGATTGTCAAGCATCATCTCTTCATACAGCAGCTCTGTTGATTAGCAGTGTGTGGTCCAGCTTAAGAGGAGACATAGACAACCAGCCAGGATGAGTTTAATGTGAGTTTAAAGTGTAGCCTTTTTTAAATTTTGGAGACCTTAGTATATGGAGAGTGTCTGTAGAATCAGGATCCCTGAGCAAGTCTCCTTTTCCCATGCATAAATTTTGTCCAGGCCAAAAAAGAGAATTTGGGCTGTTTTTTTTCCAGGATTTATGAGTGTCTGGTAGACTGTTGAAAGAGTTTTACTGAGTGATGCAGCAGCAATCTCTGAAGGCATGGTCAATATACATGCATCCTGAAAGGCATCCGGGATGTGTGCAGACCTATTTTTTCTTGTACTAACAGTGAATCCAAAATTACCTAGAAGCTGCAAAACCTTGGTTCATGATTTCTGTGGGTCAGCTGCTTTTGCTCAGACAGTCCTGTGTGTTCTTGGCACATACATAAAACCCTGTATACGCTCAGTAAATCCGGGGTGTGTACATAGTGCTTGCTGCAGAAGTGCTTCACAACATTGAGATATCATCTCAATGGTAAAGTAAAGTAAAAATACAGGAGCCTTATAAAAGTGTTAGCGATTACTATGTTATTACTCCCAACTGAGAGTCTGATTGAGGATGAAAAACCACTGTATCAGATTTCTGCTTGAGGCATTTTGCCTCCAGCCACAACCTTGTAAAGAATCTTTCCCAAGATAAGGACATTTGACCACCATTGTGAGGCTGCAGTGATCAGTTTGAATTACTTCTGGGCCCTCCAGCTGCACAGGAAGAGCAAGTGATTTGAGTTTCTTTATTGCAAAAGGACACAGCAAATGTACCATAGTGTGCCTGCTTGAGTAGTTAGGTCTGGCCCATCTCAGTAAATTAATTGCTGAAGAATTGCAAATCTGTTTAGTAAGTACCTGAGATGTGCCAGAAACTGGAGAAATAAGAAAGAACAGAAAAAGAGAGACTGTGCTTTGAATTGCTTTCATGCTTACAATTTTCAGTTGGTAAAGAAGCGCATGGATACCATTTCCACATTCCTCAAAGTCCTGTTAGAGGTCTGTTCTGCTTCCTAAGGTTTACTAGTAATGACAGGAGATGCTGTTCAGGACTTGTCAGTGTTGCAATAATTTACACTTCCTTTCCCTTCCACCAGGAAGAGCAAATTACAGACAGAAGGGGGAGAAAGAGAGATAGAAAAGTAATATTGTTCTTATTACTGAGAAGGTAGAGGAGATTTTATTAAGGGATTCAACTAAGGCTGCAGATCTGAGTCTCATGTGCATATCATACTTCTTTTGTCAGCTCCAACAAGTGTCTCTCTAAAATGATGAATTTGCTCACTTCTTGCAGCCATTCAAAAATCCAGGCTTCTCATCAAAGCTGGTCTTTTAAACTGTCCATGGGATTGTTACCTAGAGTCCATGGGAGACTGCTACAAATTACTTGGATTTGTGTCTTAGGAAGGGTTGAATCACAGGAGCTGCCTTAGGGGTAAAGTGAACCACTTTCCTCTCTCCACCTGATTCCATGTAGGACAACAGCGAATTTCCAGTTCCACCTTTTCTGTCTGGCCACATTTCCTCAGGGCTGTGGAAATGGTGCTGTACAGTCTGGTGTATGTGCACCTGGAATAGTGTGCCACTGAGCTTGGGCAGAGCTGGTGGTGATGCTTTTGTTTAATTAGACCCAAGAGAGATGGCTCTTGTTTTCTTTAAAACTTTCAAGTATTCCCCAGAGGCCACCACATACTGCTCCATGCAGTATCCAAGGATGATCTTTGATGGATTCCTGCCCTTACTATGGACAAGGCAACACCTGTGACATTTGAGGGAATCACTACAACAGACAATTCTTCAATGAGACCGTCAGAAAAATGTTTGAAGGTGCTTCAGCAGATGTGGCAGGTACAGTTCCTCCCTTGAGCAGATCCTTTTCTGTATTGCAGGGCAGGCAGCAGTGCAGAGATGCTGTGTGAGTCACAGAGGTGATGGCCAAGCACTGAAACACCAGTGAAATCTGTGGGTTACTGTCACAATCACACACTGTGACATTAATAATGCACGGGGATGAACTGGGCAACAAGAATAACGAGGCAACAAATGAAACTTGCAGAGTAGCTAGACACACAATCCAGCTGAGTGTAATTCTCAGTGAATGGTGGGTGGCTGCCCCAGGAAAGGGTCTCATACTCTTCCTTACTGTTTTCTGGACCCTCCTTATCACAGCAATATTTACTTTGGTGGATTTTGTCTTTTCCTTTTACTTTGGACAAAAGTAATTTCTCTTTCAGTGAATTTATCTTGTGGGTTTTAAATCCAGGCAAGACTACTGGGTCTGCAGTAACTAGCAATAATGGGTCACACAGTTGCATTGTGTGTGGTAAGAGGAAATGAATCCTCTGGCAGAATGTGATGCTGCCGTCTGCTGGTTTAATTTATTGCCTCTTTATTCTTTTACTGAGAGACACACGAGTACTTACTGTCTGATGACCTCCTCCTTGCCTCTTGGTGCTGAGGGGATCTGCTTTCATGCTAGTCATCTCTTTTCTAGACCAGCATGGCTTTATATAGCTGGCTATTTCTTACTTCTCATTATCCTCCCAACATATTTCTGTCCTTTTCCATCTCCTTTCTGACCCAGGGAGAGAAAGGTTAAATATTACTCCACTGACATGGTGAGAGGCATGTGAAAAGGGAGATTTAAAAGTGTGTTTGGATATGTTTAGCAAAGAGGAGAGAACTGGATGCTTGCTGATTGTTTATGTGATGTTTTCTCTGGTTGTCTGAAGGCTTCTTAGTGACGTAGACAAAAATTATGACCTGGACTTTACTAGCACCACTGGCACCTTATCCTTTGTTCAGGCCCTGGTCCTTTAGGCATCTTCAGTGAAGGTCCAGTGCTGTTGTGACCATTTACGTGTTGCCTCATTTTTTGCCTGCTGAGTTGCACTTGGAAACAGACAGTCCCCTCCCCCTGCTCCAAGGTGGAAAATTGTATTATGAGAGCTCTTTTGAAGAAAAACTTCACCTTTTATTTCACTCCCCTCTTTTCTTTTCTGCCTACAGTGGTCAGAAGGTCCTGCTGAAGGTGGCTGGCTCATTTGCTACTGGGAGGGTAACACAGATGGCCCCACAGATGTATCTGGAGTTGTTTCACACATTTGTTTCATTAGCAGGGCCAGTTTCAGAGTCCAGATTGATCCCGTGTGTAGGCATGGCTTTGTCAGGCCCAGGTGTTGAGAGGATCAGGGCATTTCAGTGGTGGCCTCTAAGGCAGGGGCACCCTAAGAGTCACTCTGCAACGGGACTAGGAGGGCTGGAGAGTAGAAGAGGCCCTTTGGAGGTGATGTGAAGGCTGCTACAGAAGTGTCTGGCAGGAGAAGAGAGTCCTTGCAGCAGCTTGCAATGGACTCTGGAGGCCCCACAGCAGGTAACAAACGCCGGAGTCATTCCCTCTGCAAGAAGTTTCATGTGTGAGGGTCACAGCAAAATCCTCAAGACCTGAAAGCAATTCAGGTCAAGGTAATACCACAGTTATTAAAGCAGCTGAATCTGTCTGTTTTGCTGTTAGAAAATGTCTTCTCAGACATCCCTGAAAGAAATTGAGTTATTTTATTTTCTGAGTTGCCTTCTGCAAAGGAAATCACTGAGGGGGGACACAGTGTTCAGGGAAAAGAGTGTTAAAATTCAGCTCAGGCTGAAAAGCACTCAGCTTTTAGATGGATGAAGGCTGGTAGGATTTTCTATCTGCTTTCTGCATTTCTTAAATATTTGTAAATACACAGTTTTGGACTTGGCCTAGGAGTCAGCCCCCATTTTTGCTGGCACAGTCCAGAACTCAGAAGCTTATTGTGTGAGGCTTGTGGCACTCAGAGCAAGAGCTGCTTTTTGTGCAGAGTGTCTGTCCTAAAGTAAGCCACAGGCACTCAGGGGGGCAGCAGGAGAACAGATGAAACAGTAGTCTGTAATTTTCTACTAGGAATGTTATGATAGTAAGATGTCCTGTGCTTTTTACAGAATTATCCTCTCTTGCTGTTAGAATAATTTGTCCTTCAAAGTCATACTGCTGGCAAAGAAAAACTCTGCTTTAAGAATAGCCCAGAAAGCAGTAAAGAGCAAATTTTTAGGTAAACCATTTTCTCAAACCATTGTCTCTGGTGTCTTTGCCCAGGAGCTACCCCCACAGTTCAAGGTACAGCCATTATGGTGACTCTTTAGGTACACATACAACAATAGGGCAGCTCTGCAGTGAAAGGAGATATGCATCACCTGTGATAAGGGAGGGCTTGCAGGTATGCTGCTTTGGCCTTAAATCCCAGATACCTGTCTTTTCCCATCCCCCAGTTTTGCTTAATGGCCCAAAGCTTCACCTAAATACAAGCTCTGTGCTTTCCTTTAATTTCCCCTCCGTCCTGCAGGGGGTCCTCTACATATGAGAGCTTCTTCCAGCGGCTGCATATCAAAGGAAGTGTTCTAACAAACACAAAGGATGGGCAGAGGGTTTTGTGCTCCCTTGTTATTCTGTGCAACAAATGCATGTCCACTGGGGGAATAAAGTTGTTTTCTTGATGCAGGAGCCATTGGGGATTAACCTTCTCTCAAAGTCCTGGCAGGACAAAGCTGCTTCTCCTGGCAACAATTGAAACACATGCCATGAGATGAAACACGGGGGTAGGTGGCACCCAGACTGTCAGGGCTGCAGGAAAGCTGACTGGTGCAGGGAGTTACCATGCATGCAGCCTCTGCAGCTGCTGGGTGCCTGTCTGACCATGTGTGTAGCAATTCTGCCACCTCTTTTCAGTCTGCGGGGATTGCTGGGGTGGAGGAAGGGACAATCAGCCCCACTTTGCAGGGTGTGGGTGTTTTACAGTGTGGCAGCACCTGGATTCTGGCTATACCACCACAGTTGCTTCTGTGTGGTGTCCCTCACTGTGTGTGCCACTGCTTTGGCTCAGACACTCACAAACAATACCTAGGCCTGGATGCACCTTTGGGAAGCTCCTGGAACAGTCATCAGCTATATTCCTTCAAAGTCAGACCCATTTCAATCACACATAAGGTCCCAATCACAGAGGTCTCCCACCAGACTACCTGAATTCCTAGCCCGTGGGCACTGCCCTTCTTCCAGTGACTGAAACCTGCCCCTAAGCAGCAATGCTGTCAGAACATATGCTGTGAGCCTCTATACATATTTAGGCCTGAAGCCAGCATCAGGCAGGAGCTAGGACACATTCCTGCCAGGCTGTGGGGAGCAGAGGTACACCAGTGTGTTGGGGTCACTGGAACAGCATGGCCTGCAGAGGTGCATCCTGCAGAGCTATACCCTGGAGCTGGCTGAGAGTCTCTACCCTGCTACCTCCCAGTCTGCTTTGCACCACAGGGGCTTTAGCCACCAAAAGGAAACAAGTCTGGAGGCTTCATGCCCTTGCCCAGGTAAGTGCAGCTGTGGTGCCTTCTGTAGATGTAAGACTTGCCACGCAAATGATCCAGCTCCCAGACAGCTTCAGCTCTTCTGCTGTGTAACCCAGCTCTTGGGAATACGCAGGAAATCTAAGAATAAGTTATTGGTAGTAGAAACAGGTGAGCCTGTTGGTAGCCCCAACAACCCTTTAGGTTTCAGGAATGGCACTGTGCAGGACTGGTCCACAGTGGGTGTTTGGCTGCTTGGGAAGGCACAGATCCTCCTTAGCTGTGTCCAGTAAAAAGAATGGAACTGGAAACTAAAGAGAGAGGGAATTTGGATCAGCAAGGAAGAAAAAAGGGCAAAGAAGAGTGTTTATTTCTTTGATATTCTGCTCATCGCTCCAGGTGAGAAAAACATTCACGCCACACTGGTGCAGCCACGCTGGTGCAGCCAGATCTTCATCACAGGATCCATGAAGGAGGAGCAGACAGTTCTCAACCTGCCTGATTGCTGCTGTGGGCACGGTTTGTACTTGCTTCATTTTTGCCTGTCTCATTGCTTCATGGTTCATTTGGCTGAACTCTTCATACAGAAAAACATGTCAGACAGGCTTTGTACTGGGAGTATTGTGGAAAGGCAGTAGCTGTCTGTGGAAGGGATGGGCAAAGGGACTCTGCTTTCAGCATCCATACTGACTGCCTACGAAGCAATTGTGCGTGTTTGCCTTGTCAACCCGTTTGCAGTACAATAATAATGTTTCAAGTCAAAGAAACACACCTATGAAACCAAATCTTTCTGGCCAGTGGCTCTGCCCACAAGCTTCCTGCACTGTGTCCTACCAGCTTATTCCAATTCCTTTTTTTGTGTTAAACAAGGAAGAGTCTCAACTAGCACATCCCTGATGTTTCAGTTGAAAAAATTTAGTTACAAATGAGTGGAAGAGATGTCTCCCTTCCAAGCTTTCATTTTTGGTCCCCTTTCAGCAGTGCTGTTAAGCGGGTTACCACTTATAACAAACCAAAAGATGAGTGGCTTCTTCTTTTTGAAAAGAGCACAGGCAGGTGCCTCAGCTGCAACAGGGCACAGAAATGTGAGTGAGGTTGAGGGAAGAGAAAGGGTAAGTAAGGCCTGGACCACAAAGGCTAAGAGAGATAAGGTCTGTCCAGCAGTAACTTCCCTCTCCTGGATGCTGTTACTCCCTGGGGAGCCCAAAGTGGCTGCAAGGGCCAGGCTCATTAGCAGCCCCTGACACTGAGGGGGCTGTAGGGGGGCCAGGGGAGAATGGCACTGCCCCACAACAGCATGTTGCACTGGGGGCTCTGGGGTGGGAGGCAGCACCAGGGTCTGCATACCTGTCTTGGCTGAGCCTGCTGCCAGGGAGGCTCAGGACAGGCTCTTCTGGGTGCAGTGGCAGACCAAGATGCAAAGGCGACCACAGAAAGGAGGGGTTGGAGCTAGCAAAAGAACAGCAGAGGACAAACAACTTGGATTTTTTTAGTGCTGCCAGTTGAGAAAGTGTGTCTTTTAAACTTGTATCTCATGTCCAAAATTTCATTAAGTTTCTGGCTCTAAAAGCATCTCAGCAGACAGTGGTAGTGGCCGAGTGAGAGGATGCTCAGACCCCTGCTGAGTTCACAGACATGCAAAATAGACCCTCTTTCAATTACTCAGAAGGCTGTGAAGCTCAGAAATGCTTTGTCCCCAAATCAAAGAACTGCAAAATCCACACCTGAGAGTCATAAAAAGAGTGGAAAAATTTAGATTAGAAGAGGAACATAATGAGATCCCCAGTCCCACCCCCTGATCAAAGCATGACTCACTAGGTCAGATTGCCTTGTCCTGTCAACTTTGGAATATCTCCCAGGACAGAGGTCCCATCACCTTTTGACAAGCACATGTAGTGGCTGGTTTCAGAAGGATGGGGCAGGGCTCACCTTACAGACATTTTTAGACCTGCTTAGGAAATGTTATGGGGAACAATAGCTGCATCTACATTTTTCTGTTCTCCACTGGTTTTAGTTGCAGTTAAGTTTGATTGACTCTTAATAGGCACAGTAGCACCCTGGAGTCTGCTCCCAGCTTTCAGTTGGTCTTCCCTGGAGAAATACAGCCTGAGGCTGCTTGAGGAGCAGCAGGAGCAGTGCTGTAGTCAGCCCTCTGTTAAAACAGCAGATGCTTTACCAGAGTCAGGGGTTTTGTTTATGGCACAGGTTTTACACAGGCATAGGTTCCTCTTCCACCTATGTGTAGGAAATACAGTCTTTCTCCTTCCTTCCATTGTGACAGCCAGGTTGTTGGAGGAGGTTAAAATAGCCTTCAAATGTGAGGCTTTCCTTTCAGTTCACTGCTGCTTGTGTATGTGTATGAGGCAAGGAGGAGACTAGGTTCCAGAAGATTCGTCTGTCTCTGAAGTAAGATCTTCTTACCATGAGTAAAATAAAAAATAAACTCAAAAAATATCAAGTCCATTGATCCCCTCCACCTACTATAAGATTTTTCCTTAAATGCAGAAAATACTTTTTTTCCTAACAGAAATAACTAAGAGATTTGACTCATCACTCCAACACCGGAAGGAGCTCCTGTAAGCTGCTAGCTGACTAAATTCTGTACACTGCAAAGCAAGTATGCATTTCCCCAGAGGTGACTGAAAGTTATCTTTCTGAGTTCTAGTATTAAAGTTGATGCATATTTTCTTGCATCCGAGTTTTTTCAGGATTGCACAAAAGAGGCAGAGTTTAGGAGCAGCTTCATTTTACCTTTGGAAAATCAATGACTTCTTGGTTATTTTCAAGCTTTTGAGTAGTCAGAATAGCAGACCACTCATCAATTCTCATTGAACAGATTTTCGGGAATGGCTGAAATCCCAGGACCTTATCTACTGGGGATATGCAACAAGTTGATTTTTTTGCTTCCTTGGCTGTGTCTTGTATCTCTGAATGCCAGGAATCAGATGCCCCGAAGATGGTTATGTCAAGCTATGTTTGTGTGTTTGGGGTAGTTCATTCTTGTATAAGCAGGCTTCACAAATAAGCAGCAAAGGCAGCTAGGGTGAGCTCCCCAAAAATGCAGCTTCCCAGAAGAGTGAGCACTTACATGTAATTGCTTGTACATGAATTAGATGTGTGTCTTCACTTTAAAATGCAATACATGCACAGCCATATCTGATTGTAGCATTATGTCCCATATTTCCTTCTGTGAAGCAGTAGCAAATTGAAAGACAAGATATTCTCTTGTAATAGTGAATTTTTAATAAATAATCACAGAATCTTTGAATGGTTTGGGTTGGAAGGGACCTTAAAGATCATCTAGTTCTAATCCCCCTGTCATGCTCAAGAACTTCTTCCACTAAACCAAGTTGCTCAATGCTCATCCAACCTGACCTTGAAAACTCCTAAGGATGGGGCATCTATAACTTCTCCAGGTAACCTGTTGCCACACCACCATTATAGTAAAGAATTTCTTCCTAACACCTTATCTAAACTTACTTTCTCAGTTTGAAGCTACTATCCCCTGTCCTGTCACTAGATGTCCTTGTGAAAAGTCTCTCTCCAGCTCTCTTGTAGGCCCTTTAGGTACTGGAAGGCTGCAATTAGGTCACTGCAAGGTCTTTTCTTGGCTCTCAGTCATTCCTTATAGGAGAGGTGCTTCAGCTGTCTGATTGACTTGGTGTCCCTCCTCTGGACTCATTCCAGCAGTCCCATGTCCTTCCTGTGCTGGGACCCCAGTGCTGGGTGCAGGGTTCCAGGCAGGGTCTCACCAGAGCAGAGCAGAGCAGAGGGGCAGAATCCCCTCCCTCCCCTGCTGCCCACGCTGCTCTGGATGCAGCCCAGGACACGTTTGGTTTCTGGGCTGGGAGTGCCCATGGCTGGGTCATGTCCAGCCTCTCATCCAGCAGCACCTCCAAGTCCTTCTCCCAGGGCTGCTCTGATCTGTTCATCCCCAGCCTGTGCCAGTGCTGGGGGTTGCCCTGACCCAGGTGCAGCACCTTGAACTTGGCCTTGTTAAACCTCATGAGATTCCTATGGGCCCCTTCTTGAGCTTGTCCAGGTCCCTCTGGTTGGCATCCTGTCCTTCAGGAATGTCAGCAGCACCACTCAGTTTGGTGTCATCTGCAAACTTGATGAGGGTTCACTCGACCCCTTTGTCTGTGTCATAATGAAGGTATAAAATAACATTGGTCCCAATACACACCCTTGAGGGACACCACTGATCACTGATGTCCATTGGGACTCAGGCCTTGGACACTACTCTGTGGATGTGACAGTCCAACCACTTTCTTAAGTGTCTAGCAGTCCACCCATCAAATCCACCTCTCTCCAGTTTACAGAAGGATGTTGTAGGGAACCATGTGAAAGGTTTTATAGAAGTCCTTGTAAAAGTTATTTATAGCCCTTCCCTTGCCTGATGGAGTCAATAGAGTCATTTCATCATGGTATGCCACTAGGCATTCAAGACAGTACCTGAAGTTTAAATTCATTTTCCTCCAAATCTTTGGGTTCAAATGTCATGTTTTCCCTACCACTAGTTGAAAGCTGAAGTCCTTATGTACTCCTATGTCCATCGAAGCATGGCTTTTAGAAAAGTATAGAGCTATATAAGACTCCAAGAAATCCACTGGAGTTTGTGGCAACACATCCTGCATGTGCTGGCTTCCACATCTGGAAATGCTGGAGCACATCTTGGTTGATGGATGCTTAATTGGACTGAGCCCCACTGAGAGTCACTCAGCTCATGACCCAGCTGCATCCAGGGTGACATGTGGGAAGGCATGATTTGCAAGTGATCCTGCCTGCAGTCAGGCTCCAGGTGTCAACCCTGTCCTTCCTGAGGTGCAGAAATCCCACTGGGGAGGGAGTGGAAATGCACTGATGGTGACCCAGTGCACAAAGTTCACACACAGGTGTTCAGCAGAAAGGGGCTGACCTACAACCTGGTCTCTTACTGCAAAAGGTGAAAGGGAATAATGAACTGTCCTTTAATACTTCTTGCTCTGATTTTTGTGTATTGGATTCTGCACATCAAGGAAAACCTTGTTGCTATTTGGATTGGACTTTCCAGATCAACATCAAAAATCTGTAAGGCTTTTTCCTGAAGATTATGTTGGCAACGCAGTTAAGAAACATACCTTTTTGCTAGTTATCTGATGATAATAACCTGATGATAATTCGATGGACCTTGTGGGCTCTTTGGGACTTGAAGACAACTTCCCAATCCAAAAACTTTCCTCCATCTCTGAGGTAT
Source organism: Erithacus rubecula (assembly GCF_903797595.1). Classification (NCBI taxonomy): domain Eukaryota; kingdom Metazoa; phylum Chordata; class Aves; order Passeriformes; family Muscicapidae; genus Erithacus; species Erithacus rubecula. The sequence continues at coordinate 2,397,176 of NW_027635590.1, forward strand.
GACTTGTGTCTAGCAATGTTGTAGGCATGCTTTAGGAAAATACTCCTCATGGGTTTTGAATTATATTTTGCCTGTATATAGAGAGGAATGTAATGCTTTTCTCCTGACTTTAACTATTCCATAATCACACGGTCTTTATGATATTTTGTCTCAGCCTAATTTCATGGTTGTGAAAGTGCTCGCACACATGCCTGAGGAGATAATTAGGCAGGCAAAAACGAAATTCCGTGTGTTTGGTTACAACTATTTGGCTCCTGGAGTTAAAGCTCAACTGGCTGTTTTTCCTAGTGGTTACAAAATTGAGAGAAGACTGAATTCCCTGGTGCTTGAGATCCCCAGTGTATATGTACCCAAAACAGGCTTTCCAGAAGTGTTGAGCCTCAAAGGTATGAAGCCATTTCAAGTAATGCTCCTCAATACACTGAAATAAAGCATTACTCTGGCAGAAAAAAAACCCTATGGAATAGTAAAACTTCTGAGCTCACAAACCAGACTGTCCTGAAGACTGCTCAAGAGAAAATACCATTTCAGCCTGAATTTTGAAGAATGGGTGGGTTTAGGTACTCTGTGGTAATGTTATGAGTTTTTTTTAATATACATCCATCTTAAGTATCTGTTATTTTATGCATTTCTAATTTCATAGGAGGATTGGGTTATATGAACACCAGAAAGGTACTAATACTTTTTCCATCAGTGTTAATCCTATTACAGAGTAAGATGGGCTACTTGCTATATTGGACTTGCCAGGAGTGCAGAGCAAATTCTAAGTGCCTTTCTAAGTAATCCTCTCTGTGCTGATAATGTGATTGATATGTTCTGAGCTGTTTTGTTTATGAGACACATATAGTATCAGAAATACAAAAGACTGTCAGAGGGAGTGGTAAAATTACCCGGGAATTACAGTCCTTCAAAATTCTAATAGTAGATGTGACTGCTCATTGCTTCGGAAACGGTTTGGGCGTAATAAAGCTTTATGCGAACATTTTAAGTGCACATAAAAGAATCTAAATGAGGGGGAAAGGGTGCAGCTCCCTCATTTTTTTGGCTTAGAGTGTCCAGGACATGATAGGGCACATCCTGCTATTTTTTTTGTACTGATAGATGTGAACGTGAAACTTAAGTCTTCAAAATGAAGAGGAGGGTGGGGCAAAGGGAGGAGGAATGCTTCCAGTGATAAGCAGAAGACATATTTCCAGTGAAACAATTAAACCTGTTGCATGCGATAAGTTTAATGTAGCCCCAAAAGTTGTCACAGTCCACGTGCAGACCCAGGCAGCCACTGCCTCTCCTCCCCTACCCTCCCCCTTCTCCCTTTGCATGGCTCAGCACTCTCTCCAGGTACTGCCAGCAGTGCCAAGCTCTGCACAGCTGCCAAACACAGGCACAGGGATGAGCTTGGGGGCCTGAAGAGAGAAACAAGTAAAAGCTTAATCCAGCTGTGATACACGGGATGTTGGCGGTTCCTGGAAGGCAGGGATAAAGCCTATCAGCTTTGCAGCTGAGGGGTGTCTGCATTTACAGCTGCAGCTCTCTCCAGGCAAAGGAGCTGCGTTTCTTGTTCCTTGAACGCACAGTAGCATTGAGTAGAACTGCCGTCACAGCTTTTAGGTACTGACACTGCTTTTCATCAGCAGGGCAGTTATCACCTGGAGATGCAGCATCACAGCCACTCCGCATGAGCTCCACCTTGAATCACTCGGAAAGCTGAAGCTGGGGCAGGATATGGCAGCTCCGTGCTAAGCTCGGTATGGTTTTGCATGCACGTGACAGCATAACAAGCTTCTGGTTTCAGGGTGGAGTTCCAGAGGTGGCTTCTGATCGGTAAACTGCACCCTGTTGTCACTTATCTAGTAAATAAGTACTCAACAGAGAGGACTTTCGGTAAAGTAGGGGTAAGCCACTCAAGGTCTGTGTCTGCTGATGACCCTCAGCTTTGCCCCTCTCACACCTCTTGCAGCTGAACCAGCAGAGCTCAAATCTGTGACCCCAAAGGCAGAACGCGACATTTTTGTACTCCTGAGATGTGGTTCACTAGGGAGGAAAGCAAGCCAGGGAGGCACGTCCTGATGGCAGGTGAAATGTTCCAGCCTCATCCTTTCCACTGAAATGTTTTGCACTGTGATAGCATACACACATGATCAGTTTGGTGGCAAAAAGAACTCGATTTAAAATATGGGCCTGAACACTCCAGAGAAACACTTCTTTCCATTTCTCCTACACAAGACAATAAATAAATGACCCAAACAAATCCAAGCAGTGGAAGAAGCAGAGATCAAAAATTGACTCTGCACTAAAAATAACTTATTTTTTCCTGAGAACAATTACAGAAAGAACTTCCCTGCTGCTTTCTAAAGAGTTTGAAATCTATTGTACCCATGCAGTGACTGAGCCAATTGTTTCATTTTATTAATCTGTGAACACTTTTCCAAAAATGTGCTTCTTTTCTCAGCTGCAAAACTGATAGGACAATACTGTGTCTAAGGTGGTATAACTGAGAAAGTTCTCACAGACAAACGCTTGTTTTCGTTGTTAAGTTTGCAATGGAATCATTCTAGATACAATTAGATGTGTTTGTCTTTCTAAAATAGGTGAAATCCACAGCCTAGCAGAGATTCCAAGCTATTCAGGTAAATCACATTGCTCACGGCTCACAGTTAGAGAAATAAAGGTGATTGAATTGAGAAGGTGATAAAGCCCAGCTCAACAACCCCTTCAGGAGGAAGGTGATGCTGGGTGTCTTCAGGAACTTTTGTAGAGGATTCTTTGAAATACTGATTGAGAGGGTAAGTGCTATTTCCGGCTCAGTAGGCACCACTAGGAACACAATAACAACTTACAGAAAAGACCAAATACAGAGGTAGCATCTTCTCTTAACTTTTATTGTGGTGTAAAAACAATTCCAGATATATTTCCTGTAAAGTAAAAATAAAAATTGTCATATATATCGTTTGGAAAAGGCATTTATTTGTTCAGATCTAACAACAGTGTTCACTAGTTATATGAGCTATCTGGGGATTTGTCAGTTAATTTTTTTTTCTATAAAAACAGGTAAGGTTTTAGGGAAACATGCAGAGAAACAATGTCTAAGCTTCTCACCTAATACTTCATCATAGCAAAGCAAACTTTGAAATGCATGGAGGTATGGGGTCATCCTCATAGGAGAGAGGTGAATAAGTTTTAGTTCTGAAACAGTGAATTACAAGTGTCCCGGGAGTTTAAACATGTTACTTTCCATTACCAGAAAACTTTAGCAGCTTTGCATTTTTCTCTGTGTGTGGGAGCTCCACACCTGTAGCAATCTGAAAGGAAGCATCATCTCCTCCCTCCTGTAGCAAACAGATGCATCAGGCAATGTGGTGCCCAAGGGATTAGCGTCCTGCTATTCATCTGGGCCTTTTTGGAGTGACAGGTAAATTCTGTGCTTTGGCTCTAGAGCTTTGGCAGACATATCCTAGGTATTACTCACCATACAGCATTGTCAGGATGTCAGATTAAAGCACACCCAACCTGCAAATAAAGCCATGTTTCTTTGCTGCCTGTAACTCCTTCCAGTAGTTCACTTTTTATCTCAAGATAATAAAAGCATCAAATGCTGTTTTTCTCTTTTTTTTCTAATTAGTAAAACTATGTTTACAGGGAACTGTCAGTCCCTTTCCTTCACAATATCTATTTTATTGTCTGATCAACAATACATGAGCTTTCTAACTCTAGGAGTTTACAAAAGATGGCTTTCCCTGCTAGTTTTCACATATGACAAACCTCTTTTGCTGGTGCCAGTATTAAATGATGAGTGGGTGTAATTTATTACAATAATAGGCAATTACAATAATTCAGATGGCAGACACAAAACCAATGTGCTGATCCCTAGGCTGGGCCAGCACCAAAGGATCAAACTGACAAAAACAAAGTTTCTGTTTGCACATGAGGATGTTTTAGGAATGGAAATCTTCTGGCAAAAGTTAGTTTGGAGTTTTTGATAATAACTTTTGAAGCTAAACAGATGAAATAATGGATTTCACAGGTGAACTGTTAAATGAGTGGAAAACTGGATGGGCTGTCAGGTGTAAGAACAGAGGTCCATCAGTAAGAGTAACTGGCAAACAGCTACACATGCCATTTTTCTGGTGTTAATACCAGGCCAATATTTTTAACACCTTTAGCAACAACATAGAAGAGGTACATGTAGGATGCAGGATTGTTCAACTGGGGATTGTTTCACACTGGGAGAGCAGCTGGAAGGGAACACAGCCCTACAGAGGAGCCTTAGTAGGCTGCAGAAATGGAGTGCCATGAACCTCCTGGAGCACAGCCTGAGCAAAGGATGTGTCCTACCCATGGCTGCCAGGATCCCCAGTGAGTGAGGCCCTGAGTCTGGACAGGAGGGCTGCAGTCCTGGTGGACAACAAGGCATGTGAATTTGGTGCCTGACCAGAGCCTGGGTGGTCCTTGAAAGCCAGTGGAAGGAAGTGCCTCTCCACTGCTTCATGGCACTTGATCAGGCAGCATCCCTAATTGGATTAAATCCAGGAGAATTTTTGAGAAAACAGAGATGAAATCATCACACAAACACGGTGCAGTTCTTGAACATGGTTCAGAGAGATGGTAGGGTTTCATCTTTGGAGATGAGCTGATCTAGCTTTGTGGTCAGTCATGCTTGAAGCAGATTGTTAGAACAGGGACATCTGAAGATGCCTTCAATCTGAATTTTTCTGAGCTCCTTTAATTGTATTTCAAGGACTCTTGTAGCAGGTCAAAAGTTGAAACGGAGAACTTGCTTTGACTGAATGCAGTTTCTTGTGCCATGCCCAGGAGGCCTGTGCTGACATTAGGTGGTGACTTACAAACAAGAGACCATATGCACTGACAACAGGAGGAAGACAGCCAGGGCCCAGAACACACTTCTGTCCTGCCTCTTTCTGATACTTCACGAAACCAAGGAGGAATGTGCTGAGAGAAAATAGAGGTATGAGGCAACACTGTCCCCCTGCAGCAGTATCCTAGAGAGTATACAAGACCTGTCTAAAAACCAACTTGCCAAGAGGTACCTCCAATAGGGGCTGCAGGAGACCCAATGAAAAACTTGATGCCTCATGTCCCTCATCCGCTGTGCCATCCCAAGTGATCCAGACCGGATTGCTTTGGCATAGACTTCTCCTTGCCTGTGAACACATGTGTGAGAGTGGGTAAGGGAAAATATGTGAATGCAGAGGAGTGAGAAAACCAGCTTTCTTAAAATTAAAGTGCCTTTCTTGGATCATAAAAGCTGATGCAGATAAACTGGTTGCAGAGGTGCTGAGAAGACCCACTCCCAAGAAACCATAAAGCACCAATAAAGGTGAACTAGGGCTTCCTGTGTGTGCATACAAACATTTTGATAATAGAGATCAACAGGGAGTCAATGATGTAAAACTTGGTTTGTAGCACTTCTCTAGCCTGACATGAAACAAAACTGAAACACGCATTGAAAGTAGACCTGACCTTCCTTCCTACCAGGAACACATGGAAAATTGTCTATTTCCATCATTCTTCTATGTTGCTACACAATGTTGCAGAAAATGTTGTATCAGAGCAGCATCTGAAAGGAATGAATGGAAAGCACACATGCCAATTTGACAGACACTGCTGCAGACTGAGTAATCCCGTTGGGCTGCTGATGTATATTTAGCTCTTCAATTAAAAGCAAGTCCTACACTTGGTACTCACAAGAGTGAGCCCCAGGGTCATGCAAATAATCCTCAGTATTACTCAGAAATTATTTTTTAAGACATGATTAACACATGACTGGGAGCTGCAGGCTGTGCACATAGAATCATGGAAATATTCAGGTGGTGAGGCACATCTGAAGGTCTCTGCTCCCATACCCCTTTCCAAGCTCAACTGCCTTCAAAACAAAGTCAGCTTGGTCAGTGCCTTGACCAGACGCATTTTGAATATGTCCAGCAGTGGACATCCCACCACCTCTTTTGGCCCAGTCCCAGGGCTGCACCACTGTTGTTTTATTCCTTATGAGCAAACAGAATTTCCCATGCTGCAATGTGTCCCTTTTGTCACTTATGACAAGGGTCAAAAAAGGCTTTTTAAAACAAGACATCCCTGTGAACTTCTGAGAGAAGGTTGGTAACTGTAAGTCAGTGGAAATCTGCAGTTAGGGCTTCCCTGAGACATCCCTTCTCCATGCTAGCAAAGCCTGATTCCTTCCATCTCTCCTCTCTCCATGAGGTGCACCAGACCCATTCACTATCTGCATGTCCTTGCACTGATCTCTGCCAACAAATGATGTTTGCTTCCATCCCTGATGTATACACAAGAATTGTGGCCATCCTGAGAACACAAAGATTTTTATGATGATACTGTAATGCTTCTATGGCTGTATGTACCAGTCTGTTCATACAGACTAGAACTGGTCCCTGCAATTATGGCTCATGTCCTCACCCATGTGGAAGAGGGAACAGCAGGAGCCCAAATGGGAAAGAGGTGCTGTTTGGCATGCAAGGCATTAGCAGCAGTAGTGTAGGCAGTGCAGGACCTTGTGGCCAGTTGGTGATGGACATCTGGGCTCTGGACAGGTTAGAGAATAATACTTAGAGGCAGGATTTCATTCTGGCACTTTGGCAGCACCTCCATCTGACCCCCTCCCACGTCAGTACTGACCAAATGTGTAAATAAAGCATGCTACTTTTCTGTTACATGTCCATTCTCTCCTTTATTAGTTTGACTTCTTCTCTCTTTCTCACTGCCCTTAATTTTCCTTTTACTGACAAAATGCTCTTGCATACATTCCTTCAATAGGCATTGGTCATGGAAGTCATGATGCTGTGGCTCCAAGTACTGACCAGCTACACAGAAATCTGCCTGGCTTAGGCACAGTTCCTTGCAGTATTGTCATTTGCTTTTCAGTACAGCTACAAGCTCCAGATATTAACTGTTGAGCAATGCTGCAAAATCAGTAGGCCAGAACTTTCCTAAGGACTATTCCAGCCAGCCAACAGCACAGTAATCATATCAAGTATGAATCCACATTATCATTTGAGCAGAAGTATACACACAGGCTATCTCTGTGATGCTATGAAATATGTCAGTACAACTTAATATCTGAGAAATTAAATACACTGAATTGCTAAGAGAGAAAAAACATGGTATCAGTTTTTGAAATTTCACTGAAACTATTAAGATGCAGCATATTCACTGCTCACAAGTTCACTAGCTGGGGTATGGGTGGTTTTAGCCTATTGCACTGATTTCAGGTCTTGCATTCAATATTTTAAATATCCTCATCACACTGCAGTCATGTCCTCCACCCAGCACACTGCAAAGTTATTTATTCCTGCTGAATGCAGTGTCTTTAGCCTGTTATGCTCAGGGGACGGTGACCAGACCTACATGGAACATTGTGGGGTTGTGCTCCTTCCTGTGAAGCTCTGACAGGACCAGTCCAGGCTGTAGTGGAAATGGTTTGCCCTTCATGGCCACCTTTGCAACTTCCAGCTTAGCCCCATGGCCTCTCAGAGACAGCTCAAGTTCAAGGCCTAAAATGCCAGATTCCCCAGGCAGGGCAGGCCACAGCCTGACCTTGGGTTAAAAAGTAGTTTTTTGCAGATGTCAGCTGTACTTCATGTAAGAGAACAAGCCTGAAGCAAGGTGTAGGAGTAAGGTCAAGTACACATATAAAATATACATATACAAGCATTTCTGATATCTCTGTGTGGTGCTGAGGAGCATGCAGGTGTTGCTGGTTAATCTGGAGTTTACAGGAATCATACAGAAATGAGTGTCAGATAGCCAGGGCTAGCCTGGCTGAACCCCCAGGAATGCTCCAGTATTTGTTCCTTGGCTGTACTTGTTTAGGCAAACCAGACAAAAAGTACCTGATTTAGTCTGAAGAGGGAAGCTGGTGCACAAGGCAAACATGTATGGGCAGCACTCCTGAGCAGCTTGACTTTCAAGTTTTCTGAGAGCAGTCATGCCCACAGAGTCAGTAATGAGAAGGAATTTGTTTGCTGAAAGATCTCTGAGGTGGGGGGCATTCAGACAACTGATGAATCAAGCATTTTCTGTCTGGGACAGTAAATACTTAACTGGAAAATTTAGAAAGATCGTGTTTCTGAGTTTTCAAGACCTTCTCAAAGAAAGTTTCTTTCCTGGAGTTACAAAATGAAAAAAAATACAGAAAAGAGGACAGAGCCTAGGAAACAGAGAAGCCAAAAGAGTTATGTCCCTCTGTAATGCATTGTAGCTCTGCATCACCTCTTCTAAAGCATGTGCAAGAAATGTGTAGCAACTGCCTCTGACATCCACAAGAACTGCAGAGCATGTCTGTCTCCCTATTCAATTTTATCCAAGCAAACCCCAAATTCCATTTTTCACATTAGATCTACTCACTGAGTGTTCGGTGCTTTTCTTTCCTTGGACAATCAAGCAACACAAAATGTGACCTGCATAAAAAAGTGATGAGAAAGGCAAGATTTTTACATGAAAATGTCTTTCTCAGGTTTTCCCATTGATTTGTCTGGCAGCTTTTGGATGTGAGACTGGCATCAGTATCTACCTGGAATTTTTTGACATGCAGTCTTTAGTGGCCTGGTACCTAGGCTGCTAGGATGCATCAGCATAGTTTGTTATAGCATCTTAGTGTGGAGAACTGTGGCCTTTGGAAGTCTGATCCATGTGGCAGCAGAGCAGAGGTTTCTAGTGATTTGAGCAGAAACAAGATGCTCTCAAGCACTGTAACCAGCTAAATCTTCCTATTCACTTACTAGGGTATATCTGGTGGTTCCTCCTGGAGAAGCAGTTGCAGAATATAGTCTTAGCAGTTGTTCTGTGGTTCAGGAAAGGCTGTGTCACACAGGGTATCCTACTGTATCACAGACAAAAGGTGAGTGTGACTATGGTCACAGCATATTTTGTAGTCAAGCACAGTGGAAAAGAGAAGTCCCCGAGGTCTATGTGCTCCCACTTCAGCCGACTCAAGGGCCTTCACCTCTCCAGCAGGATGCACCCGGTGTCGCCAGTGAAATGCCTGCCTAGCCAGCTGTGACAAGGAGGCTTGAACCCACACTTAACCACTCCACAGCTCACGCAAGTGGAGACTGCAAAGAGGATCTGCTGGAGACAGAGTGTTCTTAGGATGGTAATGCAGCCTGCTGCCCTGAGAGAGTGTGTCTCTTCAGAGCTAAGCACCAGCAAAGGGAGCTTGAGAAGGACAGAAATGAAAGACCAAAAAGACCTACAGGGAGTTTAAGTGGGCTCTTTTTGGGAATTACCAGTTCTCTGCAGCATATTTCCATTGATCATGATGGTGGGATGTTGGCTGGGTATCTGGGCTGCTTCTTCAGGGTGATTCACTTTCTTGATGAAAGTGGTCAGATGCAATCCTTTTGCACTTGAGTGACCCACGATGGGAGGGGCATTTAGGAGATAACTGTACAAGGAAGAAGTGTCAAAAAATGAAAGAAAATACTTTGTTGTCTGAGAGGGTATACACAGCTTAATAAATAGAAAGAGACAGAAGAGAAGGGTGCTGGGCTTGTTCAGTCTGGAGAGGAGAAGGTCAAAAGGATACTAAAAGCTGCTGTCATCCAGTCCACTGTCCCACAGGGTTACATGGGAGTATTGTTAAGGTCCATGGGGAAAAAAAGAGACAATAGGCACAGGTTGCAGCAGGGAAAATTCTCATTGAACATAATGAAGAAAACCTCTTTTGTATGACAGCAGTGCAGGTCTGGGGCATCAGAGAGGTGGTGACATCTCTCTCCTTAGAGATTCTCCAGGCAGACAGGGTAAGGCCCTGGGCAACATGACCTAGCTTTCGTGAGCACTGCTTTGATGAGGCAGTTTGGCTTAAGACCATCAGATGTAAACCTTTCTGCAATTTTTCAAGGAATCCCACAGCAATCTTTCTGAGGCATCTCTCCATCCCACGAGCAGCAACAATATGTGGCACAGGACTGTGTAAGAGGACAGAGGCTGGACCTTGGGAAGACGTAAGGATATAGGTATGTACATGTTTCCTGCTGAGGACAGAAATGCTGCACACTCCTCCTTCACTGTCCTTCCTGTGATCCCCCCAATGACTGTTACAAAGACCTCAGAAAGCAGAGCTAAGCCTTTCACCACAGGTGCCTCATGGCTGTATGTTAAAACATTATGTTATGCACACTAGTGGTGTTTGATTTCTACAGAGCAAAGCCGACATCACTGATCTTTGGAGGAACAGCCATGACACAGCAGCCAAAACAGCTTTAGATCTCAGGTGCTGGTGAGTTCTACATGCTCTGTGCAGGTGAGAAGAGGCATGAAGAACACAAACAAGGGCTCTGCAGAGCAGGAAAGGCAGCAGTGAAGTTGCTGAGCACGGCTCAGCTGGAAGTTTCCATTGACTTGGAAATGATCCGCTGAGCTTGCAGCAGGATGCTGCACTACAGGCTGCATATGGAATGAAAATCAGGAAACCTATGTAGGTTTTCTCTGCTGCAGAGAGCACAGGTAGAAGCTGTTTTCTGAACTGACTGACTGAGTATGAAACCTTGGGATACACGTGTGCTTTTGTTCCTCTGTTTAATAAGGCCCTGAGCCCACAGCTTCAGGGCAGAGATGGCCTCCTCCTGGGCTTATGTGGTGTGAAAGACACTAGCAGATGGGCCTGGCTTTCTTTGCCCCCTCAAGGAGGAACTGGGGGCAATCTTTTTTCCTGGAAGAGAAGCCCAGAAGGGGAAAAGGTAAGGCTTTAGCCAGCGCTAGCATTGCTGTACACCTCTGGAAGGATGGAGGTAAACAGACAAGTGAGAGGTCAAGCATGGCTGGGATGATCAAGGTAGGCTCTGAAGACTTATGGACATGGTCTGCAGGTAACAAGGGCTGTCACTGGCAGCATATTTCTCAATTTTGTCTTGCATGCCTGTGAGTCACCAGCAAGCTGGAGGAACAGCTCAGGCAAGGATCCCCCCACGCAGAATTGTGTGTGAGCTGTCCCTGTAAAACTGCAGAGCACAGCACCATTGGTATGTCATCTGGCAGTACCCAGTTACAACTAATTTAGTCCACTGGGAAGTGGCTCTCCATGAGTGTGGAAGGCTGAATTCAAGCTTCACTGGAAGATTTATTTTTTTTTTTCACTTTAATTAGTCCTTAAGCATTTGTTTTCCAGCTGTAAATGTTGGAAATTTGTGCAGTGTTAAAACAAATTCTTCACAGAACTTCTCAACTATTTTTAACAAAAAACCCCACACCTGAAGTTTATCTTTTAACAAAAGATTTACCATTTTTGAGAGGAACTCCCCTTTCAGCAAAGTGATGGATTACTCCCTCTCTGCCTGAGCATTTCCTGGATCTTTCTAAATGTCTGTTTCACACCTTTTCCTTGGGAGGGAAGCCAGGCAAAGTTGCAGGATATTGAGTTGAAACATGTTCGATCTCAGCCCTGTGAGACAGAAACTGGAGGAAAGGAGTTTGAGGATGATTTTGTGGTTTCCTGGGGGCAACAGACACAGGTGATACAACACTGGAGGAGAATGGGCATCAAAACACTTTCCCAGGGAGGCTTACAAAACGCTCTCTTGCAGCAGTCAGTCCTAGCCCAGTGCCTTTCTTGAGTGTCTGGAGCATCTGGCAGCTGGCAACTCTCGCTTGCAACAGCATCGACAAAAATCAGATTTTAGGACTCTTGATGTTATGCTAGCTTCTGTCTCGGGGATATTGAACTCAGAAGTCTTTATGGCACCATGTCCCACAAGAGATAAAGGAAATGGACAACAGAGAGACAGAACACAATGAGTAACAAGTCCTCTCCTGAAGTGTAGTAACTCCAAGCTCTCCTCACCTGTTTTCCCAGAGTCCTCAGGGCTGGATGCTGTCTTATCCCAGGCTGCTGCTCTGGCTGGTCACTGCAGATTTGCTGCCTGTTTCTTTCTGTGGACTCTCCTGGCACAGTGGCACAAATGCACAAAGTACTCCTTGCTGCTACAAAGTATATCAAACAGATTGTTTCACCAAGGCATATTTAGGGGTGATGACCCACCTACAAGTACTTCAGTACATTAGCTGTCTTTCCCTTTTGTCTGGTATCACAAGCACAAGCTGCCTTCTGCTGCCCAGGATTTCTTCCCTCACAACCAAAACACACCAGAAATGATGACAAGCTAAATACACTACATGTGACTGAGACCTGCCCACAAGTTCCTCTCTCTTCTTTCCAGCAAATGTCATCTGAGCTTTCGGACTTCTCTCCTTCTAGAGCCCAGAGAGCCTTTGCCAACCATCCTTATGCAAATGGAAAATTTATGCACACACCCCCATGCATGTGCATTCATTCCTTCTGCTTGCTGATAACACTCTCTGTCAGACATCTCAGTTTTTCCAGTCAAGGCCTCTGTATCCAAATGCAAACTTTTCTGGACAAATTTTGAGGACAACTGTACCTATCTATTAAATCCAGGGCTAACAAAGTGGAGCTTGGCTCCAGTCTTGTTCTGTTCCAAGTGCCATAGGCCCACTGATTTTAGGAACTCCCTCTCAAACTGAACTCCCATTGATGTTCACACTTAGGACAGCAGCATAGGGACTGTGTCCATGCACTGCAACCCAATCTCCTTTCAAATAACACTGCCTTAGCATGAAAGAAATTATGAGCTATAACTAAGTTTCAGTACTGCACTTTTCATCTCATCACCTGACATTGTTGTAAAAGTGGGCTAACTCTGTTAAGAAGATTCTATTTGACATCTCTTCTATCACAATGCATGTCTTTTTACTCACATAAACTGAGCCAAGCAACTGCTATCTGCTCTTTTCCCCACAGCATACTCCTCAGAGGCACATGGGCTCCCCACCCTTTGAAAAGAAACTGCAGGAACCATAGATAGTGCAGTGAAGTATCCAGGAGATCACACATGAAGACCTACAACAGCCCCAATGATGTATGGACCGTCCCAAAAGTGCTGAAACATCTTGACTGTGTAAGAGAGCCTGGGCTGGAGGAAGCAACACTAAGTTTCATCATCTTACCACTTGGCTCCCATCCGAAATCTGAAGCAGCCATGCAGAAATCAGGGAAATATGACTAACACAAACTTACACCCGTGAGTGATCCTGGTTTCTCATCAGTCCTGCCCAAACTTCAGCTAAAGGTACAATGTAAATAGGAGGATGATAATTATAGCAACCAAATGGCATTACCAGTCTACTTAATCTCATTTTAAGTGCCTAATAAGTATCCCTTGAAGATCTGTGATCTACTTGTCACATGGATTAAAAAGCAAGCAACTGATAAAAAATAACTCTGTGGAAAGTTCTTTTTCTGACTATTCCTGACACAGATCCAGCAGACATCTGTTCTTGGTACTTGCTCCAACGTAAAGTAGCCAAAGATCTACGTAGGAGAAGCTGCTGTTTCTTGTAAAGTTTACAGCTGATGGAAGCACAAGTGGACCAGTATCTATACAGACACACTGTGTTGTGCCTCACTTCCCACACATGGAGGATGCACCACTGTCAGCAATTTTTGGAGAGAAGGGACTCACTGAAATGCATAAGAAAGATTCAGTGGAACCACTTCAGCCCACAGGCGAGCCATGGGAGTGGGTGTTCCTCTCTGAGCAGCTCTAAATTAAGAGAGGATCATGGATGGACTCTTCATTACTAATAGACCAGCCCACTTGTAGCAAGAGTACAATGGTGGTGGGATTATGACCAGAAACCACATCCCTCCACATTTTGAAGGAATTGGCAACTAAAGAGTTTTTGAAGAACAGTTTTTACAACACCCTACCTGAGAGGAGGTGCACCCACCTCACCCTGCTTCTCCTGAACTCTCTTCTCCCTGTGAAGAGAACACTTATTCTCAGCATGCAAATATCTAGGGAGGGCAACTTTCTGACTGTGCAAGGCAGCAGGTGAGCCAGACTATTTATTTCACTTCATTTGGACCAAAAGGAAACCTTCCCCTTCCTTTCAGAGAGTTGTGGGTTTTTTCATTAATCAAAAAAAAAAAAAAAAAAGCAAAAACAACTAAACAAACAAAACAGTTCAGGGTCAGTTTCAAACTGAAAGCTTGTCATGAAACAAGAAAGCAAAGGAATTACTTCAGAAAATGTAAAAATGTGTTGTTTCTACTTCCAGGAACTTTTACTCCCCTCTTTTCAATTAAAGCTGTTTGTCAGTTTGGATCAAATTCAAGAAATAATTTAGTTTCCCACCAAAGCACACCTTTACAGTCCGAGGCATGCATCTGGAAACTCCCTGCTTGTCTGACATCATGGTGCTCCTGTGTACAGCAAGGGGGCTGTTTATGAGCATTCCTATATGTGGTGCTAAAAGGACCAGTTTTGACTGTGGTACTGGATTACCAAACCCACCTGCTTCAGCTAGAGCACACCTTCCAGAAAGAGCCAGTCTGAATCTGAAGACTACATAATTAAATTACTGATGAACTAGTAACCAAGATCAACAGTCTTAGTGCTTGCTGACAGACTACTGTTTTAAAAATATAAGAAATCCCTAAGCAAACAGTGCAGAGTTGTTATCAGATTTGGAGATGTGTAACTTTGAAGTTTAGGAGGAATTGTTTTGCTTGTGTGCAGAGACCATAACAAGTCCCTTAAGCCCCAGGTGGCAGAGCCAAATCTGGATAGCACTTACCAACAACGTGAAGGTCCCACCAACACTGGCACCAGAATTACAGGCATACTATGAACAGCCTCCAATGAGTATTGCTGGAATTAAAAAAGAAGATAAGTGGAAAGAACATGACAATCAGTAGCTTTTTGAAATAAAACACGGAGAAGGAAGAGCCCTGCTTCCCAGCTAAGGCCTTGCTTCATTTTAGTGTGCTATATTCAGCTCCTGTATAGACATACTGACAATCCTGATGATGCTTGTGATTAATCATTAATACAACCCTTAAGAGGCTGAGCTGTGAGATGAGACACATTAGCCAGGGTACAAACACAAAACATAAATGTGGGACAAGTACAGGGCACAAGGAGCTCAAAAAACAGGAGGAAGATACCTTTGCTCATTTGGTAAGTCTAAATAATTGTCTGCTAGTTTTCACAGATATTTCAGAAAGGAAAGCTTTAAAGAGAAAAATTAGGATAAATTTAAGGAGAAAATTGAGCAACACAGCGAAAACCTGTGAATAAAGCACTGAGAAAGGGAAATTACGTTTAACCAGTGGAATGGATGGAGATAACAAAAACGTTTGCTTCTTCTTATCAAATGCAGCTCCTAACAGGAAACCTTATTTCAGGTTAATGCAGTCAGACATTTTAGAGTCAGTACAGGAAAACTACGTTCACAGTTATGGGCATGTCTGTGGGAAGATCTTGCAAGGTTGGCTGGTTGCTTTTAAGGGGTAGGATTTTAATTTTATACCTTGTGAAAATCACGAAGTTGACTGAAGCCAAAATTCACAGATGGGAGGGAAAAAGACAGCAGTCTGCTCTTGAGGGAGGATTATTCTGTCACACAGGACACAATAGAGACCTCTTCTTTTACTACTTTAACAAGTTTTGCTTCATGCTGGCATTCCTGCTTCAGAAAGGCACTGTCATGGGAAACGGATTCTGCCTGGAGACCAGACATTGTTCAGGATATCCCTTCCACCTCCGCGTGCTATTCAGCATTAACACAGCCGTAAGCAAAGCCCTGAGACTATTGAAATTTCTTTCTTCATCTCCCTCTTTCTCTTTGACAAATGTGTGACAAGGATGCAATTGTTTGAAAGCCCAGTGATGGAGAAAACAGAGAGCGAAGCCTTCAGACGTGCCTCAGTGATTTAGAAGCCTTCCCCCAAGACTTGTGAAAAAGGTCACGGGAGGTCTTCCATAGGGTTCAGCTTCCCAGCAGGACTCTGGATGCCAATGTAAAGGCACTTAAATTCCTTTAACAGCTGACCCCTTTGTGGATGTTCCCACCTAGGATTATCCTGGCTCCTGGGTTGAAGAATAGCCCTTAGCCAACTAATGGATCACAGGCCCTTCCCTTTGAATATCTGCAGTTTGTGTTGGGTAATCGCCCATCCAGCCAGCAGGAAGTTGTTTCTTCGTTAAAATGACAAAAGCTTTTGAACGATGAAGATAAGAGCTCTTCTGATGAATCATGGGCAGGGCTGGTTTGGGAAATATTGTTTCATGTTACCCAGAAGTTACTCAGCAGCTTGCCAGTAATGTAGCCTGAGCGCAGCCTACGAAGCTCAGGCGTTGATCTGTGCATACATTCCCCTGTCAAAGCCCAGCCCAGCCCTAAACCAGGCCTTTTCCCCTGCAGCTGTTGAGGCACAGGGTGCCCGAGGTACTCCTGGTGTGAGCAGACATGGGCAATGGAGAGCCCAAGAACACGTCTGCAGTGGAAATTTCCACGGACAACCCTCTCCCCAGGGTACTCCTGGTCTGCCTCCTAAAGGGAGAGCATTCTCACTCCTAAACCCAGCACTCCTAAACCCATGCACTGGGCCCCCATGCCAACTCCTTCTCTGCCCACAGACAATCCTTCCCACCTTCCCCCCTTCACAGAGCAATTCCTCTCCTCCAGGCTACAAGTTGCCCTCTTAGTGGGAGGGCATAAGGAGGTGGTGTCAGACCCCCTTCCATTAAGGCTAAGCTATTTAAAGATCAGTGGGCCAGAAAGAGGGACCAAGGGTCAGCATCATTGCTCAGAGGAGTATTTACATATTTCATGCACTGGCGGTTTCATTTACAGAACTCCACAAGTCCTTTGAGCAAGCTAGGCACAATGCATCTCTTCTGGCAGGGGCAGCTGTGACTGCCAGGTGACCCCTCAGAGCCCTTGCTATTTTGACTATGACTGGAGGTCCTGCCAGAAAGAGGCAGGAGTTCCTCCAGGCCCAGAGCAGCGCACAGTACAGCCCATGGTGGAGTGATCTGGCTCCTCTGCTGTGGACACTGGCCTGCCTGGTCAGGAGGATGGTGATGGCCAATGCAGAACAGCCACTCCTGTACTCCTCCAGCCACTTCAGGGACTGAGCACCTGCCATCAGTGCCACTGTGATCTGTGAGTGCACAGAGCAGTGCTAGCTGCTGACCCCCATGCTTGCTAAATGCCAAGAGCTGAACTGTTGCTGGACTCATCCTTTTGCACAGTGGTGTGCATTTCTTGGTGCTGCTGCTGATCTGGTCAGCCCCCTCTGCCCTGGGTCCACATGGACCCCAGGGCCCACAGGACCTGCCATCAATCCCAGCTACCCACAAGGCCAGCAGCCCTGGCAACCCAAGTGTCTTCCTGTGCTTTTCCTGCAGGTGTGGGGGGAGATGCCTGTGGGCTGCAGGTGCCAGGCACCCCCAGTGAACTTGCTCTGAGCACTGGGAGCAGCTGGTCTTTCCCACCTCAGCTCCAGGACTTCAAATATTGGTAATGTGCTCTCGGTCTGCCCAAGAGCTGCCCTGCACCATAGCACAGAGTTATAGCTGCCTGGGAGCAGTGACATGCCCACAAGCTCCATGTGCTTCCATCACTGGACCAAGAGAGTTATTTGAGCAGCAGGCATACATCCCAAGTCCTTTCATAAACCTCTGCACCAAACCTCCTACTCTGACTCAGAATAAAACCAGAAAGAAATGTCTTTCTGCGGCCTCTCTCCCTAAGTGACCTCTCCTGAAAGTGCTCTAGGCTTCCAAAACAAACAAATGAAGGAAAAAAAAAATAAAAAAAATGGAATATGATGAAAAAAAAAAAAAAAAAAAAAAGAAAAAAAAAAAAGAGAAGAACCTCAGGCACCATTTAGGAAAGTACTGTGTCTTCCTCCGGCACTGTGCCATCTAGGCACAGCTCAATGCCTAGAAGGCTGGGAAAGGTTCTGGGAGAAAAGTCCGCTGTGCAGGAACATTCTAAGGGCCTGAGTGGTAATGAATCAGTGGTGAGGTTTGGATTCAGATGTTTCTCACCTAGAACCTGCCCAATTGCAGACCATCTAGGGGAAAGACAAGGGAATCCATTTTCCCTGATTCACGGATGTAAGGGGATGTAAGGAGGCAGCTCAGTCCAGCTGCTCCTGTCACTAGCAAGTCCCAGGCCCACCTGTGCTGGTTGGTATTCCAAATTCACAGCACAGGTCAGGTTGGAAGGGACCACAGTGGGCCACATGGTCTAACCTCACTGCTCAAGGGGCAGGGTGATCCCAGAGCACACGGCCATGTGCAACAACTTCTGTCTGTATTTCAAGGAAAGGAGAACCACAGTTTCTGCTATCCATCCATGATAGAGTCTGCTGTGGCTTTTCTGTGCCCTCAGTGTTTCCTTTCTTCTCTTCCCAGCTCCTTCTGCAGGCTCACCTGCCCCCAGGTCTTTGCAATGCAGAAGGACTGGAGGTGGACTCACACAAATGAGCCAAGCCTGCAGCTTTCTATCTCGTAGGATCTCTAAACAATTAGCTGGGATTTTGCCTTGGTGTTTAGCTTCCCAGACAGGAGCTGGGCAGCTTGGAGATCTCATATGGCTACATCAAGCAGGAGTAAAGGGAAGCTCTGAGATTTAGGGTCCCAGCATATTAAATGCTGGACTAGTTCCTAAGTCTCTGCTTCATGCAGCAGGACAAGCTATCTTCTGGGTTAGCCACTGGCAAAGCTGGGTGCTGCCAGGAATGTGGTGAACTGCCCATAAGGGGAGAGGATCCCCAGTCATCGCAGAGGGGTCTGGCAGCTCCTCCAGGCAAGGAGAAGGAAAAAAAATCAAAGCAGAGGTGCCAGAAAAGATATTGCTGTGTACCTGCATGAGGCCAAATGCCTTCACCTAGTGCACACAGCTCCTGCCCCAACAAGGAGGTTGAGCAATAACCTGGAATTTATCAGGAGTTAAGTCCCAGTTACCAAACGCAGGTTGCATGGGGCCAGCATGTGGGTGCAAACCCTCTTTACGCTCTGTTTGCCCTCGTTCTGGCGCTGACCCTGCCATGAGCTCATTGGAAAGCAGCTTTGTGCACAGCAGCCGCACGAGATACGCTTCTTTCCACACCCAGCCCTGGCCCTGGAGACTCATGCAGTGCTGAAACACCCCTCACTCGGTGGGGAGGTGAGGCAGCCCCATCTGACTGCCCTGCAAGCTGTGTGATGCCTGGTGCTAGAGAAGCTTGGGACCAGAAAGACAACTGTGGTCAGTCTCTGGAGCAAGCAACGTGGGGAGAGGCTGAACTCTGTGAGGGAATCAGTTGGAGTGAGCATTGTATGTGGACTGAGATTTATTTTGGATTTGCCAGATGGCCTTAGAACAGCAATGTGAACTAGCATGGCTTTCCTGGCCACAGTTACACCCTCTTTGCCAGAGGGGTGTTGTAGGAAAGGGTACACAGCAGCACACACCTCCTGATGCCACAGAGATGGTTCCACAGCATCTATGCTGACAGCTGTGCCAAGCAGCTGGATGTAAGAGGGAGGGGAGAGAATACTCAAGCTCCAGAGCATTGATGAAAAAACCCATTTCCCCATAACCACTGCCCAGCTCAATCTGTAGTGGCAGAGGACTACAGAGACAGAAATTGGCCACAGAAACTGGCAGAATGTACTAGGAGAGGAGTCCAAGCCTGCCAACAGTGCCTTCACCTGAGCTCCTCTGCTCTCGGGGGATGCTGCTTCCACCCCTACCATGCAGCATGCAAGGACACTGCTCCAGTCCAGGCTCTCTGTATCTCCCGCCTTCAGACTCAGGGGTCATGGCGCTGTCGGAGCTGCCAAAACCCACCCTTTTTTTCAGGCTGTATCAGACCGAGGGTTTCAGGTTACGGTGGGAGGACATTCCTCCGGCACCACATTCCTTGCAGGTCTAATCCTCGGGAGAATGTGCCGCCGGCATGCACAGCAGCCCCAAGCTGTGCCAGAGGCCCGGCCAGAGGCACAGCCGGGCCTGAGTTGGACTGGCCTGAGCCCGGCCCAGCCCCACCAGGCCATGCATGGATTCACAGCTCTAGCGAGCCCCGTCCCGTTTGCTGCTGCCAGAGACCTTTTTGCAGCTCAGATGTGCCCGCAGCGAAGTTTAAAGAGCAGCAAGACACAAACTGCTGCTGCCACAGGGACCCCGGTGTTTCACTGCCTGCCGGGCATAACCACCCAGAGGTCAAGCAGGTCTCAGCTGGTCTGTCCAGAAAGGTCAGCTGGTTTTCTCCCATCTTGTAGAACAGGACTTGCATCTACTGAAAAGCTGCCACACTCCTGCCAATGTTCTGGGTATTTCAGAAGTATCTTCCTTTAAAACTTAGTTTTTATCCTCATCTAAATACAACTCTCCTGCAAGTGTCTCATCTCTGCTAACAAGTGGCAGAGGCTGGGATGGAAAAGTATCTTCCTCTCTTTGACTGCCTGATGCTTTAGGTCCTTGCTGTAACACAACAACATTTTTATTTTACAAGGTGAAATGCTATAAATAATAATGGAAAAATTACTTTCTGCAATCCACACCCTGGAGGTCTCTTGAGCTACTGATCTGCAATTTGGTGGAAGTGTCTGCAAAGATACTAGGTGAAGAAAGCAAGCTAAAGTTGTTAAAATACTTGTGAAAGGATGCAGAGGGAAGTTATTTTTATGTCTACTATAGCTTTTAGAAATCCAACCTTCCTGTCCTATGCCCAGATATTTAGGCTGGGCTTGTGTTTTCACCCCAACTACTCTACCGTTCTTGCTGGAGAAATCTGGTTGAAAATTACCTTAAACCTTTGTCAAAATTCCAGTGCTTCTCTGTTTGGACTTGGCCAGTGTAATCCTGGCTAAAAAAAATGCATAAAATATTTCAAAGTCCAACTTTGAAAGGACAGCCATTGCTTTATTTGTGTTTAATTAAAAATAATAATGAAATAATAGTAATTGTTTTCCAGACCCATGGTAATTAGCAATCCAACCTACAGGTCCCATGGGAAAGAGCCTTAGTTTCTTAGCGTGCTTGAATATTGACTTGCTCTAGACATTGCCAAGGTTTTGAATTCAGCAATTTGTTGGGAGGGGGTTTCCAACTTCAACTTCGTAGCAATTTAATTGTCATGCTCCAAACCACAGAGTTTTACTACAACCTCCATTTCCCTTTGTTTTACCTGAACTTCTCATCTTGCTCTGCAAATCCTATGCCAGAATGAGTCATTCCTGCAGGATTAGCTCTGATTTTTCAACTCCTCTTTCAGTGTTGCCCAGACTAGTTCTGAGGAGAAAAAACTTGACACGCCCCATTCAGGATGTGTAAGAAGTGAATGAAAGAAATTACCTTCAGTGCTCAGCTATTTGCACTGAACCAGCAAAAACCACCCCATCTCTCCACTGCAGCCGAGCCCTCAGCACGGCACAGTGTCACTGACAGGACTGGGCTGGCAGCTCCAGCCAAGGGGATGCACCAATGCCCCGGTCCTTTGGGTTGTTCCCTCTCGGCACTGTCCACGGAGGGGTGTTGGTTTGCTCCAGACCCCAGGGGAGTGTCCCGAGAATGACCTACGAGGGTCCCCAGGAAGGAATGGGGGCACCACGTGCTGCCCATGGGGTGCACATGGTTTTGCTCTCTGAGCATCGGGGAGGCTGCACTCAGCCCAGCTGTGCTGTCCTGCCTTTAGGGTGGAGGCACCTCAGGAGGCCCCCTCTCTCTGCTGACTGCAGATGTCAGTCCTGTACCTCCTGTGTTTAGCACCCTGTCCAGACCAGAGGTCTTCTGCTCACTTACTAGAAGCAGATCTTAGCCTGTCCCTGTCCTCAGACTTTTTCTTATGTTCACATCAAAATAAACACTTCTTACAGGAAGAAAAATTATTTTAAAAAATTATTTCCACATTTAATTTTCCACCTCTCCCTTGTTCTCTGTTTTTTTAAGTAATAGAGACACACACTCTGTTGTGGTTTAACCCCAGCCTGCAACCCCTGCAGCTGCTCACTCACTCCCCCCGGTGGGATAGGGGGGAGAACTGGAAGAGCAAAACCAAGAAAACCGAGACAGAGACGGTTTAATAGGTAAAGCAAAAGCCACACACACAAGCAAAGCAAAACAAGGAATTAATTCACCGTTTCCCACGGCAGGCAGGTGCTCAGCCATCTCCAGGACAGCAGGGCCCCATCACGCCTCATGGTGACTTGGGCAGACAAGCGCCATCCCTCCGAACCTCCCCCCGCCTCCTCCTTCTTCCCCCAGCTTTTTACACTGAGCATGACACCATATGCCATGGGATATCCCTTGAGTCAGTTGGGATCAGATATCCAGGCTATGTGCCTCCCAACTCCGTGTGCACCCCCAGCCCCCTCTCTGGTCCGGCAAAGGCTTGGGCTCTGTGTAAGCCCCGCTCAGCAGCAACAAAGACATTCCTGTGTTACCAACACTTATTTCAGCGCAAATCCAAAACATAGCCCCGTACTACTTTTTCACACCGTTTTCACACCATTGAAAAAATTAACTCGATCCCAGCCAAAACCAGGCCACTCTCACACAGCAAATATTGCATTGTCTCGCAAAAAAGGGGAGGGAATCTCAAAATGATGCCAGTCTGCTTCCCTTTCCAGGTCCAAAACATCAAGTGATCCTGGAAGTGATTGTTAAATCACTTGGAAGATCCGTTTTTTGATAATGGTCCAGCACGGTCGGCAAATCTGTGATTTGCATATGAATACCCAAACTGCGTACGCAAAACTATCAGAGACAGCTGGAAGAAAGAAAACCTGAACACCTGGCATTTTGAAAAGTCCCGTGTTTGTGTTCTAAGATCACTTTCCTATCTCATTGACTCGAGCTGATTTGACAGAAACGCCTGTTTTTACCACAGCAACATAGAGAATTGCAAAAATGACAAGATTTATTCTCCAAGAAAAACTTAAAGCATGGTTATACTCCCAGTTAGATCAGCTTGTTCTGGGCCATGACCAAGCCAAATTTTAAAAAGCCTGACAGACAGAGATCCCACTATCTCTTTGGGAAAAATGTCCCATAGGATAGTCTTCACAAGAGAACTACAAACTGGTCACAAAACAAGTAAGACTGTCCAAAATCAGCGATTTCTGAAACTTTTTGCTGTCTCAGAAATACATGCAGTGCACTGCCAATTTTTATTAGCAGCACAAAACTTAAAAACACTCATTTCTTACCAGATTACCACGACCTACACACTTTTGCTTAGAGGTATTGCCTCAGGCTAATGCTGGGCAGATGCTTATCTAGTGTAAATCCCCACAGATCTGTTAACTTCAGCAGGATGCCAGCTATTCACTGCCTTTTCAGTCTTGTTTAAAAAAAGCCTGAATTTGAGAAATAACCCATTTTTTTCATTGGGGAGAGACATTTTTGTTACAGGCTCAAGCAAAACTCCAGCAGATTTCGGAAGGTACTTGTAAATAGGGCATTACTTGGTAATTACCATGGTGATTGCTAAAGGGTCAGAGAGAGGCAATGAGAACAAAGGGGCCTGGGGGAAAAAAAACAGGGCCTCTTTGTAAAAGTATTCAGATTTTGTCAGCCAGTGCCAATAAGCTCGAACTATCCCCACTTTACACTTTGTTTTTCAAATAAAGACTATTTACATCCCTCAGGCATGGAATTACGGCGGGGTAGCGCTGAGTCCTAGGGATCCCCCATCAGCTCAACCCCCGCGGGCTGAACGCACCGCGGCAGAGGTACAGCTCACCCTACTGCCAGGCGTGGTTTAACATCAGCGCTGCACTCGGGCACACCGCTCGCACACAGCGCTGCGCCTTTTGTGTCTTTTTAGTGCAACTTCTCTTCCC
Organism: Erithacus rubecula; assembly: GCF_903797595.1. Taxonomy (NCBI): domain Eukaryota; kingdom Metazoa; phylum Chordata; class Aves; order Passeriformes; family Muscicapidae; genus Erithacus; species Erithacus rubecula. The sequence continues at coordinate 2,420,854 of NW_027635590.1, forward strand.
TCGATCACTGCTTGACGCGCACCCCCCCAGCCTGAGCATCCACCTGGCTGCACCCAAGGCCAGGAAAGAGCCCGAAATGCCACTCAGCTTTATCTGGGAGCTATTTTCGAGCCGGGGGTTTTGTCTCCAGCCGCAGGGCCACGTTGTGGCCGTGCCTTTGTCTCTCCCCGCAATCCCTGCTGCAGGCTCTGATCCCATGTCTTTGCTCCCCAGCTCCACCTCTGACCTGCTTTGTCGCTACGGGCTTCCCCAGAAAACCCCGAGGAAGAGTCAGAAACTTGGCACACAAAAGGGCTGGGTGTCTTAACCTACTGAAACGGCTTATTTTTGTTGATCGAGTAGAGTCATGCAAAGTGTACTCAAGCTGCAGTTTCCAGGGAAGGGCAACAAGTGTTTTGTTTAATAATGCTCAGTAATACAGTGATTTTCCTTGGTTTAAAGAAAAAAATAAGGACCAAAAAAGCACTTTTTTGTGGTCCGTGCAGACCAGTCCTAGAAAGCTGTGACATTACTTTTCATGTTTTTTTGCTCTCAGTGATGCTGAGAGTCTTTGATTCCAGACCGAGACCCAGAGGAGGCGAAACTTAGATGAGCTTTTTTCTGTCTACCCGTACAAGATTCTCTCCGCAAAACAAACCTCCCGACTAGTGTTCCAGCAAATACTCTTCCAGCTCCACCCCCAACCCTTCCTCTCCACATTCCTTGCTTTTCCACGGTACTTCTCCTCCTCTTTCCCCTCCTTCATGTGTTCCCAGTCTTACCCCACTGCTCCCATGCACTAGCTCCCAACACCCTTTGCTCCCCTTTGTCTCCCTCCTTGGCTGATGCATTGTCTGACCACGAGTAAAGTGCTCTGCAAGGACTGCAGCGCGGAGCATGTCTTGGGACAGGGAATCGGTTAGTAAATTGCAGGGCATCGTCACTGCAATTTGTTAGAGTTTTAAATACCCGTATTTGGATGAAACATGAAGAACACTGCCAACAAAGAACACCAAGAAATTTCTCTCACCTGCACTAGGAAATTTACAGCTTGACTCTACAATTTGGCCAAAATAACCTGTCCCCTCTCCATCCCATGCTTAAGTGTGAGTTAGAAAAAGCCATTGTCTGGGACAATGTGGTTCTGTCTGCAACAAAGCAAAAAGAAAATAAACAATACTTCTTTTCACATTGCTTATTGAAGTAAAGGAAGATATTTGCAAATGTATTTTGTTCACATTATGGCAAATAATTAGATAATTATATTTAAATAATTAGTTCCCCATTTCCAAAGCAAGCAATTAATAATTCCCTCTAGACTGTTGTATTCTATAATTTTCTATCAAGCATCAGGTTTCACTAGTAGCTGCAAAGAGGGCTGAATTCCTATTGTGGCAAATAGTAATTTGTCTTTTAAAAGTTTGTGATCAGGTGACACTTCCTATCCACAAACCTCAGGGTCTTTCTGACCCTGTGGGCCCTCAGTAGGAGCTTTTGTCAGACACCAGTGACACCTGTTGTGAGCCAGCAGAACAGACTGGTCCCAGAAGGGTACCTGGGAAATACTGAGTAGGAGATGTTCACCCTGCCAGACATTCAGCCTCTCAAAACTCTTGAATGACTGCCCAAATAGGGCATTTGATAGGCAAAACAGAAAGAACTTATTTCCATGCCAACCGTGTCTGACGGCTATCCAAAGATACCCATCCAAAAGATTTTCATGAGGTGCTGAAATTCACAGGCTTCAGGGGAGCAAGAGCCATGCAAACTTCCTAACACCTGTACACCAAAAAAACCCCAAAAAACCAAAAAACAACAAAACAAAACAAAACCAAAAATAAAACCAAAAAAACACACAAAAAACCCCAACAAAAAAACCCCCACAACCAAACAAAAAAACCCCAAACCAAACCAAAACAAAAAGCATAGCAAGTGATTTTCAGCTTACAGAAGAGCATGATTCTGCTTTGCATGTTTCTAGAAAAGCTAGCTCCTCCTTTTTGAAGCATCTGATGGATCTGCATTACTCCCAATGATATCTTGGTGGTGCAAAGGCAAGAATGGGCAGCTTATTATCTTGGAAACTAGCTCCATATTCTCCTCTGGCAGGAGAACAAATGAATGTGTCATGGCCCATCCAGCTCAGGCTGCATCCACACTGCTTCCCCCAGGAAGGTGCCTGCTCCTGGCTGCCCACATCACACGTGGTGTTTTCTATCACTTCATTTTGTGGCTCCATGTCTTAGCTAAATGAGGCTCTCGCTGCCAGTGCGCACAGCAAGTTTCCATGTTTAACTGTTTAGGAGTGCTGGCACAGACCTTGGTTTGCCTGACAAGCTGTGCTCCTCAGGAAAATCAGTACAGAGTGTACCTCACTGCAAGAGTCCCTCCTGGCCCGTGTCCACCACTCTCTGGAGCCTCTGCAGCAGAGCCCCACTGGGGCTAGCACATAGGGCATGGCTGCCCCAGGGCACCACTCACATCTTACCTTTGCTGGGCTTTCTGAGCTTCCCAGCAGTCCCATGCTCCCGTTTGTGGTGGTTCCTCTAGGCTGGGGCCTTGCCTTTTCCTATGTTAGCTACCCCCTCTAGTTCAGCACTACCATTGCCCCAGAGCACCAATCCTGCACATCTCCCAGGCTACTGGAGATGCTTTTGCCTTTACACAGTTCACATCTAATTCCTGAGTGGGGCAGGGTCCCAAGGGAATGTCAGAGGTTGTGTTCTGCTCTGAGAGAGCCTGCCCTGCCCATCTGCTCCTGTTGCAGCTCACCTGCTGCAGATCCTGTTTCCCTCCAAGAGCTGGGTGAGCTGCTGGGCTGTCAGGCAAGCATGCTCAGTGCCCTTTCCAGGTGGAATCATGCTGGATTAAGGCTAAGACTGCCCATAGCTCTTGCCCCAGTTTCTGGCCCAAGACATAGCCTATTTTAAAGCCACCATGATATTTTGGATTTTTCTACAGAAGAATGAGCACAACAGCTAACCCAAGTCTCCCACAAGGACCTGGCTATACCTGTGTGATTCTCTCAGCATGCAATCCTTTCTCCCTTGCAGCCCCAAATTCCCATAGAAAACTCAACAAAGGGATGATAAGCTGCAGTCATTTGGAAAAACAGCACTGATACTAAACAACCAGGCCACTGATGGAGAGTGAAACTTTGCCCCCACTAGATAAGACAAGTGAACAGCTGGTGAAAATATGAGGTATCCTTTCAGTATGTTGCTTTCCAGCCTCTCTTCTGCCATGTGGTCACACTCACTGTTCTGCTGCACAGAAGTTCTCCCTCAGAGGTTTCACCTTGGTCCCCATACCACAACCTATCCACAGAGTGTTTCCAAAACCCATGCAATCACCTCCCTGTTCTTGTCTCCCACTAACTCCAGTTAGGTGCAAAATATATTTAGCTCAGTACTTTGGATACTTCTTTGTGGAATGTGCTCTGAAAGTGTCTGAATGATGTCATGCCATCACTTGCCTTAATCCAAAAGTCTCGAGCTTATGCTCTCCTCTCAGATCTTAACCACAAGCTGCAGGTAGGGTTAAGCTCCTTGTCACAAAGTATGATGTGTCTGGCTGTGACATTCTTCACACTTCTAACAGAAAGGTCCTGGCACCAAACACACAGCCAATAAAAAACCCCGAACTTGCCATTCCATGACAGGTACCGCTGAGCTTGGGACATGGCTGTGCCATGGGTATGTGCTCTCACTTGGTTAGCATTCAGCCAATATGATCTGGCATTTTGATTTTGCCAGATCCTTAACTTGGAGCACATTACATACATCCCTGCTGTTCCTGGGACACAGAGGCAAAACTTTTTCTCACCTCAGAGAGGAATTCTGATGTAAAAAAAAAAACCTATCAATGTGCTGTACATGAAGGGGCTGTCCACACACTCAGTGTCCACTTCCCCTTGTTTGGTTGAAGTGGAAGAAGCAGCTCAGGTCACAGGACTAAAGGAGAGCGAGGTGTCCCTGTAGTCTGCCCTTGACAGATATAAGTGGTGTGGTTTGTTACTGGATTTTTTTCCATGGGTGGAAACAGTTCTTGGAAATCCCAGCAGATGGCATTTTGGTTGGGGTAATTCTCCACCAGCTACCAGTGCTAACAAACTCGATTTTTGAGAGGCCAAGGCACAGTTTCCTTATGCAAGTTACAACTCTGCAGTGCAGTGGTCTTACAATCAGTGACCATTTTGCCCAGCTGAAAGCTGCAGACCTTAATGTCAGCAGGATCTGAGCTGAGAAATTTAGACGAAAAAAATGACAACTCTAAACTTTGTCCCAGAGACCAAAAGAAAGTTCAAGTGATAGATTTGGTATGGGTAATACTATGCAAATATCATACATTTTTGATTGTATTATGAACTCTGTTATGAAGAGGTTTAATCGATGCATGGTGTTTTTCCATCTTACTTACTCTTATTCCTCCTCCAGCATGATGGAATCAAAAGAGAAAACAATGCTTCACAAACACCAACAATTCTGCTTCAGCAACAGGCACCACTTGACTTACAGATGGAAGAGATCTGCAGTCTAAGATCCAAGTGGGTGATTTTGTAGTTTCATATTCTCCACAGTTCCCTCCCCATGGGAACTGGTACTCAGCAGAGACACCAATGCTTAAAATGGGACATATTCCTGCTCCCAAAGAAGAGACTTAAAAGTGTTTTCAAATAGGTTGATGATAATGTCAGATTGAGGGTAGTCTCCAGGGCACCATGTCATACAATTCCCACTTCACTCAGAAATCTGTGTGATGTGGAAAGGAGAAGGGACAAGAGCCAGCACATGCTGTTTGGGTATCCATTTCATTCTGCTTTGGGCTCTGCCAAGGAAAGTGCTGACTTAGGAAAGGATTTTCATCACCAGCAGGGAGGGCAAAAGCAGCTGTTCAGCACACCATCCCTCCTCGGCATACACCTCTTTCATTCCCTATCCTCTACAAGTGCAAAGCGAAGCATGATCTGACTTTGCCCTCTGGAGGCATGGAATTGGCATGGCACAGAGAGACACAGCCCCAGAGGTGACTGAACTACAGCACTGCCTTTAGGAACATCTGACAGGAAAATTCATTCCCAGCTGCAGCTTCCTATGAGCCAGAAGGCAGAGCATTACTGGTGAAGCAACTTCATACTGAAGGAGTTGGCTTTTGGTTTGTAGAGGGTAATACTACTAGTCTGCTATGTACTTCAAGAATGTGGGTGCTGGTACAGAAGGCTGATTTTCTCTCTTGACACAAATTCTGCAGCATGTGATTTGAAATATTGCCCAGTGTCTGCATCCAGCTACTGGACACACTACATGCACATGTGGGTCCCTAGCAAGTGCCACTTCATGGTTTATCCTGCCAGCTCCATAGGACTTTTTGCTATTTCCCAGATTGCTGGGAAGCTGCAGAGATGAGCAGGTGGCCAATGACTCCTGGGTCCCTTATTTAGCTGGAAAGCAGGGCTGAGGTTTGTTTGCTGAATGAAAAGGGATCCTCATACACACACACACACACACAGACACACACACACAGATTTTTCATCCAAGCAGATAAACAGCTCAACAACTCTGCTGGACACCTCCAAGGGAGCTGTATTTCACTAGGATAAACAGCTCTTGCCTCCCTTTTCTCCCTTAAAAATAAGGCATGTAATGTCCAAGAGGGCTTTGGAAATGCTTCTCCTACAAAGATAGACTCAGCAGTGCACTTGTGACTCAAGTTCTGGAAGAACTGGCAGGAGACACCAAGATATGGGCTGGAACAGGTGTACAGCCATGCACAGCACCTGCACACCTGTGCACATCCACCTCTCTGCACACACATCTGACTACATCTGTTTCCTGCCTACATGCCCACATGCAAGCCCCAGGTCCAGCCACATATCTGTGTGTGCTGGCATTTGTTTGTATGCACACTCGCCTGTCTGTGCACACTCACAAACTCTCACTCACACCTTCAGCCCCACGCCAGTGCCCTTGCACACCCATGTACCCATGCAGGTACACCCTTCCGTGCACACACATGCCTGTGCACACCTGCACACACTTCCAATCTCATCTCCAGGACGTCCCACCATCTCCTTTATATTCTGGCTTGCAAGGAACATCATGCCAGCAGGTGAGGAGGTTGCGCTGCCCGCAGGCCTGTGGGTATGTGTCACAGGGGCTCAAGTCCTGGGCAAGCATTTCTCACTACCTGGTGTCCTCACTCAGAGTGTCCTCACTATTCCTCACTCAGCGGGGGTCTGACCCTCAGCCCCGAGTATCTGAGCAAACATGAGGGACTGGCAGGTATGTCCCAGGATTAGTCTCTGAAGAACCTGGCATCCTTCTTGGTCCGATCATGGACCTGTGGGGTCCTGTGGCATAAGGATCAGGGACAAGCAGGTCAGCTCAGGGGTAAACCAGAGGCACGGGAGCCTAGTCCTGTGCCAAATCACAGCTGAGTACCAGCTATGAGGACCCCAGCCCCAGTGCATTCTACACAGCAGCTCTGCATGCAAACCACGCAGCCTAAGCCTGCACTTACTATCTCTCCCCACGCAGATATGTCAGCGGGTGGTATTTTCCCGACTAATTTGTTTCGACAGCTTCATTTCCTTAAAGAAGAGTGGCAATGCTGCCTGAGGCCGACCGTCCCGCGCGGAGTGGCAGCATCCCCTCCGACAGCGCGGCCGCTCATCGCTGCCTCCTCTCCCCGACGGCGCCGAGCCCTGCCAGGAGGCGCATCGAATGCCCGTGCCCGGGGTCCCGGACAGCCGCCCCGGGGTCCCGGAGTCGCTCCCGCTCCGCTCGGTGCCCTCCGGAGCTGTGCGCTCCCGACGGCGGCGGGTCCGCGGCGCCCCGACGGCGCTGGGGACAGGAACCAGCGGAGAGGGGCGGCATGGGGTGCCGGGCAGGGCGCTGTCCCGACCCGCGGCGGCAGCGGCGGCACGCCCGGCCCTGCCCGCGCCTCCCGGGCGGCGGGGCGTAGCAGGGGGAGTGCCGGCCGCCGGGCGCGGAGCCGCCGGACACCGCCGCATAAAAGCCGCGGTCGCGCAGCGCTGCGCTCCCTCGGCTCGGCTCGGTCCGGCTCGGGGCCGCTCCGACGGGCACATGACAGCCGAGAGCCGGCTGCCGCCGGGGCCCCCGCCCGGGCCCCCGCCGCTGAAGGCGGACGCGGTGCCGCCGGGAGAGGAGGCGGCGTTGGCGGCGGCGGGGGCGCGGGGCGGGCGGCGGCGCCGCAAGCGCCCGGCGGAGCGGGGCAAGCCGCCCTATAGCTACATCGCCCTCATCGCCATGGCCATCGGGCAGGCGCCCGAGCGGCGGCTGACGCTCGGCGGCATCTACCGCTTCATCACCGAGCGCTTCCCCTTCTACCGCGATAGCCCCCGCAAGTGGCAGAACAGCATCCGCCACAACCTCACCCTCAATGACTGCTTTGTCAAGGTGCCACGGGAGCCCGGACGCCCCGGCAAGGGCAACTACTGGACGCTGGACCCCCACGCCCGCGACATGTTCGAGAGCGGGTCCTTTCTGCGCCGCAGAAAGCGTTTCAAGCGCAGCGACCTCTCCACGTACCCGGCGTTCCTGGCCGAGCGCCCCGCCGCTCCGTGCCGCCTGCTCCCGCTGCCCGCCCCGCCGCCCCCCGCCGCCCTGCCCCCGGCGCCCGCCGCCTCCTGCGCCTTCGCCGCCACCTGCCCCGCGCAGGGCTGCGCCTCCGCCACCCTGCCCCACGCCTACGCCCCGCTGCCCGCCGCCGCCGGGCCCTACGCGCCCGGGCCCCCCGGGCCGCTGTACGCTCCGTCGGGGCGCTTCGTGCTGCCCGCCTCCTCGCCCGGCTCCCCCGCGCTCTACCCACCGCTGCCCCACGCCTACGGCGCCGGGGGGCAGCTGGGTGCCGCCGAGCCCGCACCGAGGCACGGCACCTACTCCGGAGGCCCCGACAGGTTCGTCCCGGCGCTCTGACCCATCCCGGAGCCCGGGAGACGGCGGACTGCGGGGGTCGCCCGGCACGGCGTTGCCCGGGAAGATGCTAAAGAACCTTGGGCTGTACCTAAGCCTTCTGCCACCTGCCCTGGCGAGGAGCGTCGCAGTCAGCCCTGGGGACCTGCGGTGTCCTGTCCAGCCCTGTCCTATCTCGGCAGAAAAGTCCTAGGGACTCCCAAGTGCTCGGATGGGGCAAACAGTCTCTTTCTCTTCTACAGCCTTTCCTGGAACAGGTGCTCAAAGCTTCCTGCCAGGCTCCCAACCTCCCAGCATGCATAACTGGGCCCCTTCTGGTCTACCCGGGAAGATTTCAAGTTTAAAAGTCTCTCTGCGGTTGATGTTTTGTTTGTTTTTATTAGAGAATTAAATGTCTGTTGGTGAGGTGAAGGAGGGAGGCAGGAGGAAGCATTCCCTGGCCTCGCGCAGGCAAAGCTGTAAAAGCAGAATGCGTGACACTGATGTGGTGACATGTCCCTGATGGCTATTGCTTTAGCCCCAGGCTTTACACCTGCTGTGTGGCCAAGACTGGAGAAGGTTTGGATGCCAGGACTGCAGAAAAACACATCAAGTCGCGTCCTTCCAGGCGTTGTGCTTTGTGCTGCAGAGGTGGGAACAGTGGTGGGATTGGAACTACAAAAATTTCTACCGTGAGTGTGCCCAGCCCCTGAAAGAGTGAAAGAGGAGGGCTGTGGGACCTCTGCCCTTGAAGGTCATTTCAGCTTGATTGGACAGAGCCTGATCTGCCTCTGAAGTTCTAGCCAACATGGAATTTGGACTTGTTTTGAGTGAAGACCTGATCCTGAGGTCCAAATTACTTTGTTTCCAAGATCAGCCCAGCTCTGTGTGTAGCCTAGAGAAATTGGCATATATAGGAAAAAACGTTTCTGGAACACAAGAGACAGGATATGGTGCCTTTTTGTCTTAATTTGCTCCACTTTCACACTTTCCTGGGATGGAAAAAGAGTCTGCAGAAAGATATGGAGAGCTAATAGGAATGTCTGCGAGACAAAAGCTTGAAACTAGACCCATTGGAAAACTCAAGCATACCCCTCCCAGCAGATCCCACCACCCTGGAAAGGGGTCTGGAGCAGTAGTGGATGCCCAGGGTGTGAGGGAGGCTGTGGTTGTAGAGGGAGCCAACATAACCCTGCTCCCAGGTCTTTCTACACAGCTCCTTTTTCCTGTGAAGGTGGGGAACCTGTGTATGCAGGTCCAGAAGGAGGTTGGTGAGAAGATCCTGCAGTGTGGCGGGGCCTTGTGTGGGGAGAGGGAGCGAGAAAGTGCAGCCAGAGCCTCAACAGGAGCTTGGGAAGAATTGACAGGATGCACATACACCAGTCTCTCTCACCGGAGAAGGGTATAGATCATAGTATATCTCATGTTGGAAAAGATCTTGGGAAATTTCTGTTCCAATCTGGTACCCAAATCAGGGTCAGCTGTGACTCAGACTAGTAGGCTCAGCCCTATGTGGTTGAGTCTTCATCAACTCCAAGAATGGAGACAACACAGTCTCTTTGGGCAATCTGTCTGTCCTTGTGGGAGAGAAGTTTTGCTTTGTACTCTCTATTTAGAACTTCTCTAGTCTCGTTTCATGTTTACTGTCTCTTGTCCTACTGCTGTGCTTTGCTCCAAGGAGTTTTGATCCCATGAGGACACCTGTACCTTCTGCTTGGCATTTGTCAGATGAGGTCCTCAGCAGGATGAAGTTTGTGTAGAGATAATTTCCTTGCTTTCTGTGGGTGCTACTGTCTGCATATCTAGGTAGGACATGAGAGAGGAAATGGAGTGGAGCAGGAAGGTGGTTGGATGTCCTCACAGCACAGCTTGGTGTGGAGAAGGGTAAAGGCCTCTGCAGTAGGTGGGCAGGAGAAGTTGTACATCTGCCTTCTGCAGGGCTATGAGATAGGAGATTCAAGGGTTCTGAGTGCCAGGGGTGGCGTCTGGTGAGCCAGCTCCCGGGCTGGGAGGCTGAGACTGACCTGATAGCAGTGCTCTGTGTCCATATAGACCTGTCTGTGGCACTGCAGGAGGCTGTTGTCCATACACAGAGCTGAGGAGGCTGCTCCATGTATGGACCCACTGGGGAGCAGGCACAGGCAGCAAGTGTGAGAGCCACTCAACTCTTTACCCTGCTGAGGTTGGTCAGATTTTTCCTTTCCTATCCTTTCTGAAGAGCTACATTGCATCTTCCTTGTTCTGCCTTGTCCTGGCACCTCCAGGCGCTGCTACCATCCTGGAGAGAGCTGTCTCAGCCAGAGGCAGGTCGCCTCAGCAGCTGTGCTAGTATCTCTCCCAACTATGCCTTCTCCATCTGGAAGGGGATCTGTTCACGTGGCTGTGCCAGCTCCTAGTATTTTTGATAGCTGCTGGCTCTGCTTTCATTGCCTGCAAGGACTGGACTGTGCTACTTTGACAGCAAGCCATGCTCATTGGGGGTGGCTGGGAGAAGAACTGTCCTGCTTTTTAATCCTGTAATTTAACTTAATTCCTGTAGAAGCTGTTACCATTGTGGACCAGATAATTTTCATAGAATCATAGCAGTGCTATGATAATGGAAGGGACTACTCAGGATCATCAAGCCCAGCTCTTGTCCCTGCACAGGACACCCTAAGAATCACACCATGTGCCTGAGAGTATTGTCCAAATGCTTCCTGAATTCTGTCATACTTGGTGCTTGCTCCTTTGGGAGCCTGTTCCAGTGCTCAGCCACCATCTGGAGTGATATCCATCATTTCATGCCTCCATGAATCTTGTCATTGGTCATGAGAGTGAAGAGCCTAGATGTCTTCTGGCCCCTGTTCTTCTCATTTTACTCTCATGATGGCTTCAGCCCTCTTTCCAGTTTAGAGTTCAGCCTAAAAAAAGGTCACCAATGATGATACAGGCTTTGTGGAAGGTACTTCTGAGCTCAGATAGCATCTGTAGGCAGTCAGGGAGCGAAACTCAGTGTCTGAAGGACAAGCATGACAGATCTTGGTGGCTTAGAATGCACAGATTGGGTAGGTTCAGTTATATGTTGTTTGCAGAGGTCTAGATGCTTGTTCTTGTTTCTGGATGTTTTATATCAAACTGGGGAAACTGGGTGTTTTTTGGGGGTTTTTTGGTTTTTTTTTCATCAGGTACAGTGATGAGCTTGTTGCATCAAGAACCTGAGACATGGTCAAAAACTGCTTAAACTTCAGTCACAAACATCTAGAAACCCTAGGCAGAACTGTGAAGAGCTACTGGGACCATTCAAGGAACTCTGTGTGGGGTCTGTGCTTCAAGGTTTTTGAGGCAAAACCAGACAAAGCTATACCTGCCCTTTGCTAGTGCTGGCAGCGCTCCAGCCTCCCGCTTGCAGCAGGCCTGGAGACTCCAGCAATCCCTTCCCACCAGCACTGCTGTGGTTTTGTGGCTGTTCCAGCCTCTCCAAGCTGTCATGTAGGCTCAGGTGCCAAGGTTTTGCTCAACACTACGGGTCTGCCCAGGCTGTGCCTCGTGGCACTGAGATGTGGTGTCCCTGTGCCCACGTGTGACATGGGGCTGCCTGACCACTGACAGAGGAAGATAGGCTTGTCTTGTCCTTGGGAGGCACGGGGTTGGGTCTCTCTGTGAGGATATGGGGATATGCCAAGGGGATATGTTAGACAGCTGGATCTCAGTGTGTGCTTGTGCCATGGGGATATGTTCAACATGTGAATCTCAACGTGTTTTTGTCTGGCACGTCGCTTGTAATTCTCAGGCACCAGCAAGAATACGAAAAAATTGATTTCTAAAAGTTGTATTGTAAATATCTGAGAGCTTTCCTTTTAGCAAAGTAAGTCTAAGTTTCAAACTACTCTTTTGATTTCTGTCAGAAGAGTCCAATAAATCCAAATTGTAAACTTGTAGGAAACTCTTAAAAGTGAGCACTGATAAGAAGAGAGAGCAGCCTCGAAAGTGCTCATTCCTCAAAGGACAGAGCCTCTCGGTTCCTGTTCTGCCCAAGTTCTGGTATAATCAGGCCCTGAGCAGACTTTGAGAAAGAAGAGGACTGTATAGCCTAGGAGAATATTATATTCTGTATTGGAGATTTATATATATATATATATTTACTCTTCTACTTCTTTTGAAATGGAAATAAATCTTTGTCTTGTTTGTAATTAAGTGTGTTCTCTGAGTTTATTCTTTCAAGCCTTCCTGTACTCCTGGGAGACTGGGAGACATAAAGAGCAAGATGTGTGGCATGTGCTGCTCATTGCTTTTCACCCTGTCTTACCTTGGCTTTTTTTGGTCTGCTGGGCTGCTGAAGACCTCAAAGAGAAGGAGGAGAGAGGGGTCAGCAAACTTCTGCAACCTCTTGAGTCAGCAGTCTGCTTGGAGGGTCTCCTGTCAGACCGTAAGCATTCCCCAGACATCACTGCCTGAAGCTCCATCCTCATGTGTCTCTGCTTGAAAAGGGGACAGGTGGGGAGGGCTACTACCATGAGAGATACAGAAGCTCAGAGATTGGCAAGGGGACCATGTTTGGCGTTAGTTACTCTCTCATTGCTCCAACAGGGAGCTGGGCCAGCTAGAGGAGGTGTTACCGCTGGAAACATTATGTTGCCTGTCCTGTGGCAGCAGCAGCAGAAATGCTTGGTCTTGCCTCCTGCACCCCAGGCCAGTTGGTTTTTTTGGCTGCAGAGATGGAGTTCCTGTAGCTGCAGGCTGACACTGCGTACACCTTATGCAACAGAAACATCTGTGGGAAGAATTCATCAAGCAAGAACCATAGCTAATGGGGGTGTAACAGGCCTTCAGGGGCAACTCCACACCTCTGGGTGATGAACTGGCTTGCACATAGGTAAGATGATGGCAGATGTTGCTCCTTCTCCTGTCCACTGCCCAAGCTGCCTGGGGGGCAATGAACGAGATGGGAACAGGTAATTTAATCTGCCAAGTTACCAAACAGCAGATAGGAAAGTCTTCAATGGCTTCGAGACTCCCAAGTATGATTTATCTGAATTTGAAAGTGACAAGTAGTGGATCAAAACTATGAGACAAAGAACAGGCAGGGGAGGCAGCTGCCATTTGGCCAGGAGGGTGTGCCTTGGAGGGAGTCCAGAGCTTAGTGAGCTGTAACTGGAGAGCAGCCTATGTAGCTGGAGTTGGGTTTTAGCTGTATCCATTACCTAGAGCTGCCGTGTCAGTGACCAGAGAGGGCAATCCCACTCACACAGCACCTGGAAGTAAACTGATGTGAGCACTGGGAGGCTGTTGGGGTCTGACTTTACAGAGTCTGGTGTGCAAGAATACAGCGGCCCATGTTGGCACAAAGAACAACTTTACACACTTGTCTTGGTGTGATCCTGAAACCCTGATTTGTTGGAAGCCCTCTCCAGACAGCAGAGCTGATTTCTTAGTCCAGTTGAAATGTATGTTTTCTCATGTCCAAGGTCAAGAAGTCGAGGTGGGAGATGATGGCATGTACTGTACCTGGAAGCTGGTGTTATTTTTGGGAATTACTTTTGGATGTGATGCAGTCATCCAACCCCTCTTTGTGTGGGCAGACTCAGTGGGAGGGAGACCAACTCAGGTTTGCCAGTCTGAGCTCTCTGAGCTCCCACTGCTTCTGCAGCGTTGGAACACAGGGTGCAGCTGGCCAATATAAAGTACCCTGGCCACACTGCTTGGGCTAAAAGAACTATATCCTAGCCTCTTCTGATGGTGGGAAGTTAATAGGGCTATTGTTCACTCAGGACCATATGTCTTGCTTAAAATGGCCATGGAGAGGAGGCAGGAATATTAACTGTGCGCTGGTGCAGAAGAGCTCACTGAGCTCACTGCTATCCCTTCCCTGATGCCAGGAAGCTAAGATTCATTAGCCATTTAAGAATTTGCAGCGCTGTTGTCTGGATGTGAACTATACAAGGAGATCTTAATTGATTAAAGAGCAGCTTCTGACCTTTTTTTTTCAGTATCAGCACCAGAGCTCTTGGTCCACTGAGGCACAGCTTGCCTGGTGCATGAGCCACCCGGAGTCAATTATCCCTGTGGCTGGCTCTTGCAAGGACACCATCTGCATCTCATGTTGACCTTTTCCACCTGGGAAAAGGTGCTCATGAATCCAGGCTGTCAGCTTCTGAGGGTAACAAGCAGTGTCCTAGGCCTTGTTTCACTTCTACCGTCATATGTTTTAGCACACAGCCTGTCATCAGGCTCACTGGAGTGCTGGCCTAGGACTGGCCAATTAAATAGTGGCTCCCTAGCCACTCTTCCTGTGTTCTCACGTTTATGGCTGCAAGAATAGTGGGGGTGGAAGACTTACAGGGTATCAGCATGGTGATGTCTTCAACAGACACACCATGATGTTCTCAGAGAAGATTTCCTTCTCTTCATCAAGAGGCACATAGTGATGGTGATTATTTCTTCCTTCTCCATCTTTGGGTACACTTAAGTATATTTCTGTATGTATATTTTTTTTCAGTAATAATTATTTTGGTGGTTAGGTTTTCTGGTTTTGTTTTGGGTGGTTTTGGGTTTTTGGGTTTTTTTTGGGGACGGGGGGGGAAGGTTGGTTTTTTTTGTTTGTTTTGGTTTTTGCAATGAGTGACTGACCACTGCAATAGGCTTGGACCCTGGAGTTACAGACAGATCAGGCCACACAGAATAAAAGTGAGAAGTGCCTCCGTATCATGGTGTGAGAGGCTGTGCCTCCTGGGTATTATTGCTGATGTTGGACTTTTTCATGGAGGAACAGGATGATTCAGAGCTTCAAGCTTTTTGCAGGAAACATTTGTTAGAAAAATAATATTTTCCTACTTGGGTAATTTCTTATATATTTTGTTTCCATGGAGGTGATTTCCATCCTTCCCTTCTAGAGAAAAGGCAAAAGAAAAGCCCTATTGAAGCAACCAGGGAAAATGGTTTCCCGCTTAAGTGGATATAAGATGTAGTACCTCTCTGCCACAATAGGAGCTGAACTTAAATCCAGGAAGACCTTGGGAGAGGAGGGGAGACCTCATAGCACCTTCCACTATCTAAATGAGGCTGGCAGGAAAACTGGAGAGGAACTTTTGACCAGAGCCATGTCCCAGGACAAAGGGTAATGACTTCAAGGTGAAGGAAGGCGGATTTAGATCAGAAGAAATTCCTGTGCGGGTGGTGAGGCACAGGCAAAAAAAAGCCCTGGGATGGACGGAGAGGTCTGTGAAGGTCGGGGGAGGGCGCAGAGATGCTCTCCAGTGAGGTTCCCGCCCGGAGTGCTCGGTGCTGCCGCTGGGGAGCAGTGCGGGCCCGCCGGAGCCCATCGCCCGCCCCGGGTCCGTGCGAGCCCCGCGCTCCCGGGGCAGCCGGAGCCGCGCCCGCAGCCCCGGCCGCGCCTGGGCGAGCAGCAGCCCATGCTAGCATGTGCCAGCACTGCGCCCAGCCTCTGCCAGCGCTGCCGTGAGCCCCCGGCGAGATGGCCCGCTGAGGAGGGAGCCGATAAAAGCGCCATAATTAAGGCTGCAAAGCAGAGATCACGCTGCTTACCGCCCAAGCTGTGTCTCGGTTTCTTTGTGTCTTGGTTTCTGTCAGTGCAAACCTCAGGCTGCCTGAGGGAGACACAGGCACGGCTCATGCTCAGCTCCCCAAGTCCATCTGGACGGAATTTAAGGTGGGCTTAGACAAATGGCCATTCCTCCTGCTTTATGTGAGCCCACAACAGTTAAGGTAACTCAGAGCAAAAAAGCAATTCTTTACACCGGAGCTCAGCTGGGGCCCTCAAGACAGGGAGCTGGTGCATAGGACAGGCTGAAGGAATCGAGGTTGTTCTCACAGAGAGTAGATGAGCATGGAGTCTAACTTGCAGTCTGAAAGAGGGATACAGAGAAGATGGAGCTGGGGTCTTCTCTGAAGTGCACCAAGATGGAGAAAGAGGCAAGGAGCTAAAGCTGTGCTGATGGAAAGCCTGGTGTGACATAAAGGAAAAACATCTTTCCTTGAAAGTGGGGCAGCCCTGGGATGAGGACAAGAGGGCAATTATCTTATGTCTTGAAGAAGGTCAACACTTGATAGGAGAAAGCCCAAAGCAGTCTGGTCAAACTTAGCCATGCTCTGAGCAGGAGTTGGATTCAAGATCCCCAAAAGTTTATCCTCACTTAACTTTTCCTGCAGTTACATGATTTCCTGGTGAAAAAGGAGAGTCAGGCCAGGTGGTGGAGCACTGATGAGCCTAGCTGGACACACAGCTCTGGTCCGTGGCGGCTCTGGCAGCATTACAGAGGAATTTATTCAAATAGGGAACACAGGATGGGAAGGAGCAGAGCTAACAAGCCTTGAGCAGGAAGTGGTGGCCAAGGAGGGAGTGGGTATTTGCTGTGTTCAGGATTTACTGCTTAGAGTCAATATTAGTAAATTAATCAGCAAATTTTTCTTATCACTGGAAGACCAGGCACTTATGGGGTGGAATGGCTTTCACTGACCTGTGGTAGCCTGTGGCTCTAAGTTGCTTGCCCACATATTTCTGCTGAGGCTTAGCTATGATTTCATTTCTGCTAAGGATAGGAAGATCCTTCTGGTTCAAAACATCACCCATGAGCAACAGTCTGCCACGGATCACTCCTGACTTTCAGCAGATGTGAGGAACCCTGTACATTAAGAGCAATCTGGGAAGTGGGAAGCCAGAGTGTGCAAACCAAACAACTTCCCTTGTCCCATAGAGTTGGAAGCATGGTTCCTGAAAGCATATTGAAAGGTGATCAGCATGGACAGAGAAGAGTTCTGGTTCTCCAGGATATGACTTTAGTTTTCCTCTCCTCAGCTGTCATATCATGGCTCTCAGCATGCAGCATGGCCTGCCATGCTCTGCAGGAGGGGAGCTGGGACCTGAAGCCCTGAGAAAATCTCACAGAAGCGTGTTCAGTCCAGTCCAGTTGACATTATCCAATATCCTGCTGAATCTCACTATGAGGAGACAATCACAGTGGTTGTGTCCACTGTGTACCACAACATGCCTTCATCTGCATCCTGGAGGGGCCTCAGGCAGCTCTCCCACTTTACAGCACAGCAAGGATCACTGTGTCAGGCACTTATCTGGCTCCCCGTGCTGCCTCCACAGCTCAGAAGCTATTTCCTTGCACCCATATCCTTCTCTTCATCAGTAAGGAGGCTGCAGTCGGTTAAAGGTCTCTGGCCTCCCCCAGACTTCCCCTTCATGTCAGACCCAGATCACCGTTGCCATCCCAGAGGGTGAAAATTTACTTTTTGCATTCTCTGTCAGTGGCCCTGGGTAAAGACATCTGTCTTGGACTCAGGGAGGAGGGAAGAGAGGCAGCAGGTGATTTGTTGCACCTGCAAAACAGCAGCCTCCCTCTCCTAGATACAGCTGCCCTCGCCAGCCGTCCCCAGCTCCATCCTGGCAGCAGAACCTCCCTCAGGATACACATGGACCACCATGAGCCCAGCTTCCTGCCTGAACCCCGTCTGCATCAGCAAGAGCTCTGTTATCTGTCCTCTCAACAGAGACAGAAGCAGTGCACGGCAAGTTAAAGTGTTGATTAGAGGGCTGTATCTTTCTCTTGTTTATTTTGTGACAAGATTTGTTGTTTGCATACACACCTTTCTTACTGTCTGCCAAAGACAGAGTAAGAACAGCTCTGAGAGAGAGTGTGTAGTACCTGGGATGGCTCCAGGACTTCCTAGCAACCGAAGGCTTCTCCACAGAGGTGGACAGAGGTGCTTGCTCTGGTTCCTGCACACCTCTGCCCTCCGGGAGCTGCCCCAGCCCTTCCAGTGCAAGGATTAGCACTCCTGCCCATGTGTGTTCCAAGAGTGAGTGTTGCCCCAAGCCCATGGACACCTCACTCTGCCAGGCCTTCACCAGCTCCTACACACTGTGCTCCACAGTGTTTGGGGCTGTGGGTGAGGTTTGAGTAACTCATGGCAGAAGCTGAGAGATCTTGTTCAGGGCAGTGCAAAACATGTTAGCTGAGACATCTGTGGAGACCAAAATAGTGTCAGGATACTCGTGCAGAGAAACCCATCCTTCCAGGAGCTGCTTGTGGGGAATGGAGCTGGATTTGCTCTAGTAAGGTGCTGCTGAATGCTCTCTGCTTTGGCACCCACCAGGTGCTTTAGAGCTTCTGGCAGTGTATCTGTAGAGGTCAGGATTTCAGCATGGGGAGTCTGTTCAAAGAGCAAGCACTCACTCCTCATGTGATGTCCCTGGGACCAAACCAAGGTGGGATGTCAAGGGTATCCATCCTGTGACTGGAGAGACTCTTACTGGTGTCACCAGTCACACATGCTGTGATACAGAGCTTTGAGGGGTCCAGAGCCATAAAATAATCCCCCAAATCAAGGGTGCCCTCAGCCTTATGCTCTGGGACACAGGCCCATGGGAAGTCAGACAATGGCAATATGATCTCCACTTCTCCTCAAGAGGAGGATCCTCTGTGTCAGGATATCACAGGAATGTAAGATAGTCTCTTCTTTTGCTATGCACAGGAACAAAGACCACAAGACCCAAAACCTGGGGAGAGACTTAGGGTGCCCCATTATCTCCTGGCTTCAGGAGAAATCCTGTGTGAGGACTGAGCAGCCAGAAAGACAATGACTGTGCAGAGTGTCTCCTGTCTTTGCTCCAAATGGTGTTTTTCTGACAAAAGTGTGTAATTCTGCCAAGTTTCAGCCCAATGCATTCAGCTGTTTTCAACCACCTTTTGTCTCTCTCACAAGGTCAGAGTGAAGATGCCCAGAATTAAAAAAAAAATATTTCCAGCTTTAGGAAAGCAAGATGTTTATTGCAGAGGAAAACAGGCTATGAGGAAAAACTTTCAGACTAAAAATAACAGTGCAAAAGGTGGTGGGGTTTATGGGGTGCAATAAAAAGCCCCAGCTGGGCTTCTTCAGACAGCTAAAAATCACGATGGTGTTAGCTTTGCAATGCCACTCACATTTATATAAATAAGAAATTACTTTCAGAAACATAGGTGGATGCTGGACTGTAGGACTGAACTGTAGTGTGGCAGAGCACCGTGAAGCCTTCCATTGGCCCAAGTAAAACAGCCTGTTTGCAGAGAGAGCAGGGGGCTCAAAAGCCACAGGCAGCTCCGTAGGGGCTGCCTCTCTAGCCTGGAAATAGCATAGAAAGCAGAGTGACTAGGAGAGGATGGGCTTTATGACTCACAAGAAAGCAGCTGCTCAAAATCACTGTGCTGTACTTAGTAAGTTAGTGAGGCAAAGGTCAAAGTAAAAAATATCCCCAAAACAATCAGAAAGTTAATACAGAATATGTGGGATGTATTCGTTTTCCTGGTGATCATTTTCCAGAGGAGTATTCAACTCTTCTAGTCCATCCTCTTCTGCTGGCTTCAGCACATCCTCTTCACCTATGAGGCATGTAAGAGACAGATCATTCCCTACTGGGGCTCTCATGCATGACCCCTCTGTCTCATGTTAAAGCCCCCATGATGAGCCTTCTGCAGTTGCCTGGAGAAGGTGTTTGGTAGCTCAGGGTGGACTGCCTGCTTTTCAAGGGCAGTCCCAGCTGGGGAAGGGGGCTGGAGAAGGTAAAGCACTGGCGGGTTCAAAGCTAGAGGCAATAAACCACAAGTCTGATGGCTGCCCATTTCAAGACCTCAGGGCTGGAGACTGGACACCCATCCCAGAGCCCAGGACACAGAATAGCTCTTTTCCATGGCACAAAGGCACACCACTTGCTTTGCAGCAACAGGTCTTTTCTTCCCCACTGCACAGGCAATGCTGGAAATGCAGTAGTTGAAGGTCAGAGGATTGTTACCACCTCTGAAGGAGATTCTAAGTTTTCCTGGTTTTGAAGCTACCTGCTTGACCCACTGACTGCTAAAGTGAATGCACTGTACTATTTCCATGCCAGATCTGGGAGCAGCTCCTGCTGTGGCAGCTGTAAATGGATATTCTGAGCCCAGACACCAGCCTGCCATTCAGACTAGCTCAGTGCCCTCCTTGCCTCAGTGCTGGCAGGTTTCAAAGGTGTAGTTGCCTGTAGATACCTGCTCCTTGTCCCAGTGCCCACTTTTCTCTCCCACCATCCCAGTGTCAGTCCTGAAACTGGATGGACTGTGGACAGAACATGAATGGACTTTGTCTCCCCCTACCAGCTCTGACCACAAAAAAACACATCTTCTCTTCACAGAGATATCTCCCTGTGCTAATATGGCTCTTGGCAGTGCCATAAAAGTATTCTTTGGACAAGGATTTATTGAGGACCAGGCCCACAACCCCATGCCAATGACTGACAGTAGTGTCATCACTCCCCTGGACTTGGAGAGAACTATCCGTCCCCACCACCCCTGCCCTCCTCTGTCAGCTTCCCAGGTTTTGTGGGGTAGGGACCCGTGCCCTGGAGATGCTGTGGGATCGCTGTGGATAAGGTGGGCACTCTTGGCTGACAATCCTCGAGAGGCAGCACTGCACTGCCCCCAAGCCACCACGGGCCAGCAGCTCTGCAGCAACTCACCAGCAGGCTCCAAGCTCCTGTCTGCCAGCTCCCCTTCCACTGCCACTGCTTGCATCCCACCGACCATGTTCTGGAGGGTCAGCAGAGGTGGCTGCTGCTGACACACTGGCTCAGGCAGGGCTGGCTCCGAGGGCACTGGCTCAGCCTTCTCCTGTGGGTCAGGCTGGGGCTCCACTGCAGGCTCTGACTCCAGGACAGCCTTCACCACTGTCTGGCGGCCCCGTCCTCTTTTGGCTCTTCCGGCTCTCCTTTGCTGCTCACTCTTATAGTCTCTGCCAGGGGATTTCACAGGGATGATGACTTAGGAATAGGACAAAAGATTTTCCCTTGTGCCCTAAGGTAACTTTGCTGGGTCCCCCTGTTGTGACTGTGACCCAGATCATCCCAGCAGAAATGGCAATTATGCAGCCCCCCTCCTGAGCCTTGCACAATAGCCTTTTGCAGCTGCACCAGTGGGCAGGAGCTTGGGCAACAAATTTCTCCTCAGCCCCATATTATGACTGAGGTTTTCTTGCTAACCCCCATCCATCTCTCCCCCCAGTGCCTGTGTAGACCTTGCACAGCTACTGGCTGCAGGTCACCTTTCCCCACTGAAGACTGATGGCTCTGTCCTTGGGTGAAGATGGAGGGGCTGGGCTGTGTCTGGGCTCAGGTAACTACACCACAAAAGCAGTGACAGAAAAATCACAGAAGACAGAATGATAGGAAAAGCAAGATTTACCTCAGAACCCACTGAGCTGAATCTTTCTCCAGGGCTTCTGCTTTTCTTTTCCTGAGCAACTCCCGGTCTCTCAAGCGACGGGTTATGATGACATCTGCAAGGATAAAGTGAGTGCTAGCATGGTATTCTGATCCCTCTCTGCCTGGTACTAGGACTCTACTGCAAGAGACCTTTTTTGTCCCAAAGGGGTCCTGATATGAAACTGCTTGAGTGCTGTACTTCCAGCACAGCCTCAGTGGATTGGTGACACAGCACCCGAAACTCCCAGGCTCCTAGCCTGACAATTACTCTAGATTTCCAGTTACAATTCCTTGTTCAGCCTACTCCCCTACTGTAGGGACCTGGGGTGTGCTGCCTTTGATCAGACATCAGTACAGGCTACAAGATAATTCTTCATGTTTACTCCCTTGTTACACTTTTTCTCAGACAGCTGGAACTGGCTATCACTGAAATTAAAATGTTTATCTAACAGCCAAGGAGAAAGCCTTGATCCACCGTACAGAGAGTCCTTCAAAAAAGAAACTTTTGCCCTGTGGGGACAAGGATGAGCCAGAGGGCACAGCCTTACCCACACAGATGCTCACTTGCATCGGGCTGAGACCTGTGGGGAGATGGTGGTCCAGCCAGAGACCAAGGCAGGGCTAGTACACAACTGCTGGGGTTGAGAAAATTGGTCCCAAACACCACACAAACAGGCCCAAGCTGGCCTGTAGCTGTGAGGAAGACCAGGGCAGGGCTGAAGAAAGACTAAGTGGTCTGAGAAAGCTACAATGCTGGCTTTATTATTTGTGCAGGATGTGCAGGTTGTATACATCCAGCAGCAGAGAGGAGCACTCTCCAGACCCCAGTCACCCTCTGGCTTGGCCAAGGTAAGCAGTGTCCATTTCACAGGTTGCAGAGGGATCCAAATGGCTTCTGAAAGACCAGCCTAAAAAATGGTCTGAACTTCACTTCTCCATTTCTTTGTCCTAAAATACAGCAATCCCTGAGGATTTCTAGTGCAGACTCTAAGTAGTGATAATAAAAACTTGTCTCAAATCAAGCAGCATGAGATCCAATCCCAGGAGACAAAGGGAGCAACACTACTGCCTTGAGGCCTTGAGGGAGAGGGAATTCTTCCCAAATGTACACTGAAGAAATCACGAAATAGCTGATTTTCATCGTTTCCCACACAAGTGGAAAAGCCAAATTATCACCTTGCTCTTTCCAGATGTAGTCAAATCCATCTCCTTTCACAAAAAGCCTTGGCTCACACTGAGGTAGTGAGATCAGTGAAAAACTTTCATTTTGTCATTCCCTTGATCAGATGGTAGAAGTGTCAAAGTCAGAAAGGCTTCTGAGGCTGAGCTGGATATTTATTAAATGCAAGAACTGTTGTACTCCAGGACAGGACTAAGCAAAACTGACAGCAGGACCCAGTCTTGGCCCAAAGTAAACTTTTACACAAGACACTCCTGATCATTAATAATAATCTTACAGAAATTTAACCTGGAAAGTATTTATGTTGGTCTATGCTTCAATGTCTTCATCAAAGCAGAGTCAACTTTAAAATTACATCTGACAGCCCTGAACACTGACCAGAGAAGTTGAGAATAACTCCAAGACAAATGGGAGGTTGTGCCTTGACATGAGGCAGTAACAGAGGCAGTAGGGCTCAACCAGCAGGAGATGACTGCCATCCACATGGAAAAAGGCAGTAAACTCCCAGGGAAGATGAGGTTACAAGTTGCAGTAGCAAGATCTGCACAGGGCCTCAGTTCAGCTACTGGAGTACGTAATCCCTTGCACATCCCACTCGCAGCCAAGGTAATTTCCTTTCAAAATGTCTTGTGAGCTGTAAAAGCAATTTTAGCTGCTTGCAATCAGTCTCCTTCCCAGTCTATTCTAAGAAAACACCCTCCATTCACTTCTGACTGGTCCAAGAAAGCTGTCCCACAACAGCTCCAAAGCTGTCACCTGCCAGCACTAAGCAGGAAAGATCACAGTAAAACATATGGACCCTGATGAAAAAATATTTACTAGAGGACACAAAGAAACAGAAATTAAATGAAAAGAGAAAAAAGTATCAAGCTATAAAAATAATGAGGCAGTAGTGCTATTCTGCACACCGACAAGCTACTGATGCTCTCTGGAGGACATCAGTTGAAAAGCCCTTACATGTGCTTCTGCCGTTGTGACATAACATGCAAAAAGACACGTATTAAACGTGCATCCTCCACCCCAAGCATAGACCATTAATTACTAGTTCCCTTCTGAGAAACACTTGCTAACAAAAACCACGCTCTCCTCTCTCCCAAAACTCAAGTCAGGAATGTTCTCATCCTTACCTGGCACAGCATACTCCTCACAGTCTGCAGAGGGTGTCAGGGAAGAGTCCAAAGAAACATGGTCTTTACCTAAACTCTCCATTGCTCTTTGCAGTTTTACATTAGAAAGCAGCTTAGCTCCCTGGAAACAGCATCTGGAGATACTGGTGTGGCATAATGAGAGCTTGAAAAAAATGCAGACTGCCCGCCCCAAACCTCTTATCTGGCCAGACCACTGGGAGGGTAATAATATTCTCCTTATCGGAGTGCAAAGGTGTGTGAGTCTCTGTCCAGGATCTCCTGTGTGGATTGCAAAACATGTTAGTGCTTTTATACTGCAAATAATTCCACTTCAGATAGGAAATTTACACTCACTGCTGCTAAACTCTGACTCAAAAGCTCTCCTTTGTAGTGGACATGGCAGGGCAGGATTTGGCACTGTCTCACTGCTGCTTTCCAGAGCGAGATGCAGGGACATGTTGTTAGTCCTTAAGGACCCCCAGAGAATTCTGAAATAGGACATAGGCTGTCTGAAGGTATTTGCACAGGATCCTAGCAGTGCTGGTGGGAAGGGACATCCTTCAGCTCCCCTGATAGCAGGGCTGGCTGCTTCACAAGGTCAGGATGGCTGTCTTGTCCTGTTCTTTGGAAACCCCTAAGGATGGAGACTGTCACAGCCACGTTACCTGTCCAAGAGCTGCACCACCTTCCTGGGATCCAGACAGAATAATAAATCCATGCCAGCCTGACTGTGCACATTGAGGACTTCCTAATGATTCTTTGGTCCAGTCCCTGGTGGATCAGGACTATGAACAAAGCACTACACTTATGAGGCAGGATGGGCAGCCCCAGTAAAATCAGTGGGAAGACCCAGCCAATCCCTCATCCCCCATGGAATGATTTCTTTAAGTGGCCATTCATAGCTGCTGCTAGCCCCCTGTGCAGCCTCTGCAGGACCATCTGCAGGGCCAGAATCACTGCAAAGGGGAAGCTGCTGCTTAGGACAATGGCTTCAATGCTGAGAGCCTGTTCCTTGCCCTATGTGAATGGCCAGGCCCCTAGATCAGTTCATGTGAGATGAGGAGGGAACTTGGCCTTTCCTGAAAACTGCCTTCATAGTTTCTTATGCCAGGACCTGACTGCCTTTCATGACAGGGATGTTCCCACCTCCTTGAGCAGTCTGAGGACTTGCCCTGGGGAAAGCAGCTCCTCAGGGATGAGCAGAAATGGCTGGCTCCAATCTTTGCCAGTCTTTTTTATTTTTAGTGTACATCCTGTGGTCTCAGCAGGATCTCTCTCTAGGTGTCTGGAAGTTCCAGAGCTTGAAACTTCACACATAGATTTCTTAGGATGTAACCTTGCAGGTCCGTGGTCATCTCTGCTGCATTCCTCTTATCCCCTGAGTTACCACTCCTAAGGCTCCTGCCCTGTGTCCACTGCAGATTACATGGTACCTCCAGAGAGGTGGGGTAGGTCTAACAGCCCCAAAAGAAGCAACAGGGTGGTGGCAGCACAGCAGATATGGGAAGGCTCTGATATGGGAGGGTGGGCCAGGAACATGGATGGCATAAGGAGATGTGGGGCTACCAAGTCATTCACAGATTAGTTTCTTGTAGCTCGGTCACAAATGAAGACAAGGTGCCCCAAGCTGGTGAGGGTGTCCATGTTCCAGCACCATGTGATACTGCAAAGTTCTAGACACACCCTGGTCATGCAGACATCTGAAAACTGTACCCTGGCAGGATACTTCATGTGCAAAGGCATTGCTTTTGGAGGGGCAAACATACCAGACCTTGAACAATGTTTCTGTTTTTGTGTACCTCATTACAAAAACCCACATTATTACAGAACCACATAATATGCTGAGGTGGAAAGGACACAGAAGGATCGTTGAGTACAACTCCTGTTTCTGCACAGGGCACCACATAATCACACCATGTGCCTGAGAGCATTGTCCAAATGCTTCTTGAACTCTGACACATTTGGTGCAGTGACCACATCCCTGGGGAGCCTGTTCCAGTCCCCAAACACCCTCGGGGTGGAAAACTTTTTCCTGATATCCAACCTAAACCTCCCCTGACTCAGCTTCAGGCCATTCCCTCGGGTCCTGTCACTGCCCCTCCTGCACCCCTCACAAGGAATTTGTGACTGCAGTGAGGTCTCCCCTCTGTCTCCTCCAGGCTGAACAGATCAAGGGACCTCAGCCACTCCTCACATGGCTTCATCTTAAGGCCCTTCACCATCTTCATGATCCCCTCTATGGACACTCTCTAACAGCTCCAAGTCCTCCTTATTCTGTGTCACCCATTTCTGCCCCCAGCACTGGAGGTGAGGCTGCCCCAGCTCAGAGCAGAGCAGGACAATCCCCTCCCTTGCCCGGCTGTGCTGCTGTGCCTGATGCTCCCCAGGAATATTTGATCCTCCTGGCTGCCAGGGCACTGCTGGCTCATGTTCAACTTGCCACTGACCAGGTCCTTTTCCATGTAGCTGCTCTCTAGCTCTTATTCCCCAGTCTATATTCACATTCAAGGCTGCCCTGTCCTAGGTGGAGAAACTGAAGTACATGGAGCATGTTCAAAGAAGAGCAAAGAAGCTGGCAATGAGTCTAGAAAACAATTCCTGTTAGGAGTGACTGAGAGAACTGAGGGTGTTAAGCTTGAATAAAAGGAACCTGAGGGGACACCTTACAGTTGTCTATAGCTTCTGATAGTAGTAGATTGCAGACTGGTAGGGGCCCATCTCTTCTCCCAAGTAACAAGCAATAGGACAAGAGGAAATTAGCTCAGATTGCTCTGGGGTAGGTTTAGATTGGATGCCAGGCTGCCCAGGGCACTGTTCCTGGAGGTATTTAACAGATGTGTAAACATGGCGCTTAGGCATGGCGTCCTGCAGGACATGGCACTTAATGGTTGGATTTCATGGTCTTGAGGGACTTTTCCCACCTGAACAATTCTACAGTTCTACATTCAGGGCTGCTTGCAGGTGGCATGAAGCATGGAGAAAGGGTGGAAATCCCTGTGTGTTTCAGTGCTCCATGGGAACTGGGGGTGTGCTCAGGCTGTGGCTAACTCAGCTTCTCACACCGACCATCTCAGTCACCCCAAAGCCTGGTGAGGGCTGATAAGTGACTCTTGACTCAGCAAAACATTGTCATAAGACACTGCAGGGCCACTGCTGTGAATGTTTCACCATTTCAACTGTCTTCGATCTTGAAGGGAGCATTTGTAGAAGAAAGAGTCCCTGTGGCCCCAGGTTCTTCAGAGGTGTTTAATGGAGTAGATGGACTTCAAAACCTTACAGAACTTGCACTTGGCATCTCTCAGGAAGGAAATCTCTGGAAGACACTTGTCCCTTGAGTGTAAATTACTTTAAATGCCAAGGAAGCAATTTCAGTGCCCCACAGAAAACTTTGGAAATGATTAGCAATGTGGAAATGACAGGCCCCATTACCTACTTTCAAGCAGTCTATGCTCTGAAGTAGAGTGACTGAGATGTGACCAAAGCTGCATCCCCTTTGCCGCAGAGAAATTTGTGCAAGTGGGTCAAATTTTCTGGCTAGTCCTGGCTACATGGACTGTTGTAGCTGGACACTTTACAGTGTGCTAAGTGCTTCTTCCCTCCCCTTTTCTCTCCACATTTCCACTGATGTGTCTCAGTTTCCTAGGTGAGGCCCTGAAAGACATAAACCAAGAGTTCAGCAACCTGAGCATCTCCAGTGTCACAGACTCCTCAAATGTCATTGGAGCTGCTCAGCAGGGAACATCACCAACCTTGGGTACATCTCACCATGACCCCACACAGCTCTCAACACACAAATATCCTAGGAAGGTTTGTCCGAGGGACAAACACTCCTAGGGCTGGATCCTGCCAATGGTGGCACTGCTTTCACTGTAGACACAATACCAGGCTTTGAATCTATGTGTAAGTCAAGGTCTTTGTGAGCTTCAAGGGCATCTGCTCCCCCTATTTGGCAAGGCTAGAGCAAAGGACTATCCAGAGACCTGCATTTCCCTCCCTGCAGTCATGCATGCAGCCCTGGTCAACATGGGCAGCTGGGGGAGCTATGCTGCTGCTGCTCTTACAGGGTGTCAGGGCACTTCTTCCAGTTTTGTCTCACATGACAATGACAGAGGAGCAACTTGCAGGCTTGCCCTTCATTTCCTGACTTGAGGAAAACTTGCCTGGTAGCAACACACTGCTGTGGGAGCAAGACTACTCATTACTCTGTGTGACAAACTATGGTGCCTGTGAAAGCAGGCAATCCCTTTCTTTCCCTGCCTTGACTGAAGCATGAGAAGATGAGAAACAGACAGATAAATTGAACAGGAAAAATGTATGCAAAAGTGCAAATTCATATGCATAGTCTCTGGCACAGATGAGGGCATTGCAGACATCTTGCTGTCCACCAGCTGCATCCTGAGTCCCACCTGACCTTGCCACACACATCTGTTGGCTTCAGAGCCAGGCTCTCTGCACCAGACTGGCCTTGCACAGGCCCTGAGGTCTGTGGTAGTGCTCAATCACTGCCTTCACCATTCCCTTGGTCTGCCACTTGCTTCTGAGCCACGAGAAATAAACAGCCAAATCCGCAAGTCCCTGGGAGGATGAGTATCTCAGAATTTGCTGTGTGTACAGTCAACACCGACCCTGTCCTGTGGCTGCCCATGCTCTGACCTTGCAGGTCTGGCCTATTAGTCTGTGCCTCAGCTCTGCAGTTTCTGAATAAACACTCCACTTTCTGCTGGAGGCATGTGGTTTCCCTCTTCAGAAGAGCTTCTGGATGGCCTGTGTTGTTTTTTCCCAGCCTCAGCACATAAACAGCCGTGGCTCTCAGGGCATGCACAGCACACACTTGCTCTTGGGTGCAGCACTCTGCTGGTGCAGCCCCAGCCATGGCATGGGGCTGAGATGCTGCTGACTCTTGCCCACCCCAGGGGAGAATGAGCCCTAGTTATGCCAAGCTGGGCATAACCTTCCCCTCAGCCCTGGCAGGAAACTGGGATAGAGCTGCCCAAATAAATCCTGCCTGTGGCTGAATTGGCCAGGAGCTGGAACAGAAAACCTCAGGACAAAAGTGAGCAGTACATTTGTGTCATTCACCATGGAAATGTTGTGGGGTTCACAGCCCTACCAAAGATTTTCCATGTGGTACACGGGAGACAACAAGGTCTGTGGAAAAGAACTGGCAACACAGAGAGTAGCACACAGCCAGAACACTTCTTCCATGCTATTTGGGGACTGGAAGGGGACAAACAGGCTTGCAGAGCCTTGGGTCAAATGAAAGGTGATAGCAGCAGCCATAGACAGCTGTTCCATCCTCTGCAGAAGGTCCAGGAAAGAAAAGCAGGGGAAATCAAAGCTCTGGACAACCCTGAGCAACTAGTCAGGCTAGGAGTTTTCAGCCTGGGAGAGAACTTTCTAAAGACAATAAAGTTTTCGATAACAGCAGCTGCCTCTGGGACAGAAAATAATGGATACAATCCCTCTGACTGAGCACAGCTGTTTTATGCTCCTCAACACTATTTCCAGCTGCAGCATTAAGTCTGTCAGTAATGGCTTTGCTGTGCATTGTGGTGCTGTGGGTGTCCCACCTGGTGGCTCCAGCAAGGTGCAGAACTGGGTGAGGGGGTGAATTTCAGCTGACCAAGGATAAAGTCAGAGTAGACACTGGCACACCTCCCAGATTCCAAGGATGCTCACTCACTTTGGGGAGCTCACTTGACCACATGCTGGACCCTGGACTCCTACTCAGACGCCTGCAGATGAGAGCTGTGTGGGATACTGGTAGAGTACAACTCAGAGAAACATGACCTCCTGTGGGTGAGCACAGACCTACCCTTGGAAGGTTTCAATTCACCCTGAAGCACTCTTCAAAGCTGATCAGAAATCTACTGGTAATTCTGTACAAATACAAGATCTGGTGCAGGACTGAAATGAGCTAAGGAGGCAAGTGCTGTGCCAGCCCTCTGATCTCTGCCACTGTGAGCAAAGAGGGCCCCTTGCCTGCCCAAGATGTGGCCTTGTTGCAGGCATTTTGTGAAAGGTGAATTGTGTCCATGTGCTCAAAGTGGCAGATGAAAGAGCAGAGCAAACCCCAAAGTCTGCTGATGTAGACTGACACTATTACCTTGGCAGGACTGAGCCCTGCCACAATCTCAAAGATGGCCCTGACACAAGGAGCAACCTAGACCTGAAAATTCCTCGGTTTGGGATCTTTCTCCAGTGCTAGAGCAGACATCTGGGATCCCTGGTGTTCACCATCTCCACTCAGGGTCTTTCCATGCTCCCATGTGTTATGTGAGCTGATTGCTCTATGAAAGGGCCTTAGATAAAAAGCAGAATAACATCTAATATGTGAAGTGCAGATGCCACTATTTTCAATTTACATCACCTCTGAACCTGTGGAGCAGTTTACAAGGGAACCAGGGAGTCATCTTCTCTCATGCCAGAGAAATTTTATTTTCCCTTCACTAAATTGCCTCCTACAGACAAAAAACTGTGCTTATTCAGCATCTTCTTCATCAGGACTGGTGCACTTCTTCCTATCCCACACAGCCTTTCCTGTGGGAGTGTCAGTGAGATAATACCCTACGCAGAGCACCCCAATTTGTTATGTGGATCTGAAATTACTGCTTTGACTATGGACTTTTAGTGGCCCTTGCTGGAAGCTGGCTTATGCTGTTTTCTTCCAGCCACGTATAAAGAAAGCACTGTTGAAATAAGATTGTGCATGTCATTTTATTATTCACCATAGCTTGCTTAAGTGTGCAATTGGCACAGAGCACACAGGATCAATTAATCACCTGGTTTGAGACTCAGGAAAGCTATCAGAAAGCTCAGGTATCTTGACACTCTCCATCTTTCAAAATCCGTATGTCTTGCCTGGTTTTCCTAGAGTAATATAGGAAAAAAGAGTAAGAGAAGAAAAAAAACCCAACCAAACAAAAAAACTACAAAACCAAAAAACCCCCAAACATTCTGTGAGTCATACTTTGGCTGCATTCCATCAAATGGAATGGGGCTGACTATCACAAAACTGACCTGTCGTTTCCCTGTCTAAAGAGCTGAGGTGACTGGAACGTCCTGGCTCATGGATGTGCCCTCCCAGGGGCTGTGGCACTTGGTGCATCTGCAGCCCAGCCTGCTCACACAGGGCTGTCCCTAGCATAAAGTTATGGAGGTCATTGGCTCTAGCTGAGCCCCAGCCACTACCCCCAAGAATAGAGACCTCCCCTCACATCTCCATGGTGCACCACCAACTTGACCAGGTGCCTGTCAAATGTTCACCCTCTTGGGAATGCTGTTTGTGGCTGCTGCCCCATGTTGTACTGCCTGCACCCGGACTACTGCACCAAGTTGCTCCATCTCATCTGCAACTGCAGGCTACTGCTGGATAGCCCGGGCATCCCCTTCCTCAGGCTGGCTGGGCACAGCTCCTCTGCACTTCCCTGCAGCTTTGCTTGCCACGCTGGTGATCCTCCCCCTCCCGCAGCCCAGCACATGGTTTGTGCTATTTGCCATGCAGGTGCAGCCTGACGTGGCTTTTCCCAGGCTCTGGGGAGCCCGAATGGCTGTACTTCACAAGCACCCAGTTTCACACAGCCAAAATTAGACCCGAGAGGTCCCTGCCAAGGGCATGAGCTTACATTTTTTCCACACAGAGCTGGCATTCATTGGCATAGGTATTCCCGTCGGTCCCACAGATGGGCAGGTACAGGAGGGGGCAGGCCTGAACCTCAACCAGGTCTTCACACACCGGCTGGAAAGGAGAAACCACCATGCACATTTCAGCGCCAGCAGCAGCCATTTCTTCCCCTCAGAGCACTCAGGCAGGAACAAGTGTCACTGGTTCCCTCTGTCCCAGAGCAGCGTGTGCCCTCTGAGGAGCAGGGCAGCTGAATCCCTCCGTGGGACTCGTGACCTGGGCTTTGGTGTGGCTTTGGTTGCCATGAGGCTGGGATGATTGCTGGGAACAGTCTTTCTCCCAGGCACACCAGGCATACCCATCTCTAGATATGAACAAAATAAAACAGGAGCTCTTACCCTTCTCAGACCACTGCCTTCATTCAGCTCTGCCCCTGAAACAGAGAGATCCATGAGCACACCTGTGCCTGATGGCAGAAACAAGAGATATTGACAGAGGACCACATCCAAACCAAAGGGAAGGCAGTGTTGTGCAGAGCCCATTCAGGACTGAATCAGCTCTGTGGGTTTCATGGGAGGGGATCAGTTTGCTGTATGTGCCACTCCCACCCCTCCCTGCCTGCGCACAGTACACAGCTTCCATCCACAGCTGAGCTGGCTGGGGCAAAGCTGTGGATGGCTGTTCCCACCCCCTAAATCCTCTCCCCACAGTTCTGTCTCCCAGTTCCTGGGTCAGAATCTTCATGGAGCATCCAAGACATCTCAGGAAATGGGAAACCATGCAATGCAGCATGCAGCATGGGGTATCCCCAGAGGGATGAGGCATGATGTGATACTGCACAGCTGGACAACTGCCACCTCTGGAGAGAGTGGCATTTGAGGGGTTCCTTTTCCTCAGGCAAGCAGAGCAGTAGCACCAGCTCACAGCCCACCTGTGCAGTGCACAGGCGTCCTGGGAGCATGAAGGCTCACACAGGCAGCTGCAGGACCACCATGACCTGCAGGCAGGTAGAATGGCTTCCCAGTGCCCACAGACAGGTGCTTCCCACGTAAATATGCTGAGCACATACTGCTCTTGCAAATGTTTGCCAGTTTTTATGGAGGCAGGAACTGCAGCAGCTGCCACTGCAGTGTTCATGCTGTCCTCCCAGGGCCTGGTTTCTGTTCACATTGTGGACTCTCCTCTCTTCCAGACTGCTCCCAAGCACAATACATTTGTGTAACCTTTGCCACAAACTGCTAATAAGAAATGCACGATGTGTTTGCTCCAGTCCTTCTTTCTCACCATGCTGCAGTTTGTTTGCCCTAACCTCACCTCCTCTCCAAACCAGAATTTCTGTGTCTTTCTGCCCTATCATGCCTTTCCCTCCATCCCATTACCCTTCTGTCATTCCCAACTCACCACCCACAAAGCAGCCTCCAGCAGCAGTGCAGATTTACCTCTGGCAACAAGAGTCCCCATTGCTGCCAGGAGCAGCAGCAGAAGCTCTCTCCCAAGCATGGTCAGTTCAGGCAGACCTGCTCGTGCCCCTTGCTCTGCTGTGGCTGCCTTTATAGGGAAGGCACTGCCTTATCTCAGGAACACTGGGAAAAGCGGTGCTCTGTTCCTGCTGGGAGCAGCTGGGCTGTACACCCTAAGGGATCACTCAGGCATTCTCACATGTTGAGATAAGCTTTCTCCTGAAGCTTCCCACTTGACAGCTTCAGGTGGCAGCACGGGAGGTTGCTTTACAATCCCCTTGCACTGTAGCCAGGTGTCGTGGTTTGACACTGGCCAAATGCCAGTGGAAATCACTCACTCACCCTCCCCTGCTACAGCCAGGCAGAGGAGAGAAAAAATAAATGAAGGCTTCATTAGTTGAAATAAGCACTGTCAGAAAGCACTCCAAGGGCAAAAGAGGCTCGGCTAAGAGCACAAAGTGAAATTTTTACTAACAAAATCACAACACTTCCCTCCTTCCCACTGACAGTGCAGGCAGACATAGGCATAGGGTTTTGATCAGTTCATCACCTGAGATCTTCTGCTGCACAGGGAGAGAACCCCATAGAGGTTGTCTATGAACTTCTCCAGCCTGGCTCCAAATCTCAGGAGAAGCAGCCCTCCCAAAGCTGCTGCAATGTGAATCCCCCCATGGGCAGACAGTCCTCCCAAAATTGCTGTGGTGTGGGTCACTCTTCCATGGGGTGCAGCCTCCAAGGACAGGCTGCTCCAGCCTGGGAGCAGAGTCCCTCTCTCCACAGGTGTCCAACAGGGTCACAGCCTCCTCCAGGCTCCAGCATGGGGCTCCTCCACGGAGTGTATCTCTGTGGGTAGATCTCTAGGTGGATCTCTGCCTCCCCCATGGATCCCATGGGCTGTGGGTGGATCTCTGCCTCCCCCATGGATCCCATGGTCTGTGGGTGGATCTCTGCATCCCCCATGGATCCCCATGGGCTGTGGGTGGATCTCTGTATCTCCATGGATCCCCATGGGCTGTGGGTGGATCTCTGTATCTCCATGGATCCCCATGGGCTGCAGGAGAATCTCGGTTTCAGTGCCTGGAGCACCTCCTGTCCCTCCTCCTCCACTGACCTTGGTGTCTGCAGAGTTGTTCTTCTCACATGTTCTCATCTCATTCTCTTCTCAGACTGGAATTAACACTGTGTGCCTCACTTTGTTTTGGTTTTCTTATCAAATCTGTTATCACAGAGGCATTACCAACCTCTCCAGTTGGCCCAGCTTTGGCCAGCAGCGTGTCCATCCTCTGAGCCATCTGCCATTGGCTCTGCTGGACATGGTGGAAGTTTCCAGCAGCTTCTCACAGAAGCCACCTCTGTGGTCCTCTTGCTACCAAATACCAGGCTATGCAAAACCAACATATCAGGACTGGGCAATGGTGCTCTTGTCTGCTCACCCCAGCCAGCTGCTTCTGTGTGTATCTCACCCAAACCACCCCTTCAGCTTTGCAGCTGCTGTTCTCCATGAGTGACAGGTATGTCCACCTGAGAGACTAGACACAGAAAATGGATAATTTGGGTAGTGGCACTGTGGCATCATCCCATGAGAATTATCCCATGAGATCCAGCCAGGTGGACACTCAGCTGCCTGACACACTGGTCAGCATCCCAAACACAACAGGAGGCCTGTCACCATGCTGCAGCAAGCCCATACAGTCACTGGGTGGGATGGGCCAGGCTGGGGGTGCAGAGGGTCTGGAGGGTATAAAATTCAGCTGGCTGGGGGCAGGGAGCTGCAGGTGCAGTCACTGCCTATGCTCAGAGGAGCCACGTAGTCAGAGGTGGTTTAATACGTTCCTCCAATCACCACCTGGGTTGCAGCTGAGGTTGACAGAGCAAAATTACTTTTATCATAAGATTCAGTGTGTTGGAGGGGGGCTGTGTGCAGGGATACCTAGACCAAATACACAGAGGTGGCACACAGAGCAGGAAGGGGACTGAGAGGCTGGAGATGACCCTCAGTGGCAAGAAACAGTGCCTTTTCAACAAGCGTCATGATCCCAGAATATCCCAGCTGCTTCACATGCAGACTGGATGCTTAAATCAGGATGAGCATTCTTATGTGCTTTCTCAGAAACTTTATATTCTACATCTGTCCCTGCTTTCCTTTAGTGACAAAAATCAATTGGTGAAAGGTGAAGAATGGAAAAGAGTACCACTGGTCATAAAGCCAGTGAAAGACCAATGTTGACTAAAAATTCCTTCGGGTCAGTCTTGCTGCAATGAGGTCTGGGCCAGAAGTCACAGAGAGTTACCTTCCCGTGGGAGCAGATGGGATGTATCATGTGTGCAAGGGGTGAGCAGGGGTTGGGTGCCCTACAGAAATCACCAGCAGGCTGGAAGGACTCTAGATGCATAAGAACACATATTTGCACTTGCTGAGGATGTGACTACCACTGTGCTTAGGATGCTTTCTCCCCAAAGGAAGAAAACACTGGCCCTGTCTGTCTGAGACAAAAGGGGACATCTTGAGCATCCCTTGTGCCTAGAGAGGTTGAGCCTGACAGAGGCTGCTTGCATCCTTCTATTGGAGGTCTATTCATGCAACTCAGCAGGGCTTAGACCAGGTTTTGGGAAGGGGAAATGTAACCAGCTCAGTGTTCCCCTTGCAGAATCATTCCTCCACTCTGCCAAGGCAGCTGCACACATGTTTTATATTCCCTCTTCACTGAGTTTACACAGTTCAATAACCTTTGGCTTTCATTATTATTCCACTTTGGAAATCCCTCAACTAAAGTAAATATTTAACTGCATTAGCAGTTGTTCCCAAGGCACATGGGGTCCTGTTAGTCTTGTTTAGTCTAGTACAAGGGAGGCCAAGGGGGATCTGATAGTAGCCTACAACTGCTGGAAGGGAAGCTGATGGAGCCAACCTCTCTTTGGTGGTGCCAGATGTCAGAATAAAAAGCAAATGTCACAAACTGCAGCCTTGAGATGATCAGGTCAGGAGCCAGGAAAGAAGCCTTACCCCAAGGGGTGAACAACCCAAATCAGCAGAGAGGTGGGACATCTCCATCTCTGTGGGACGTGTACCTGACCAAACCTCACTGGGCACAAGGTTTATTGGATGCTTGCGACCAGCAGGTTGGGTCCATGGGACAAGCAGCTGTCAGTCTCCAGCACACACAGATGTATGTCCTTAGATTCACATCTGGCAAATCTGATCCTTGCCAACACTCAACATGAACAACACAGAGCCCCCTCCTGCAAACTGCTCACACAGCAACACAAAGTAAAGGACTTCAAAGTCCTCTTCAAAGTTTTTAGTACCAAGAAAAACATCCAAATGCTGATTGTAATGCTTTTGATGCCACTTCTGATTCCAAGCATGGCCTGGTTCTTTGGTCATGCCAGCAGCAGGGAAGGAGCAACAGGTTGGGGCTGGCTGCTGGGACACATTGTGCACTCCAGATTGCTCCCCTTGGATGGAGGGTGGCAGGAAATGTCTGCTTCCCTCTGTGCTGAAGGCAGCAAGGTCAGTGGTGCTGCAGCAAAGATGCTGGCTGATAAAAGGCTTGGTCTTCCTCCACCTCATTCCTCAGTGGTATTCAAATTCCACTGCCTTCACAAAGCAGATTAAAATTATATGACAGATCATATCATGATCTAAGAGAGGACAAGGGTAAGGGTAAATGACCTCTTGCAAACTGGTTTTGTCTTTTCAAGCTTTTCTGCCAAACACAAACTTGCAACTCCTAATGAAACCTTGCAACCTGCCTACTGTATCCTTCGAAGAAGAGGTGGAAAAATTCTTCCTCAGGTAGGGCAAGAGGTTTTCTGGTGGCTGCTTCCCTGTGGAGCTCCAGCTGGGTCTGCATTTTCTCCCTGTACTTACACCAGAAAGATGGTGATGTAGAAGGCTTCAAGACACAGGATGGGGAGATGTGAAGGCTCTGGGTTTGCCACACCAGTGGTACCCACTGGCCCACATCTGTGCACTCATCCAGGACTGCTCATCACACTATCAGCCCTTATGACACCTCTCCCTTCCTAGGTCATGCAGCTCTGTCTGCTATTTGCCATCTGAGTGGGCACAGATGGCAGCTGGCCAGGCAGGATTGCCCCACCTCTGCCTGGTGGTCTTATCAGTGCCCTGGCTTGGTGCCATCACCTCTCCACCCAGCACCTGCCTTTCCTTGCTGTTATCTGCTGCCTTGCCTGGATTTCATGGCTGTTTTCGGCCTTCCCACGTTCTGCACTCACACTGATATTTTAGCTCCTGTTCTGCTGCTCCTCCCAGGATTTCAGCAGATGCTGGGGTCCCACAAGTTCTGCAGCACCCTGAGAGCAGAACACTGCCTTGCTTGTGCAGCCCAAACATCCTCCCTTCTGTTGCACAATGGGGCAAGACAAAAACAAGAGGGCAAGTGCCATGCTCATTTTAATCTTTAGCTCACTTCCTGCATCCAAATGGTTTTTATAGAGAGGATAACAGTCTCTGTTCTGTTCCTCTGACCACTCTGAGATCTCCACACAAGTAACAGACAGAAGGAACAATTTGTTCTCCATTGTGTGATAAAAGAAAATAAAAAACCCCAAAATTCAAACACAAAAGAAAAACTAAAACTGGAGATGCAAGTGACCACCAGAGGTTTGCCTTTGAATATACCATAGACCCAAATCTCAGCCAAGGTGTCATCTATCTGGAGAAGACTAGAGCTTCCTGCCAAGCCAGGTTCTCCAGTGGACCTCAGAAGTGCCACAGCCTGAGGGAGTATCCATTGCACACCTTTTTCCCCTGCTGCAGCTGGCCAGAAGTTGCTGCAACTTGCCCTGATCCAAGGGCACCTGCTTCTCTTCTCCCTTGAGTTGACCACTGCCTGTTTAGACCTCTGTTCTGCAAGATGTGCTCTAAATGCACCTGGTGCAGCTCCTTTGGCAGCTTAAGGACGGCACTGACCTGCATTTTTCCACATGCTTGCACTTGAGGGCTGGGTGACCAAGTCCCAAGTGCAGCAGACAAATCTACATACTTGCTTTTTGCCCAGTAAATGCCTGGCACAAGGCATGCCCAGCCCCAGTGCTGGTGTCAGGGATGGGATGAGGCTGTGACTGGGCTGGGTAGGCAGAGTTCCCTTGCTGCTGCAGCACTGTCCCCTCCTGCTCTGAGCTGACACAGATAACCTGGCTGCTGCAGCAGACATAGGTGTGCTGCCCCCAGCATACTGATGTTCAGTCTTGTTTATCTGGGAACTCACACCCACTGTAATTTACCAAAAAACCCAGATTTTTCAGTCTGTTTTCCCCTGGAGTTTGTTTCTCAATGAATAAATCTGTACTGGGCCCCAGTTTTTTATACTTCCTGAGAACAGTGTTGCTAATTCCATTTTGTGTGGGACTGAATGCTGTCACCACCCTGCATTTAGCGCCAGGCTGGAGAAAAAGGGATAGCACATATGCCAGCTCCCCTCTTCAAAGTGACAGCTGCTCTTGGTGAGTTTTTGTGGAGGAGGACCCTCCCAGTCTGCCAATTGCTAGTCCTGAAGAGAGCCCATAGTGAATTGATGTAATAAGGTACACAGTGTAAGAGATTTGGGGAAGCCTTTCTTTTTCTCCTTGCATTTTGAGGAGGTGCTGTTCTGTGATGCTGCATTTGCACAGGTCTTTGACAGCAGGGTCACCAGTCACGCCTGGCCACCTCTCCACATTGCCACTGGTTAATATTCGTATGTCTCCTACGCATCTGCAGGTGCAGCATCCTTCTGAAGAAAAAACGGAATAAAACGCTCTCTAGTGCTCTGTTTATCCAGCAAATGTGCAGGCACACCAACTGCTCAGCACTTCCCCATTAGTTAAGTTGCCAGAGAAGGAAGATGCAGGTTTACATATCAACACTAGGAGCAGAAATGTGTGTCCTTGATGTTGCCTGCTACTTCTGACTTCAGAGCCCACCTACTGTGCAGGTGTAATTTTTTCCAAATTACCTATTTACTGCTTGGGAATGTATGAATTAACACCAGGAGGGACCCACAACAAATACCACTGAACAGAAGGGCACTGTCACCCTCAGTGAAACCCATCCTGTTTCTTGGAACACATTCATGCAGCCTTTGCTTTCATTTCTCTTAGAAGCTGTAGAGAGAGCTTGGTAGTCTCTGAGATATTTCATTTACACTGAGACAGGATATCCTCTGCTGCCTATCCTCATGGGAGCTCTGTTTCTTACTCTTCACCAGCTGTGTGCTGGTGGATCATAGCAGAACTAGAGGTATTGAAAGCAGGTTACTCTTAATCAGCCAGATGTTAATGCAAAGTTCCTCCTTCAGCAGCCATCAGGTAAAATCAGGTCAAGAGTGGCAAAAACACTACTTCTGAGCAAAACTGCCATGCCAGATTCTCCTCCAGGAAATACACTGTCCAAGGGACCAGCCTTGGCACCTCTGGACAGACGTTATTCTCCTGCTGTCTGTCCAGGGAGGCAAAGCAGTGCATAGAGAAGAAATGCACTGCTAATAGGCACAAAGGCTGAGCACCCTTATAACAAATGGATTTGTGTGATTTGTATACTAAATTTATGTGATAAATAATCAGGCTGTATGTCAGACACCACCCAAACCAACAGAAATGAGAAAGGAACTGGGAATGTACAGCAGTAACCAAGCACGAGCTGGCTTTGGAGCCAGATTTTGGCAAGGCCCTTTTAACCTTATTCTAGTAATTAGAAAAAGTTGTGCATGACACCCAAAGCCCCAAAACAGATAAAGAAAACTTTCAGATTAAAAGCTATCAAAGATTGTGACTAAGAAATGGTGGAAGTTTTTCTTCACTTAGGTGAATGTGGCTGCATGTATAGAACATCTCTTTTTGCCTGGAGATGAGCTTCTCTGCAGAGGTAGCTATTTTTTTCCCATGTTCTCCTCAACCTACACACAACCAGAGCTTTGCAGGCACCTCCCTTTGCTCTGGCAGGCCTGACACTATGCCTCATGTAGAAGATTATCACCACTTTGCTTCTGAGGCAAGCACACAAAATGGGTCATGGGGCACAGTTTAGCACCATGTGGTTGAAAAGGTGCAGATTTTACAGACTGGATACGACTGAGAGGAAATTGGGAATAAACCTGGTAGGGCTGGGTAAGGAGGTACAAGCTCATTCATCTTTCCTGTCACCCTCACTCCACGAGAAGACCAGCCAGCACCCTTCAGGAGGCAAGGAGATTTGGATTAGGAGCTGGTCTGTGTCAACACTCACCGCATCAGGGCTGCTCGGGCCCCTTCCCAAATTGCTGCCTGTGCAAAACCACCCCACAAAGACAGCTCAATGCTGGCAAGAGAACTGTGCAAAAGGACTTCCAGGTTTGTAAGACGATTCAAGTTTCTTTGTTCAAGTCTTTATTTCATGTAATGATCATTACAAATTGTAGACAAAGCTTGTGGCCTGGTCTCTCAAGCAACTTCTTCCCATGGAGACAGTGCTGTGGATTTGACCCCTCTGGACTCTCAGAAAAGCCAGGTGGATGTTATGATTGGATCTCCAGAGCTTTCTCCCTCTCTTTGCACGTTCCTTTGCTGCTGCCTGTCCCTCCAGATGAAGTCAGCCCTTCCCAATCCTCCTAAACAAAGACACAGGAGCGAGCAGGGATCTCGTGGAGCAGGACCTGGGGGCAGGGGGGCTGTGCTGGGGCCCTGATGTCCCTGCAGCAGGGTGACCTGCAGAGCCATGCCCGTGTCTGGGAGCCCTGCCCTCCGGAGTACACTGCTCTGCTCTGCTGCTAGGAAAAAAACACAGGAATGTGCCTGAGGGGTGCAGCACTAAGCAGCAGGGATGCCTCTCCCCACCCACACAGCATGTCCCAGAGTCAGGGAGCAAGGGGCAGGCACTGGGGATACCCCTGGGCTTCTGCAGGCCTTTATAGGAGCAGTAGGAAAAAAAAAATATAGAACGATTTGGGCTGATAGGACCTATAAAATATTATCTATTCCAACCCTCAGGCACAAAGAGGGAGAACTTTTACTCAACCAGATTGCTCTAAGTCCCATTGAGAACTTTCACAAATAGGCATCCACAACTTCTCTGGGCAACCTGTTATGGTGTCTCACCACTCACTGAAAAAAAAAAAAAAAAAAAAAAAATCCTCACTTGCAGTCTAAATCTACACTCAGTTTGAAAGCCTTGTCCCTTCTCCTATTATTACAGACTCTGATAAAAGAAATTTGCCCCCATCTTTCTTATAAAGACCCCTTTAACTACCAAAAGGTTACTCCAAGCTCGCCCTAGGGCCTTCTCTTCTCCAGGCAGAAAAACCCCAACACTCTGAATCTTCACAAGAGAGGCACTCCAGCACTCTGATCTTCTTCATGGCCTCCTCAGGATTATGCTCTAAATAGGTCCACATCTTTCTTCTGGGAACTCCAGAGCTGGACACAGCACTCCAGGTGAGGTCTCACCAGAGCAGTGTAGAACCACCTCCCTCAGCTGTTGGTCGCAATGCTTTTTATGCACCCCAGGATACAACTGGCTTTCTGGGCTGCAAGCACACTCAGAAATAAATAAAGCCAAAACAAATTCCCAATATCATTCATCTGGGTTGCTGCAGTTTTTATACTAAGGAAAGCTATACCTTATGGAAAGCCATCACACCACTTTAAAGGTAAATCTGAGAAACAAGGATGTCAAAGAGGCGCATGTTTCCCCCAGCTCACACCACTGGAGAGTGAGGATATTTCTGTCCAGCTGGCATCCCTAGAAGCAGCATTTCTGGAGAGAGCTGTGCTAGATTTTCTGGGGAGCTGCACAGTGCCAGGGCTCCCTGCCAGTGCCTGGGAGCACAGTGCCAGCAGAGGACATCTGCTGCAACTGGGGGTACCTGGTATGGAACCCCATGCAATGCAGGGGCTCTACTGCCACCCACCATTCTGCAAAAGCCCTCTCCATCTGGCTGGGCCCCAAATCCTTCTGACCCCTCCTCTTCCCAGGCACCACATTCATGCCCTGGGGATGTGCACTGCAAATACTTTGTCTTGTGAGTGACCTGGGCTTCACTCCAGCACAATTAGGGTCTGCTTACACATGTGGGGCCTGTTCTTGTCCCATAGATGCTCAGGGTTGCCATAACCATGCTGAAGAGCAGAGTGACAAGCCCAAACTCCCACTCCTCCTGGAGAAGCTGTCACGATGTGTGCTGGTCTTGGAATAAGCAGACAGGAGAGCTGCTGTGGGGCTGTGCTGCTCTGTGTCCCCCCTGGCCTGAAAGGGGCTTGTGAGGTTTGACTCAGAAGGGCTAGAACAGCTACTGCACCTCCCTCCACTGTCCCAGCCACCTTCAACTCCAAGACCACACACCCAGATGGGCTGTGTTTTGCTGTGGGGCACTGCATTTTTATCCCTGCAGTGCTGGTGGTGACCAAATGCAGCACTTCAGCTGAGGAGTGGTTGCCCAGTGGAGACACATGATGCTACTGCTCTGGCTAAAATACTGACCCCAGCACAGACCTAGAAAGCCTTCCATGTCTGAGAACCTCCCATTTGATTCATACTCACCTCCATTCTGAGATTCCGCCTTGCTCCTTGAGAATTGCTTTTCTTCTAAGAATATGGGGCTTAAACTTCCTTCTTTCTCCTCATACTTTGATGCCTAGCTACAAATGTTTTGCCATATTACCAGTGAACTTTCACTCTGTTGCACTCTGATGGCTTGTTTCAGCAGGTATTTTGTATGTTTACAATCTCTGACAACCGCCAAATTTGATTAAAATCAGACTTACAAGTCATTAGGCATGATGGATAGACAGATATATTCATGTCTAGCAAAGCATTATAGTCAAATAGTAATTTCTGTAGGGAGAAAAAGACTAAAAATAAACTTTGCCAAAAAAGAACATCACAACATGATGAGGTCGGAGCAGACTATGGTGTGACTGGAAAAGTGAGGTCTCCAAGGACTCATTACAGGTTGGGCTAGAGTGTTCACTGCAATGGTGAAAAGCTGGAGAGGGCTGACATGCAGTGTGAGCAGCCAGACCTTGCACAAACACATGCTTATTTTTGCTTCTCCCGGTCTGTGTTTCGTTTCTCTTTCCTTGATCATAGGTACATTAGGACACCTTACCTCTTTGCCAAGAATAGGTGTGTGGTTACCTGCTTGGATCTATAAGTCTATATTTACCCTTTCACACATCATTGAACACTTGAGTGGTGCAGAGTCTGAATGATCCCTTCCAGCAACAGGCCCTTCTTTAATCACAAAGCCTTGCTCTACTTCCAGGGACATGTTGAGACCAAGCAAGACAGTGGTCCCATGGAAAAAATAGCAATATTTTTATAGGATTCACATAAAGCGGAGCTATAGCGAACCATGGAAAAATGTGTTAGACACTTCCTAACTCTCAGATGTTTTTACTGAACACTGTGCTGTCACTTCTTTTGCTGTTGCTAGATAATTCTGAAGGATGGCACATATAATAGTGTCATGGGAAATCAAATTGACTCTGCCTTGAGTCACAATTGAGGTCTGATTCACAATGCACCACTTTCCCTATAAGTGCGCAGATCAAAACTGAAAGAAGGAAAGACAAGTTTCACTAGCACAAGTCCAGGTATTTTCTGACATTAGAGAAACACAAAACTCTGGCCTGACCTGCTAGATCTGAAGAATGGATTTTCTGCTGGCTCATGTTGTGGGTTGCCTTTTGCCAGTTGATCCACAAAAGATGTCTGGAGAGCCTGAATGTTTTGAAAGTTAGGTTTGCTTATTGAAGAAGGCAATTACTGAGCTGATGCTTGTTTGGATGTTGACTGAGAATATCAGTGCCCATCAGTGATGGTGTCATTATAGCGTCACCGGCACTGCCCTCACTTGCTCACAACATCAGGTTTAAACAAATCATAAGGTGGTTATTGGACTGACTTGCAGAACGTGTCAGAAAGAAACTAGAAACATCTAAGCAAACAGAAAAGAGGAAGCAGATGTCTCTGGTCATGCACTTTGGCAGCCCACCAGGCAGCACCAGAGGCCGCTGAAATCAGCAGATTCACAAGGGTGAGGACGGGGGAGTAGCGCAGGCGCGCAGGAGTGTGTGTGTGTGTGTGTGTGTGTGTGTGTGTGTGTGTGTTAAAACTATTTACAAAGTAGTTTTAACCAATGAGAAGAATGAGATTCACTTTCTCCCTGCAGTTGCTGTTCTTTCATGAGACCAGATGAACAGCAGCATACAGGGCTACAAGCAGGAATTATTTATTGCACTTGGAAACCACTTGAGTGTCTCACGGCGTACCTGAAGCACTCTGAACCCCAGACACATGCAAGTCTGCCAGACCACGAGCCGAATTTTGCCTGATCAGCTGTCAGTCTCACCGTGAGTCACTGGTGTCCCACTTACTCTCCAGCCAGCTGCGAGTGAAATGCCTGCAGCGGCCGGGGGAGCAAGATTAGTGCTGTCCTCCTGGCTGTCGCTGTGCCGCTCGTGCAGCAGGGCAACACTATAAACA
Source organism: Erithacus rubecula (assembly GCF_903797595.1). Taxonomy (NCBI): domain Eukaryota; kingdom Metazoa; phylum Chordata; class Aves; order Passeriformes; family Muscicapidae; genus Erithacus; species Erithacus rubecula. The sequence continues at coordinate 2,464,811 of NW_027635590.1, forward strand.
CCCCCCATCGTCTCTGCTGGCCGAGACGGGACAGGTTTATTCCTGTTGTGAAAGAATGAATGTGATTTCTTCCCAGGCGCAAGGGCTCGCTAGTTACAGTAAACACATGTATCTTTGAGGGATGTAGCATGGTGCCCAGACGGGCTTGCACAGGCACTGCTACTGGCTCGATGATGGACACAAGAAAAATCTTTCCTCGGAAAAGTGGATCAGCTGTGGGACAGGGCACCAGAGAGGTGCAGATCACCATGCTGGGCAGCTTTCGAGATTCAGTGGGACAAACCACAGCTTACTTCACCTGTTGCCGGCAATAGCCATGCTCCAAGCAGGATCTGTGACTGCAGACCTCCAGAAGGCCTTGCCATTAGCACTGCCAGGTAACACACCGGACAAAAAGCTAGCCCTGATGCACTGCAGGAAACGACCCGAAACAATTTCCACCGAGCTGGCAGAAAACAAGTTTATGCAGAGCTGCTCCAACCGAAGGCAACTCGCAGCCCTCCAAGGGGCACGAATACAAACACAGGGCTGCTACAGCTCGCTCCGGCATCGATCTGGCAGCAGAGCCAGCCCAGCCGGGGTGCGCTCCAGGGCCGGCCGGACCGGCGGGGTGTCCGCCCCGGGCTGGGGGATACGAGCGGGCACGGAGAGCCGTGCCGGAGCCGGGCAGGCCGGGGGTCCCGGCGGCGCCGCTCCCGGCGGGCGGGGCACTGGGCCCGGGCCTGCCCCGGCGGGCGGAGCCGCCGCCGCCCCCGCCCCGTCCCCGTCCCCCGTCGGCGGCGCGGCGCGGGGCGGGCGGCGCTCCCCGCCAGCGCAGCGGCATGAAGGAGCCGTCGCTGCCCGGCACCTCGCTGCAGCGGGCCTGCCGCCTCCTCGTCGCCTTCTGCGCCCTCCACCTCTCGGCCACGCTGCTCTACTACCTGGCGGGCAGCGCGCTGGGGCCGCCGGGCAGTCCCGCGCCGCCGCCGCGCCGCCCGCCGCCCGCTAACCTCTCGGTGCTGCTCTCCCGCCCGCCGCCCGCCGCCCGGGCCCGGCCCCCGCCCGCCGAGCCGCCGCCGCCGCCGGGCCCCTGCCCCGAGCCCTCCCCGCTGCTCGGTGAGTGCCGTCCGGCGGGTTCGGGGGGCGGGCAGGGCCCGGCGTGCCCGGAGTCCCGCGGGGCGGGCGCGGTGTGACAGCGGCGGGCGCTCCCGTGCGGAGCGGGATTGTGGGAGAATCCCGGGGGAGCCGGTGCGCGGAGCGGAGAGGATGCTGCCGCGGGCGCGGCGGCGGCGAGCGCAGCCCCTCGCTCTCGGGAAGCGCTCCCACCCCGCCCGGCTAGGTTTCTTTCTGGTTGTCGTCGAGCTTGGGTAATTTCCTCTGGGAACTCTACCCAAAATGCTGCTCTTGCGCAACGCCACGGGAAGGCTCAGAAAGCTTTCTGCGCTGTGCAGGCTTTTCGAAACGTTTCTGTGTCCGCGGACCTGCTGAATGAGCGGCATGGGTTTAAAATGGACTGCGAGGAGGGTCTAGAGCACAGCTGTTATACGTCCCGGCGGCGCTTTCCCCTGGACGTATTTGGTCCTGTGGTGCAGTACCGTGATACGTGGCAGCCTGGCGTTTTATCTGCACTGGAACTGGGCTCCCCATAGGCCTTTTCCACGACCGCTTGGCTGTTGGCACGCTGGCAGGATCTTGGCGGGTTTGCAGCCTGCTGGTGGTCTCATTTTTACTACGTGATGGCCTAGACCTTTGTTACAAGCAGAGTTGAGGACAAGGGAATTTCAGATTTTTTTCGTCCTTTCAGAAGGCTCTCCTACCTAACTTGCTGCTTGTGGCTGCTGCTCCTTGAACAGACTGTCCTGTGCTGTAGGTAGAGTTGTTGCCATGACTTGCTGGCATCCCAGTTGACAGTAGCCTGGCCACACCTTGGGCCCTTGAGCCTGGGAGTAATCTCCCTCATCCACCAGGTGTGCCATTTTAGCATGGGTACCTCTGTTACTAGAGATCACAACAAGGGAAGAGACTTCTGAGAAGCTACCTGTGGTTTTCAGTTTACAAAACCGACAGAAAAATTCATAGTTTCTCTTGGTGCTTACTGGTCAGCTGTTTATGGATCAGTGCATCTGAATTACAAATGACTGGTCTGTTATTTTAGGAAGGTGGTTTTGAGGTCACTAAAGGAAACTGTCCTGCGTTTTGTGTTGTTGTTTTTGATTTGTATCTTTCACTTTTTTCCCCTACATCACTTACGTTGAAAGTGGCTGTGCAAGCCTGTCTCCTCAGAGGGTGGATATGGGAACCCTTTATGAATCTGGCTTTGCTTTGAATGGTCTCCACTTAGTCTGATCCTGTCAGGAGTGAGTCATGTGCTTTGGAAATGCCTGGAGTTTAGAGAAATGCTCTTAGTGACCCCAAGATTCAAAGTGTTGCTGGAGCTAGTTGCTGAAGGATCATTTAAGATGTTCTAAATCATATTTGTAACGTCTTCAGCACAGTTCACTGAATCAACTAAGGGCAATATGAGGCTACTGGCAGCAATTACAGATGGTCCAGAGAGCTACAGGGCCACAGAAGAAGTAGCTCTTTACATTACAGTAGGCAAATGTTTGCTAGTTGTGTTACCTTCAGTACTTGGGTGGTGCAGTCACATGCAGCCTGGCACTGTCACAGCATCAAGATTTATAGCCAGCATGTAGGTGAGAAACTGTTTGTTCTTTTTTTTTTTTTTCCTCTGTTCTTTTCAGATTTCAGTTGCAAACAGCATTTGTTAAACAATTGTATCATGCCTCACATGTTGGTCAGAGCTGAGTCTGCCCTGATCAGCATCTCGTGTCTCTAAGGCCGCCATGAGGAATAGAGGGAGTGCACTTTGTGGGCATTTCTGACATGTAGTTTCCCCACCCAGAACTCAGAAATACTCCTTTTTGAGCTAAAAACTCACTTATCAATATGAACATAAAAAGCGGAAACCATCCTGTGATTCCTGTATTCCCAAAGCCATGGACAAGTGCTCTGGTGGGAACAGGTAGCTCCAATAACTCCACGTCCCAAAAACCCAGCATTTATTGTAGAATACATAATTCTAGGGGTTTTAATTTCCTGCCTGCCCTTCCCCCACCCTGCTGGGAAGCATGTGATGACTCACACAGGATATGTGTGACTGAACTGCTCAGGCTTTTTGAATGGTAAAATAGCCAGGTACGCATTTTGGAGGCCCAGGGTTTTCTTCCTAGCAGCCTTTAGAGAGCAGTTTACAATCCCTGATGTCTGGCTCTGCAACAAACACATTAGCTGAATGAGGTTTAATCTCTTACAAGAAGCTGCCAAATTTTAAATGTGCTTTTATGGTTCACTTGCTATTATTTATAATTTAGAAGAATAAATCGGGACTGGGATAATACTATAATTCAGCTTCGAGCTGAAAGTCCTTAAATGCTATGAAATTCTCTCATACAAGGTCATATAAGCATTTTGTATTTATCCTTCAGTTTAGAGCTGCATGCCAGTGAGTGGCTTAAATGGGGTATCAGGAATCAGAGCCTGCTTGCTGTAGTAAAATTTCAAGAATTTTGGTTTCTCTGAGAAGCCCAAGAGCAAGTAAATCCAGGTATTTCCTGCAGGTGTCCATTCCCCAAATTGTTACATTCTTTAGGAGAAGTATTGTGGTATTGGTTGGGGTTTTTTTTAATAAAAAATTGCTCTCTAGAGGTAGTATGTGTGTTGGCCTAAGCACTTTCAAAACAGTCAAATGTGGTTCTTCTACCATTTCCGTGTGGTTTTTGTATTTTGGTGTTGGGGTAGTTACATGTCTGATGGTTTAAGGATGGTGTGCACAAGGGTTCAAATTCTTCGGCTGAAAGATCCCATTCCAAGAGCTCATTTTAAGCAGCCAGAAGTCTGCTTTGCAGAATTTCATAGACAGGCTTATCTGTATTTCAAGGATGTCATTTTCAAGGGTGGTTATTTTAGAGTACAGCTGTCTCCTTAGCCAGTTCTAACCCCCATTTAGACACCAGATGTGGCTGGGATGGCTAACATAAAAGATGTGCTCTTGTCCTTTTTGCCATGAGCATTTTCTGTGAAGGTTCATCCAAGTGTGCTAAATATTGCAGTCATGTCTCTGTCTTAATAGCTTTTCATGCTCAGACATAAAATTAGGAGATAGATAACCCTGTACACTAGTAATAAACAGGTATTGACAGAACAAATAAAAAAAATAAAATAAAAAAAAAGGGTTAATGTACGAACCAGTGAATTGTCCAAAGGACAAACCACTAGAGATGTACTGATTTTCACTAAGGTTTAAAAATGGCTGTTTCCTGGGATACCATAGAATATATTGGATTGGAATGGACCTTAAAGATCATGTAATCCCTACTCCCTGGTGTGGGCATGCACACCTTTTCCTAGACCAGGATGTTCGGAGCCCCATCCAACTTGGCCTTGAACAAATACTTCAGGAATGGGGCATCCAAAATTTCTCTGGGCAACCTGTTTCAGTACCTCACCACTCTCACAGTAAAGAATTTTTTCCTAACATCTAATCTGAACCTGCTGCACTTAAAAGCCATTGCTCCTTGTCACTATCTTGTCAGAAGTCCCTCTTTAGCTTTGTTTTCTCCCTAGAGCTTTGTCTTCTTCAAGCTGAACAGTCCTAGTTCTCTCAGCCTGTCTTCAGTAGGAAAAGTGGTTCATCCCTCTGATCATCTTGGTGTCCCTCCTCTGGACTCATTCCAGCAGTCCCATGTCCTTCCTGTGCTGGGACCCCAGGGCTGGGTGCAGGGTTCCAGGCAGGGTCCCACCAGAGCAGAGCAGAGCAGAGGGGCAGAATCCCCTCCCTCCCCTGCTGCCCACGCTGCTCTGGATGCAGCCCAGGACACGTTTGGTTTCTGGGATGGGAGTGCCCATGGCTGGGTCATGTCCAGCCTCTTGTCAGCCAGCACCTGCAAGTCCTGCTCAGGGATCTTGGCATACAAGGAAAAGAACTGTTTCTCCGAGATGTGAGAGTTCTGGGTATAAACTGATGCGTTCTACTTCCATGTTAGTGAGGCACGTTTGAAAAAAAACAAGGATTGAAAGAAAAAAACTTTTTTGAACTGTTGTCGCTCAGGGAGGAGAGGACCTATTACAGAGGCTATTTCTTCAGTGCACTGTTTCTAATGCCTTTGTAGTCAGTAAAAGCAGGTGCTCTAAATTGTCGATGCTGAAGATAAGTGTGAGGGTTTTCTGATGTTTTGAGGTAGCCTGTAAAATCAGCAGTGATGCTTAGTGTCTGTATTACAGGAATGTTTAGAGGTTATGTGCTGCCTGAGATTGAATTAATAAGTAATGTGGATGTGGATATTGTGTGAGCAGAGGTAAGAGATGTTTTACCACCGGCAGAATCCAAGCAGGATTCTGGGGGGCAAGAGGGTGAAAACCTAAGAGATGCCAAACCCACCATTTTTTAGGAGGACTCCTAGTGCTGACAGTGCTGGAGGGATTTGGTAGGTTTAGCATGCCTGTGGTCTCGTCATCCTGTCACATTGCACACCTGCAGTCATAGGCTCTCATCTTGCTGTGGGGAGTTTCTACCTCAGGAATTTGAGGCCTCTGAATCTGTGGGGTCACTTGCAATACCAGGCAGTAGAGAAAATATTTGCTTTACATGTTGTATCTCCCTTTCCTCTCTCATCTGGACCCGCCTTTTCTTTAACCTTTTTATGTAGCTGGTCTCTGCTTCCTCCTGCCTGCCTGGGTGCTGGAGGCATTGCTTTGCTCACAGGCACAAGATGGGGTTATGCTTGCTGTGTCCCTTCACTGCCTTTTTTTGAAAAAGTAGAACAGGCTCAGAGAAGAGCATGGAGAAGGCAGGGGGAGATAACACATAAATCAGTTTGCTCAAATTTAAGCTTTCTTGGCTTCAAAAAAGGGTTTGAGAAACCGTTAAACTTCTCCATGGAATATGCTTAAGATGTTTGGCAGAGAGCAGATGTGTCATCTTGGCAACACCACTGACAACTCCACAGCTGTCTATCTGTGTGGCTGGGAGCACGTCATACCTCTGAAGCACAGGCTTTCTTGGCTGGCAGGGAGCAGCTTCTGTGAGGAGCATATCACTAGCATCCTCTCATCTGGTCAAAGTGGAGGTCAAGGAGTGTTAATTAGGCTCACAAAGTAACTTGGAAAGGTACTGTGCTGTGCTGGAGAGCAGCTGTTCCAGGGACAAAGCACAGCAGATGGAGGAGAAAAGGAAAGTTTTCTGTCTCCTGCATGTAGTGTTTTATAACAGGCTTGTTTCTCTGCCAGCATTGATCTGAAGCAATAGCTAGTTTCTTTGGAAAATGGGCCAAGTTTGTGTTTGGAAAGAGACAGATAACTTGCAGTTCCAAAACTGCTCTTGGACATTCAGTTGAGCTCTTTCACTTTCTCCTCTGGTGGCGCATCTTAGTCTGACTTTTTTTGGCACTTTTTTTGGCCCTGTCTTGAGGGCCATCCCCACCCTGAAAGGCAGGGTGCTCGGGGTGCACAGTCCTCAGCAGGGAGGTGCTCTAACAAGCAGGGAGTGCTGGGCTCCACTGCTCGCCCCCTTTCCTCACCCATGGACACTGCCCTCCAGCCAGTGTCCTGCAGCCACTGCTCCCCTCCCTCCTGCACACCCTTCTCTGCAGGGCAGAAGGGGGGTTTGGTTTTGGGCTCAAAAACCAGCCAGCCCACAGCAATACTGCAGTGATGAGTCCAAAGTTTTGGGTGTTGGGGCACATGAATGGAGCAGTGTCAGTGTTTAACTTGCTTTTTCTCTGGGTTGGAGAAGGTCTTGCTGCTCAGAGTGTCCCCACTGGATCTGTGTTTTTTCTGCAGCCCCTGCCTGCAAGGACAGGTGCCTGGTGAGCCAGGTGTGGATTGCATTTGCGCTGCAGGTGCTAATTTCACTGAGCATGGCCAGTGGTGTCACTGGACTTGCTTTGCGGGCAGAGACAAGTTACCTGCAAACCTGTCTTGCTGAATCTGGAAGTGGCCCTGTAAAGGCCCTATGGGATGGGTCTCCACAAACCTGCGTGCTCCAGGGCAGCACATGAAGCAGCTGCATGCATTCACTGCATGCAGGCATGCAATGCCCTCCTGCTGTCCTCGCCTCCTGCACTCCCGACACCAGCAGCACCCCGCGCTTTTGGGGTGCACGAGCCCTGGCAGAGTTTCAGCCAGACAGACACACCTCCACCCCACCTGGCACCTGGCACTCCCCCAGCCCTGGGGCAGTGCTGGATCCAGGTGCACATGGCACGGGCAGGATGGCATGGGAGATGGGAGAGGGGAGAGGGGCTGGGGTGTTGCCTTGTGGTTTGGGGTTGCCGCTGGCAGGGATGTGCCTGAGCTGCCAGTCTCCTGGGAGGGCTCCTGTCCACACATCCCATCCTGCTGCATAGTGGGGGGTTTCTGGCTGCTCAGCCTTTTTCTGATCCATGTTTGTTTGTTTGTAGTTTGCTGTTAGAGGGCCTGGAATTTAATTTTGTGGCTGGTGGGAAGAGCTAATAACATGCAGATTGCCTGGTTCAAAGCCGTGAGCGTGCACTGGATTTGAGCCACCAAGGAGATCTTTGATTCTCTCCCAGAAGAACCCTCCATCAACAAGACTGTCTCCTTTTTTTTTTTTTTTTTTTTTTAATTAACTTGTTCTAAAGATGCCGTGTGCTAGTGTCAGTGCGAGGGGTTGGGTTAAGAAATTTTTTTTTGCTGTAGTAGCTGAGTTAATCAGACAGACCCAATGTTGCCAGCACATGATACATCCTCATGTTTTTCAGCCTGTTTCCCTTTGGGGTCTGCAGTTGCAGAGGCTAGACCATGTGTAAACCTGCCCAGGACAGGAGATGAGCCCAAGTAGCAGGCTTTCCTTGCCTTGGCATAGCTCACATCTCCAGGGATATGAAACTTCACAAGTGTAGATCAGCCAAATGGAGGGCTTTTTTTTTTTTTTTTTTGTGACTAGGATATTTCTAGGAAGACCAAAGGAGTTTTTTCTTTAAACTGCCCCAGGGGAGCAAAAGGCTGCAGGCAGCAAGAGGCAGCAGCTTCCACCCTGTTGCCATTTTGACCAGTGGGATGCATGCCAGGACATGGCTGCTTGGGAGACCAGATGGGGGCAAGGGACATGGGGCTGCCCCGTCCCCCACCGCAGGTCTGAGCCACAATTCGAGTCTGTCTGGTGCTATGTGAAAGGCTGCTGGCACAGCTCTGAAGTTTAGCTAGGAAGTTATTTTAACGACCTTAAGAGGAAATTACTGCTTTGCTGAACTGGGATGCAGCTGCCTGCCTGCCCTGGAGCTGCCATTTGGGGCTGGGGTCCAACCCTGCTTCACAGCCTGGGGTGGGGGAACTTGCTCGCACATTGTCGGGGGTGGAGCTGATATTGTTTTCCCCAGCCAAGGCAGGCTTGGTGTGGCTGACAGGCCCTTCCTTCCCTTTTCTGTTGGGCCCCTGCAAAGAGAGGGTTGTTTGGGTTTTTTTCCTCTCTTGTGAGTTCTGCTTCTCTTTTCCAGCTTTTCTTTGGTGTGAGGATTGTCTGAGTGTGGCAGTGTGGGTGTGCACATGGCTCAGTGGATGGCGAGCAGCGCCCAGCTCTCAGCCAGGGTGATGGAAGTGTTCTTTTTTGCTCTGTTTGGTGAGAGCCTTTTTCCAGCTGCTGCTACCTGTTTTTGCTTTCATTTTCACTAAATTAGATGCCGAGACTGATGCCTGGCTTGTAACATGCAGGTGGATTTTGCTTATTTTCCCAGTGAAGCTCTCAGGAGGGTGATTCAGACAGCTAATTCACTCTTCAAGCCTGTCCCACAGACTAGTTTCCCTCTTTGCTGTTTCCTTCTCCTGGGGCCACACTACCCTCCTGAAGAACAGACTCCCCCAGTCTGTCCTGCCTGAACCCCCCAGGGCTGCCCTTTGGAGAGTCATTGCTGCCTGAGTTTTCCCAACATTTCTAGTATTGGGAAAATGTTCCTTGGAGCCTCCGTAGATCACTGAATTCTGGGCTGTTTGTGTGAGAGCCCTGTCATTTGGGCAGCCTCAGATGGCGGGAGGTTTAGGTCTTGTGGCAGGCATGGCCATTGGGAAGTGGGGGTGGGAAAACCACTGGCACTGTGCGACAGGCTTCTGGGGCTCCAGCACTGCACTGCCTCTGGCTTTTTGCAAGCCTCACTTTCTGCTTTGTGTGAGAAACTGCTTCCTGTTTATGAGCAGCACGATGATCCCTGGCTTTTCTTGTGCACCTTCCCTGTGAGTATAAAGGCTTCTGAGGGTCAGAGGTGAGGGGCAGGAGTAGGCTGGCTTTCCCTGGTGTATCTTTCTCTTACCATGCCACTTTCAGCTAAAGCCTCCTTTTACGAACTGTGAAATGTTTTGATGTTATGCTGTGCTTTTGTGTTCTTTTGCAAGCTTCCTGCTGTTGCTTATTTATGTTTTCGAGGTTTTCTTTTGCTAAAAATACTCAGTGGAGGCTCATGAAGCCACTCTGCTGGAGCTTTGTGATGCTGAAGCCAACAGGCATCTGCCTACAGATGCCAGGCTGCATGGGTGACCAGAGTTGCAAGGCCACACAGCACTGTCATGCCTGTCTTAGAAGGGAGTCCACATACAGTGATTTCTGTCAGGCAGTCAGCTTGAACAGAGTCAGAAAAGATTCAGATGGAGTGAATCGAGCTGGAAAGTTTACCTAGTAAACATAGATAGGGACACAGTTTTGACAGGCAGGACAGCACTTGCAGCAGACTTTGCACGTTTTCTTGGCATTGGAGATTACATCCTGAGTCAGCATCCTTGGGAAAGAACAGCCCTAGGGCTGCTTGCTATCCAGGTGGTCAAATTTCAGCAAAAATGATTCAAAATTATTAGCTGGAACTGTGACTATTAACCAGTTGGAAAGCCTGCGCATTTGTGGATTTGGCTTTAGCCCTGTCCTGCTTGGGAAGTGACTGAAAGTGTTAATTCGCAGTGGTGGTATGCTGATGCTGCTTTGTGTCAGCCACATGGCTTTACGAAGTCAAGTTTGTTTTAGTCATTCTGTATTTCAAAACAGCCTATTCAGCTTCTTTTCTGGTTTTGTGTTTGGTGAATGTATTAACTGGGTGATTTGTGTCCACCCTTTCTCAGAAGCGGGCTGCCTTGCCACACGTGGATGGCAGTGGTGCCTGTGGACTTCTCACTGACCTGCATGTTGGCTGCATCCCTTAGAGCAGTGTTTGTGAGAAGATGGGCTGCCCTTAAAACTGATTAAGCAGGAGAGTGGTGCAGTAGAGATCATTTCTCACCAATGCCTTTCAAGACTATGAAACTGTTAAATCTCTGCCTTCTGCAGCTGTTTCTAACAATGAATATGTTTTCTGCTCCCATCTTTTCCTTGCCAATGTTCCAGTCTCCATAAGGCAGGCAAGAGTGACTGCTGGCAGGATGAGTGGTCTGTGTTTCGCCTTGGGGGGCTGTTGGATGCCAGCCAGCAAAATGCTGTTTACAGTTCCAAGTGCTTGTGGTTGTCCTTGCCCAGCTGGAGCTCACAAGTCACCAGTGGGAGATTTCCTCTGTAAGTTCACCTAAATGGCAGACTTTCATTTCCTCCCGCCTTACTCTGGGTGGGTTTGAGACATTAAAAGAACCTTTGTTTATTAAACCAGAAAGCATTCTCCATCTGATGGGGCTCGCAGTTGCTTCTTGGGAGCAGCAACTGGGAAAAGAGTCCAGTAACTGGGGGTACAGAGCCCAGCTTGTCCCAGCAGGAACAGCAGCCACACCCAGTGCTTGGCAATGGACTAGGCTGGCAGGGCCCCACGAGGGATGTGTTGCTTCTGACCCGCTGCTTCCTGCTGCATCCCACCAGCTCCTGCTGCTGGCAACCAGGTGCCAGCAGGACAGGAAAATAAAGCTCCTGGACACTGATGCTCAACGTAATCCCATCTGCTGGCCATGACTGGTTAGGTGAACCATGCCCAGTGCAATGCCCTCTGCTGTTTTGGATCACAGAAGTGTAGCATCATCCTAAATCTGAGTGCCACTCTCCTAATGGCAGTATCACTGATGAGCACAGGAACAGCTGGGGAAGTGAGTGTGCAAGTGGGTTGGGGCCAGAGACTGTTTTGGGAAAATGCCGTCCAATGTGGTGTGAAAGCAGTCCCCAAATTCAGAGGGAACAATGTACTGTCTCCCGCTCCTGCTGCCTCTGGGCTTACTGATATGATGCCTGTCCCACAGGCACGAGGGTGGCTGTGCCTGCCCCTGATCCTGTCACCACTGAGCCCCAGTCCCAGCCATTCCATTGTGTGTTCCCTCCTGCCCCAGTTCCTCTAATTTTTGTGTCTCCCTCCTGCTGTAGAGCACCTTCTGAGCTCTCCCTGCAGCCCACATTTAGGCTTCAGAGCAGAGAGGCTGCAGGCATCCCCAGGGCCCAGCTGGTACCATGGGGCAGAGGGTGTAGAACCAGGCACACATGTCAGCGGTGCAGCTGGGAATTGCTCGAGTGCTGGGGGTGTGGTTGATCCTTGTGCCCCTGGAGTCTCAGAAATCACTTCTTTCTCCTCATGTGAGAGGGAAAGGTGCCCATCTAACCAGTGCAAAATGCAGAGACCAGCAGATCCCTTTGCACCCTGCCAAACTGCAATTGTGTCTTCTAAATAACCAGGGAATGAGCCATGTGTCTGGAGCATTATCTCTGGTTTTTTGGTAGTCACACACTGTAGAATACACAATTGTGCATGCAAATGTGATTGTGACGGCCATTCCCATTTTGAGCTCCATAAATCACCTGCACCCCTTCTCAAGGGGCTCCCCAGGGCAATGTACCTCTCCTTGGGGACCTGGGGGGGGTCTCTGCAACGAATGTGCGGTGGTAGCATGTGAGAGGTAGGACCCTCAAGCACACCCAAGCGGAGAAGAAGGGGAAGGATACAGAGCCAAATCCTAAGGGGTGATCCCCAGACTGGTGTTTATGGTTGATGCTTTGTGCCTTGTGCAGGAGGTCCTCAGCAACCCTCCCGCTGCACAGGCTTTAGCAGGAGAGCAGTTTGTGCCAAGAGCAGTTTGTTGACTGGCTGGTGCTGGAAGCAGGATGTGGCAGCAGGAGAGGCCCTTCCTTAGGCTTTTGTGGTGAGTTGGTGCTGGATCAGCTGGAAGCAAACAGAAGGGTCAGCCTGGCTGTTCTGAGAGGGCTCTCTCTGGTGCCACCTGGACTTCTCACTTTTTGACACAGATTGTTTCTGTGGTTTCAAAACCTGCCACTTTTGAAACCATTTGCAGGAATTGCCAACCTGAATGCAAATCTGGTTGTAGTACAGAACTTTGAGTAAATAAGGGACATGCCTTAAAGAAGACTGAAAATATCTCTGAGGAAAAAAAAAAAACCAGGAAGGGGATTTTATTCACTTTGCATGTGACTAGCCACAGGTGATTTTGTTGGTAGGAGAGCAGAGCTATTTAAGTACTAGACTCTTGGGCTGCCTGAGGTTGATGAGAAGCCCAGAGCGCAATACTTCAGGCTGGTTTTGTGGTGCACGTACCCTTGGTTGCACAGCTCTTGGTTGCCCACACAGACTGTAGGATTTGCAGGTCTCAGTGTCAGTGACTCCATTGGCTTCTGATACCAAGAGGCCACAGTGTTTGTGGGTTTGCTCTGACTTGGTGGTGTGAGGTCACTTTGGGTATGGAGGGTCCAAGCTTCAGTACCTCCAAGTACTGATGGGGTTGTGCTGGGACCAAAAGTTTCTTAAAAACCAAGCCCAAGCAAAACCCTTATGCGTGCTCAGAGAAACAGACTGTGTGTGTTAATTTGCTTTGTGTTATGCCTCTCTTCCAGTTGGTGCACTACGTGTGGAGTTTTCCCAGCCTGTAAATCTGGAAGAAGTGGCAAGAATGAACCCGATGGTCAAAGCAGGAGGTCGTTTTGCTCCGAAGGACTGTGTAGCACTTCAGAAAGTAGCAATAATCATACCATTCAGGAACCGAGAGGAGCACCTGAAGTACTGGCTCTATTACCTGCACCCAATTCTCCAGAGGCAGCAACTAGATTATGGAATATATGTTATTAACCAGGTAAGATGCTACAGACAAGTTTTTATACAGCTGTCACAACAGTGCCTGTGTGCCCCTTAAAACAGAGGAATGGTTGCTTTACTTGGAAAAGCAGTAGGCAGGCAGGAATAAGGTTGCTTAAAAAAAGAAAAAGAAGAAAAATTTGGCTTCTGATGATTTTGCTTTTGATGGAAAACCTGGGATCCCCACTTCTTCTGCTCTGGGACAATTCACTCTTAAGAACTTCTGCTTAAAGAAACCACTTGGTGAAGAAGAAATAATTCCTAATAGCACATCCCAATTAATTATCTCTTTCCAAACGTCTTTTTTTCCCCAACTGCTGCAGGAATTGTGTGCAGAGATTTCTAAGGTGGCAAGTTGGTATTAATGCCTAGTTTGATAGTTGATGTGCCATAAGTGTGTAGGATTTCACTTTATCAAGCACCTTCTGTTCATGTTAGCACACAAAGTCAGGATGGAGAAAACAAAGTTGTAGCAGGTAAGTGGTTGTCTTCGGGGGAATAGAAAAGAAACAAGCAATCATGAGGAAGTTCTTGGAGTTTTTTGTTTTTGTTTTGGGGATTTTTTTTTTCCTTGATATCTGGTGGCCTTCAATCTGGCTTTTGAAAAACAAAAGTCATAAAAATGCACATTTCACTCAAGACAACCTGTCTTAACTTATAGAATAATGGTGTTTAAATAAGTGACTCTTGTTCACTCTTGGAAAGGCTTAAAATGTGCATTTTTACAGGCTGCAGGGTGAAAGGGTAGATGCTGTTCTGAGAGCCCCAGCAGAGACCACCTTCTGGACAATTCCACTGTGTTTTTTCCTCTTGGATATGTATTTTTATCCTGTTTTCTCAGCTCTATAAGAACTGAGATGAAATAACATGCTGCTTTAAGTGTTAACTCCTTAAACTTCTGCTCAGATCAGCTGGTGTGTTTGGGTATATCAAACATCATGAATATTTTAAATGGTCACCCAAGCGATGAATTTCATCACAGACTTGAAAGTAGGGGGAGACTTATCCCGAGAGAGAAAACTGATACTCCGTTGCTACAATTTCTGTTACTTTGCTCATTTCCAGGGTGCTAGAGATCAGGACAAAAGAGATTTCTGGGGAATTTGCAGTAGTTCCCCGGCACAGCAGCCAGGATGGCTCAGTGTCTGCATCTGACTGTGCCTGGCAGCCACACTGCTGGGACACAAGGCATTTCTGCAGCATGCAGGCTGGTGTGCTGTGCCCTAAAATCGAGCCCTGTAAGGAAACCCTTCCTGTGTAATGCAAGAAGCAGCAGTGCAGGGCCAGCTGCCCCCTCCATCCTTCGGGCTGCATTTCCCTGCCCACGCAGCGTTTGCCCTGCGAGCTGCTGGTGCCACGGGCTGGCTGAGCCACGGGCCCTGCTGGTCAGGGGTGCAGGTGCTGGCAGGACGGTGCCTCCCTGCTCTGGGCACGGCTCGGCAGTGACAGTGGTGTTCCTTCCAGCAGCAGTCCTGTGCTGGGGGCTGCTGCTTTCCCTGGCAGGTGCAGTCACCAGCTGTGAGAGCTGCCTGCACATGGTCTGGGGCATCAACCAGCTCCGTTGTGCAGAGGTGGCAGTGCAGCTCGGGGTGGTGTTTCCCCATTGGTGGTGTTCCAGGGTGAGGAAAGCAGTGCTGCTGCCCCTAAAGGCAGGCAGTGTCTGAAGCCCGGCTGGAGTGCCTGCTGCTGCTGTGATGGTGCATGCTGGCTTGCATTGCCCTGTGTTGCTGGCTACTCCTCTTCTGTGGTCCTGTTCTCCAGCACTAGGGCTGTGTGCTCTACAGTTAACTCTCACAGAAGTTTTTGAAGCAAATGCTTTTTCTCAGGTGCATCCCTTGGGCATAGTTTGAGTGAGAGTAAAATGCAGTACACAGGTATTTATACCCTGGCCACATCCAGCTGTTAGCAAGTAAGACTACTTGATTTGTAAAATAATCATTTTCCTTCTGCATGCCTCTTATAAGCTGTGTCTAGAAGAAGTGGAGTGGTCAGTGGTAGTAAACTCACTGGATGAATCTCACAAGGGTGAGTGGGAACACTGAATAGAGAGAGATGCAGAAAATGTATTAATTCTTCCAGAAGTACAGTAGGAAAACAGTCTTATTTCTCTGCTGTCTTGACAATTGCTTTTCTCTTTTTCTTCTCTGTCCTTCCCTTTGCATCTGCCCTCCTATTTTTTTTATTTTATTTTTCCTTCTAGTGGGGAAATGTTACCTTTACTTGTTAATCCTGTCTATATCAAAGCAATCACTGAAGCAAGGAGAATTACTGTGTGATCTGGTTCTTACACGCTGCCTACATGCTCTTCTGTGCTCCACATCTCATAGAAAGAAAGAGGAGTGCTGAGCCCTGCTACTGCTGCACTGGTAATGTCAAACTTCTTCCTTTCAGCGCAATGTGTTTCTGTCACGAGTCCATTGTGTCTCCACCATGCTGTTCTTGCGTGCCTGAATGCCTCTGAGCAGGACTTGGCTGAAGTCAGGGGGATGATGTTTGTGAAATGTCCAGTGTAACAGGACCCAGTGGAAAATAATGTATTATGTTTCACCTTGCACACCCCTAGAAAAGCCCCAACCCAGTGCCTGGAATAGCCACTGGAGGATTTTTCAGGTAAATCTGAGATGAGGATGCGTGGCTGGACACACTTGCCCAGTGCCCACCGATGCCACACCAGTGACATCGAATGATGACAGTGACAGTGAATTTGTAGCATCTCCCTCAGCCCTGCTCACTGCCACTGCTACCCGTGTGTTCTCCTGCACCTGTGCCTGTTCCCACACAGATGCTCCAGTCTAGAAATTAATCTTCTCACTGCATTTCAGCCCATGCAGATGCCCACACACCCAGATTGAAGTTTGGGAAAGGGAGGACTTAGCCAATTCCCTGAAAACTAGTTGTTCGACCATTTTCCACTGGCCCCTGGTGCTATTTGCAGTGTCTTGGTAGCAGTTTTCCAGAGAGTTGTGAGCCTGTGAGTGTGGAGTGGTTGGGGCATCACTTTTATTTCTGTTACTTTGCAGGAGGTATGAGGTATGGGGGCAAAGGAGGGAATTGTGCTCAGCTCCTCCTTACCCTTCTAGTGGCAGGAGAGGCAAGTTTCCACTGTGGCTGCTCTCTCCCACTGCCCAGTGTAATTGTGCTGAGGCCTCAAAACACCTTATGACAGAGGAGCACCAAAGTATCTCCTGATGCTCTTTATGATATTAATATTCTGATTTTGATACTGAAATACTGATATTCTATTTCTCTATGGCTCTGGAAATTTATTTCTACCTTCTCAAGTCCACTGGAAGGAGGACTTTCCCATGGACATTGCATGTGTGGTTCAGGCTATATCAGTGTATCCCTGACTTAGCTAGCAAGCTCTCACTGGAGGTGATGGCTGTCTCCTCTTTGGCCAGAGACATGCATCTTCACCATTACCTCCCTGAAATCTGGTAAGTGTAGGATCAGGTGAAAGAGATGCAGCCATGTTTCATCTATGCTGTCTGCAGGAGAAATCACAGAGCTGCCTCCTATATAGACGTGGGAGGCAGAACAAAGTCAGAACATGTGTCTTCTTGCTGGTTTGCAACCCCTTTAGTTTGAGTAATGATTCAAAAAGCCTCAATTTTTTTCTCTCTAGGACTAATAAAAAAGGAATCCTCCTTTGGCAGGTCTGGCTGAACAAACCAGATTCAGCTGAGGTAAGGGATAGGAAGTAAAAAAACCTGGATATTGTTCTGCTCAGGCTGATCATTCACCTCCAGGGGCAAGCAGGAGTCAGACCTTGCAGGACTGAGCCAGCAATTTGTTCTGGGAGTGACTGAGAGAGTTAATTCAGGGGCCAGTTTCAGGACAAGAGAGCATTGGGAAAAAATTGTCAGGAAGAAGAAAATATCAAAAATGTGCTTGGACTACATATTTTCTGTCTGAAAGCCTAGGAAAACATAGAGGCTATGTCTAGAGCTTGACTGCATTGTCAAACTAGCAGGCATCTGTGCACTGCCTCACTCTTCAGGATAGTGCTTCTCTATCCAAGCAAGTCCAAACTAACCCATTTCTTTGTGGCAAATAACAGCATCCATGGGATGACAAGCTACCAGGCAGAGGTGAGGGACGAAGGTTTTTTCAGTTGTGCTTTTCCCACTTTCTCAAGGATCACTGGTGGGCACTGTGCTCCCTGCTGACCTGGAAGGAAGTTTTCACAGCTCTGGTTTGTTGTTTGGTTGTTTTTCCAAAATGTCGCGGATCAGTCAAAGGTTGCAGCACGCATGTGAGTTTCAAGAGATTTGAATCTGAGATACTGCAAGCATGCCAGTGCTTCCACATTGCCTTAGGTAAAGAAACAGAGCTTCTGGGAAAAAAAAAAAAAAAAAAAAAAAAAAGCAGCAGCAAAACCTCTTGTCAGTCTTTTTTTTTTTTTGTTCCAAGACAATTGTGTTAAAGCCCTACATAACTTCTGGGCAGAAAACCAGCCTCCTGCCCTCAAAGCAGTCACAGTTGGTAACAGCCTTGCAAAGTTTGCTACATGAGCTACATGGTTACTCTAAAGTTACAAAAAAATGGCTTGGAGAGGGTTCTTTGTTTTCTTGTCTAGGCTGTGGTTCCCTTCTGCTTAGTCCTTTGGATGCCGGAGTGTGAAGCTGTGTGGCCATTTCGGAGGAGAGTGGGAATGCCTGCATTAAGCCCTGTGTCCTGTCCCTCTCCATGCATCGGGCTCCAGTGTGAGCTCTGCCAGGGTCCTGTGGGTGAGGTGGCAGGAAGGGTCCTGCATGCTCTTAGTGCAGAACTCTCTGTGCTTTGAGGTTTTTTGGGGAGAGGTTTAAAAACACAGCTCCTCCTAGCACTGTTAATAATCCCCATGTGTCACCCAGAGGAGTTAGAGGCTACCCAAAGGCACAGGTTAATTACAGCCGAACCTCTGCTGGTAACAAAATCGGTGTGAAATGCCCTTTGCCTTGAATTTAATTAGGAAAAGAGCAGCCAAAGGGTATGAAATGAGGCCACTCTCCTAGACTGGCCCCAGCAGTTGCTTTGAGGTGTGAGCACATTGCACTTCGCCCCAGCACCAGGATGAGTCCAGCTCTGAACCCTGGAACCAAGTTTGGGTTTGGTGCCATGGGACCTGAGGAGTGCTGGGCAGCCCTCTTTGCTTGGGGGAAGAAAGCGCTCCAATCTCATGGCCTCAGCTGCTTCCTCTCCCCAGCCTCTTTGTTTCACTTGCCTTGGTTTTTGGTACTCGAGTTTTCACTCCTCTTGCTTTATGCATGATGGTGATCGTCCACCCACCACCTCAGTATTGTGTGAACCCTTTTGTTTTGGGTGAGGATGCTGAGAATTTGCTCAGATCCTCTTCCATGAAAGCTTACTCCACCCTGTGAAGTAATTTATGCCCAAGGCAGGAGAGGAATGCTTTAGAAAACTGCGGTTTGACACTTGCATTTTAAAACCTACATTTGGAATATACTTGGGGCAGTTTCAAGAACCTGCATTGGCTCTTCAGCAGCAGATCTATTAACCAGTCTGGCTTAAACAGTTACCAAAATGATTGCTTATTAACCATGTAAAACTGTTACCGAGAATGTGGTGCTTTAAGCTGCTGCTTCTTGTGCACAGTATTTTGTCTATCTTTGATTTGCATCCCATGTTGGGTGTAGGTAGTGCAGAGTTGGGGGGACAGCTTGCACAGTGGGGGAGTCCTTTGTCTTGACACTGCTCAGAGAGTGTGGAAGACTGATGGTAGAATGGATCTGGCAGTCTTGGTTTCCAGGCCGTCAAAACCCTTTAGTCTCTTTGAGCAATGCCCTATGAGTTTCTTTCTACCTGCTCTGTTCCATTGTACGGGGTTTGGATTTGGAGCTGCTGCTGCACAGGGGGGTCTTCGATTGGAAATCCTTACCCTCAAACCACCAGTATTTTGGGGTTTGGGTATGATCTTTAAGATTTTCAAAGGTGCTTATCAATTTGCGAGCCTGTACTTGTGCTCGGATCCACATGTGCTTTTGAAACGTTCTTGCCTGAAAAAGGCCGAACAGGTTCTTCTCAGGTGCTTCGTTGCTTGGGGAGGAAAATGGAGATTTTCCTGCCCCGCTCTCTGCCAGTCCCTTCATTAGCTGTGGGTGCCGTGGGATAAATATGCCCTGCTGTAGTGTCAGCTCTTTTTATCATCATGGTGAGAGCCTTCCTGATGTCATTTTCCCATCGAGGACCCCAGGACAGATGAACAGTGGTGGAAGAGCACCAGAAGGGGATGTGCCACCGCAGCAGTGGCAGTATCCATCTCTGGAGCTGTAGCCCTTTCAGGAAGCAGCTTGTGCTGGCCTGTCATGCAGCAACCAAGGCTGTGTGTCACAGCCACGTGCCACAGGAGGTTCGGGAGCAGGGCCCAGGGAACATCCTGCTCCTCGGCTCTCAAGGCTGCTCAGGGCTTGGCAGGGGGTCAGAGGTGAGCAGCAGAGCATCAGATCTTGGCTCCTGGTGCCGTCTCGTGCTTTGCAAATCAGGTCTGGCGTGTGATCACACGTTGCTCAGCAGTGTCTGTGCTACAGTCTCACAACCATGTTGTGGCAGAGGGGAGTGCTGAAATTCTGGCCCCAGCAAAGTTTTGGTCCATGGTCTTTGTCATGGCTGTAAGCTAAACCACTGACAATGTTTCTCTCTGTAGCAAGAGTCCCTTCTTCCAAATGAGCTCACTTCTTTTTGTTTTTCTCTGCTGCTCCAGGAAGCCCCACCTGTTTGCCCTGTATAATAAAATTAAAATTTTAAATGCCTGTGCATGGAGTGGGACATAGAGACTGCTTAGTATCATCTCAAACCTGCCTTCTTGGGGGCTCCCAGCAAGAGGCAAGAGCTGAGCTGTGTCCAGCCTGTCCTCAGCTGTTTTTCCTCCCTCATGGCTTGCAGCTGTCCCAGGTGTCATTGTCCTGCAGGCAGCATTTGGGGTCATGGAGCTCTGCTGCAAACATGCCATAGGTGCTGCAAGGGCAGTGCTTGGGCTCGAGCTGAGCCCATCACAGGCATGCCAGCCCTCTGCAGCAACTCCGGCATCTGGCAACAGGTAAGAAACTGCTGATGTCCTACTGTCAAATTTGTCACTTAACTGTTTTTATTTGTTTTTAAATTAGGATGGAGAAGAAGAATTTAACCGTGCTAAACTGCTGAATATTGGATTTGCAGAGGCCTTGAAGGAATATGACTATGATTGCTTTGTGTTTAGCGATGTAGACCTCATTCCAATGGATGACAGGAACACCTACAAATGTTACAGCCAGCCACGACACCTCTCTGTATCCATGGATAAATTTGGATTTCGGTGAGACACCTTTTGGAGTGGTATATTTTCTCTGATACTGCTGCCAGCCTAGCAGTGCAGGCGCAGTGTTACACATCCCGCCCACCACTGAAAGCATGGGAAAGCATCTCTCCCCAAAAGCCTGTCTTAACGTGCACAGCCCTGCAGGGAGCGGGTGGCTGCAGGGGAGGAAGGCGGAGAAGTGCAGCTGAGCAGTTTATTAAAATTCACAGCTTCTGTGAGGTGAAACTTAGGGTGAGGAAGAGCTAAGCACCCTTCATTTTGCAGATGCCCACATATCCCTTCTTGTGTTTCAGTCTGGAAGCTGGAAGACAGCTAGTGTTTCCACCCAGTCTGAAAAGCGAGACACTCTCACACAGTAAGAATTATGTGCAGCTTTAAAAAGACTGCATCAGACACTATTTTAAGAGCAAGACAAAATTTTTTTGGCTGTTTGGTTTTATGCCACTAAGAGACTTTCCCTAGTACATGAGAGCAGCACAGAGTGAAATTTCTTGCAGCATACATTTGGGTTCAGCAAGCTGTTCTGAACAAAAGTGTGTCTTGCTTTTCCTTTCTGTTTTTTTTGTTGTTTGTTTTTTGGGGTTTTTTTCCCCGCTGTCCTAAATTCCCAAGAAGGAATTTAAAAATTCATCAATAAAGTGAAGATTGTGTCCCTGTGGTGGCCAGTAGTGCTAAAGCTATAGGGTCCTCACATGTCTCCCCTCCAGACCCAAGCCCTACTTGGAGCAGGACTGAAACTGGCACTGCAGCAGCTGCAGTTTTTTCTTGCACTGAGGTGAAACTTAAAACAGAAATGCATGGCCCTGGGGATTCCTCTGCTTGTTAAACCAGAGACAAGTCTGTACTAGATCCTGGTGATCCCTGTGTGGAACCTTTCCTTATGCTCTGGGCCTAAATTTCATCTTTCCTCAATCTCCTGGTGAATTGTCCTGTTACAAGTGGGAGCTGGTTTGCTTTCTGTATGCAAGGTCACACTGCCAGCTCAGTTCTGGGCTGCCAGCTCCCTTTTGGGGCACTGAGGAGTGTGGAGGTGGGTGGTAGAGCTGCAGGAAGAGAAGGCTGTGTGGCACATCCAATGTCTGTCTGAGCTCTTGCTGCTCCTGTAGCATTCATGTCACCTTTGGTGAGGTGATATGTATTTCAGCCTGTCCTTTGAGGACAGTGTACTGCTTAGTAAAAGGCTGCAGCTACTTCCAGCTGCAAAATACTTCTCAGATGTATTTAGGACTGAGCCCACCAGTTTCCTGTCTCTCAGCTGAGTCCAGGGTAGTACCACACATGGCTGCTTCCTGTGGGTGGGTGCTGGCTGGATGAGGGCTGGATGAAGGACAGCAGCAAGCCCTTTTCAGGCAGGCAGGCTGCCCTTTGGCTAGCACCTCTTCTCCTTTAATGTGCTCTTTTCTCTGCTCCCAGGTTGCCTTACAATCAGTATTTTGGAGGCGTGTCTGCCCTGAGCAAAGAGCAGTTCACAAAGATCAATGGGTTCCCAAACAATTACTGGGGCTGGGGTGGTGAAGATGATGACATTTACAACAGGTAAATAATTTTTCCTCCTTGGTACCCTAGGGTGCATGCAGGGTGGGGATGAACATAGACCTGCTGCTCCCACATGGGTATGGGGAAGTGGTCTGTGGGCAACCTACTGGCTCAGCAAGAGCATGTTCCTGCTGGGTGCTGGTACCCCATTTCTCAGCTCCCGAGGTGTCATGGGGAGAGGGTCTTGTTGGAAAAGTCACAGCCTGGCCCCCTACCCCTGCCACTGTTCATTCTCTCTGTAGCCTCTCCACACCTTGCACTGGCAGGAGCACTGAGCTTCTGGGTCTCCCAGCACTGACTCAAAGAAGGGGATTCAGGACATGAAGGTGAACGTGGATGAGACCTTGACACACTTTGCCCAATGCAGCCCAAGATTTGTTTGGGTCTGCAGCCTTGTAGCAGATGTCTTTGTTCCCAGGAGAGTTCTATTTGTCAGCTGTAAGCAGCTCTGTATAATGCTGTGAGCCATGTGAACTTGACTGGAAGGAGTTGAGCAAGGCTCAGAACTGCAGGAGAGGAGAGGAGTTCTCACAAGGCAGGCTGGGAAGACCAGGGCAAAGGATGAACGTGGGCTTATGCTACTTTACAGCTTCACATATCCACAGCATTCACTGAGAGAAATCATCATGAGGGCCTTGTATTTGGAAGCCTTCTTCATGTTTCTCTGTAACAAAATCACTCTGTGATCTTTTCTCTGACGTTTCTGAGCTCTTCTGGGCTTCAGGAAGGATGTTCCAAAAAAAGATAAAAATTGTACCTTCCTGAGGTTTTGTTGAAAAACTGAGAGAGGGACAACTTTCCAGCAGGGCATTCAGAGCAAGGTGGCAGTCCTTTCTTTTTGGGGCACTTGGATTTTGAGGAACAGAAGATGCTGTACAGAAGTGAAAAGGGAGAGGCAAAGAAGAAATCAAGTACTTTTTCATCACTGATATCCATGCAAAAACTCTGCAGGTGCTTTGTAGAGAGCATGCATGCTCTCCCTCCCTTGGTAGGTCTGTGAGTCTGACCATGTGTCTCCTTTATACTGGATCACTACCATTCGCTTCAGTTTCCCCCAGCACTGCAGCTTTCACGTCGCAAAAATATAAGTGCTCCTCTGGCTCCTATGCAGATGACTGAAAACTAGATGACTCCCACTCAAATTCAAGTCTACAGCCTGGAGCAGGGTTAATGTGGGCGTTGGGTGTTGTTTGGAGGAGATGGAGGTGTGAGGGTGTGGTGAATTATCTTGGTGTTGGCAGGGGAGGTCTCTATTCCACCAGAGATAAGGTGTCTGTGTGGAAAAGGACTGGCTTTCCTTCCTTGTGTTGACAAGATTGGAGGTGCCTTAGTAACACCCCCCCTCAAAAAAACAAGTAGGTGAAACCAGTGGTTATTTGTGGAAGGTGTGGCTGAGCATCCCACATCCGTTGGTGTTTAATGCCCTTACTTTCTGCAGGCTGGTGTTTAAAGGCATGGGGATATCCCGTCCGGATGCGGTCATTGGGAAGTGCAGAATGATCCGGCATTCCCGGGACAGGAAGAACGAACCCAACCCTGAGAGGTGTGTCTCACCCTGTCCCACAGCAGGTTTGGGAGTGCCTCCTGCCCCTGCTGCTCCGTCTGCTTGGCTTTCTCTTTGCTGGGCACAGAGGTCCAGTGTGGAAGGGCTGCAGCCATGACTGAGCTCTCTGCTCCTTCCTCTTGCCAATTTATTATCTGATTGTAGACCTTTTCCCCAGCTTGCGCTATGGCAAGAAGGCCTCTCCTCTTTTATTTCTTAAACGCAGAAAATTAGATTCCAAGCAATTGTTTCCAGCCTGTCGTTGGGATATAAACCTCTGCTCTAATGCAGAGCTGGAAAAGGACCTTTGTGAATTAAAACCTTGGCTGCTTCTTCTAGCTAAAATTTGACCCCATGGGGGATGCATTGGGCCTCTGTTCACGCAAATCTTTATGGCACTGATAGTCAGGTTTTTCTTGCTGCCTGAGAGGCATGCAAAAATCAGATTGTTTAAACATTTTTTTCCTTTCTTTCTTTGTTGTTTCCACCCTCCCCCCCACTTGTTTTCTTCCACTCCTGCAGGTTTGACCGAATTGCTCACACACGGGAGACAATGAATTCTGATGGCTTAAATACACTATCCTACAAGGTGTTAAGAACTGACAAGTACCCTCTGTATACAAAGATCACAGTGGATATTGGCTCCCCCAATAGCTAACATCAGAGACACAATAGAGACTTGCCAATATTGCCCAGGATATCTGGTCTCACTGATGCATTATATGTGCTGGTTTTATAACAGTTGCAATGAACCAAAAAAAAAAAAAGAAAAGAAAAAAAAAAAGCCTCTTTTGGCATGCCAAAGTGTCTCCAAATTGTTTGGACAAATGCTTTTTAACTTTTTTTATTTTCAAACTTGACTTTACACAACTTTCTAGCTCTCTGTCATTTTGTAAGTCCAGAAGCTGTACATATGAGTTGTAAATAGTTTCTTTGCCAGAAAATGTTGAATCTGATCTATTTGCTGCAGTACCCCCCATGTTGAGTTGATTGCTGGACTCAAATTTTTCTGATTATGGCTGTGATGTATCAACAGTTGCTGCCCATGATATTTGGTATTTTGAATGAGGTGTGTGCAGGCATTCTTTTAAATTCATTCCTGGTTTTACTTTATGAAGGACTGTAAAATGCTGCTAAAATTGTCCAAGTTTACGCTTTGCATTAGATTTTTTTAATGGAGACAGCATAATGCAACTTTTTTCTCATAGTGACCAAAACAACCATCTCCTCTATGTGCAGAGCAGGTGTTGAACAATCAAGTCTGGATTCAATGAATGTCATTATTGCATTTAGTCTCAAAGGAGGCTTTGAGTGAGCTGAGACAGTTTGCTAGAATTTGTGGGTAAGCTCCATGCATAGGGTGGGAGCTACACAGATGACCTCTCTGAAAACAGCTGGCTTCAGATAACCTTACTTCTGGACAGGATAGAGATTATTTGCTTCAGCACAACACCACCTGGGATTTTTTTGTGGGGTAGAGGAGTTCAGAGAGGGGTGGGTTTGTGATGTTGGTTTGGGTTTTTTCCCCCCATGAAATAAAGATTAATTTAATTCCAGAAATACATTATGGCCTTAAAATTTGCTAACACTTGTTGGCAGTGGTAGGAAGTTACCACGCTATTTAAGCATTGTCTGAAGCTTCCTGAAACCAGAATTTTCTCTTGCAAGGTTGTGCATAAAACTTGAAATATTTTAATACTTTTGTTGTAACATTTTAATAACTTTTAAAAGTAATTTGTGTATCATAAGCAGTATATTTAATACCAGATTAAAGTAGGGTGCAGCGTAATAGGATATGATTCAAAGCCTCCTTTATCTTTAGACTAGTGGGCCTTTTATGTGCGTCATTATATATAAGCCATGTATTTTGTTTGTTCTGCCTGTTTGTCTATTAAATCTCCTGCAGTGCTGAGATATTCACAGCAGGGCCGACATCCAAATGATTTTTCTTTGCCTAAAGACTGTTTGCAATGTGTGTCCTCTATCTGGAACCTCCCTTCTCATTGTCTCAGGCTTGAGGGGCATGCACATTCTGCAGTACCATTTTCTGCCAGTGCACCAGGGCTCCACATGTACAGACCTTGCTTTTCCTCCCCTTGTCTGTGTATGAATGCCTCAAGCGCTGACACCCAGGGAGCTGGTTTAAGTGATTTAAAGTTCTTAGCCAGAACTGAGAATTGAATTCTTTCTGGTGAGTGCTTTGCCACCAGCTCTGACCACAGCAATTTGCACTTCCTTGGCCTGTGCTGAAGTTCGTTAAAATCAGGGACACTGGTATTGGGGATCATCTTCAGCACTGCCTTTTTTTTGTTTTTTTCCTCCCCCCTTTTTCCTCTTGTTTGGTTTAGTTTGGTTTTTTGTTACATTTTTTGAGACCTGAAGGTTTTGCTGAACCCTTGCACTGCAGGGGTGGGATCCTGCAGGGACCAGGGAATTGTGCATTTCTTCTTAGGCCAGCAGTGGCTGACAGGACACACAGAGACTTTAATTACTAGATGCCTTTTCAGTCTCACTTTGGAAACGTCTTCACCTCCTTTGGTTCAAAGCTCTTTATGGCTAGACTTGCTGCTCCAGTCATGATGGGAGCTGAGGAAAGATTGAGCTTGCATGGAGCAGGAGCAAAGTGCAAGGAAGGAGGCTTGTGGTTAAGAGCTTATCCTTTGTACTTATCATTGCATTAAAAAAAAAAAATACTATATAGTAATCCTTATGACAGATCAGACTCTGGGTCTTAAAGATGCATGGGAGTAAAAGATTATGTGTTTCACAAAATGCAGGTCAAATGACTCTGGTAAAACATTGGCAAGGGTGAAGTTTGTAATGGAGACACAGGAGAGGACTTTTTAAAATTTTTTTTCCAAAGCTGCCTTAGAAGGAGGGCCTCACTCCTACTGCTAGGAGCAGATAACCAAATTATTAAGGCTCCACTTGAAAATGCCATGTCTTTGCAGAAAGAACCTCAATTTTGTGCTTAACCTTTTGTTATTAGAAAAGATTCAAGCCAAAGATTATTTGAGCCAAGTGGAAGAGTTGTACCTTCAGCTGTAGTGGTGTCTGCTACCAGGTGAGTGGGGGAGATGCTGGCAGCATTCCTTGCAGTGAGATTCTTTGATGGTTAGAAAAAAAGTTATTGCAACAACTCATTGTCTGGCTGTATGTAGAAATTATTCAATGTCGTGGAGGTGGGATGAGCGCTTGTTTCTGGCTGTTGAGATCAAAGGTTTCTACAACATGTGCCTTGTAAGAGGGAAGAAGTGGAAACTGGAAAATCAGGAAACCTGAAAACCCTTTTCAACAGAGAGATACGAGCAGTGCAAGAAGCTGCTGCATAGTTTCTCTTCCACTGCTAAAGCCACAAACCATTTAAAGAAATGAAGCCACCTTTTGTAGCTCATGTTGCCCTTTGGTGCTGACCTGTGATTTCTAGATTTCATTGTCTCTTGTAAACTGTATCAATGAAACTCATTAAATGCTCTTGAATTGACCTGGCCATGAAATTTCTCTCCCTGGGATTTTCAGGGGCCACATCTCCAAATACTCATGTTGCACAGAAGCCAATTCCAGCTGAGTCCTGTGGTGGGTGGTGTTTTTTTCTCTCCCCTACCGGTGAAAACACTCAAAGTGATACTGATTGTAACTAATGGTTGAAACCCGGAAAAAACAGCTTCAAAGGAAACGCTAATGCTTGGATTCTTTGGGATGATTGACTGCTTGTTAGCATGAGGGAGGGTTTTGATATGCTGCTTTCCCCCAGGACTTCACTTGTATACTGTACTGCTTTTACTGGGGTTTCCTGTAGATGGTTTTGCTTATGCATTTTTACTATTTATATATCGAGGGATGTATAATCTAATGTTCCTTCTTTACTATTGATCTCAAATAAAAATATTTTCAGTTACATTTGGCAGCATTGCTCTGGATTGCCTCTCTGTCTTAGTGGGTTTCTGGCTCATGGGGTGGACTAGGCTGTGCCTGAATCTCCTTGCATTAGCTTTCTCCAGCTTTTCCTCCTTCTGGCTGCCCCTTGAATTAATTTCTCAATGCTGCAAAATTTTTGCCCTAAGACCTAAGAGTCCCCAGGTGACACCACAAAATTGTAGCGTGGTTCCTTTATCTGTGAGTAGGGGAATAGCATGCAATCCATCCTGAAATGAGGCAGGGGATGCACACTCTCACTCAGGCTGTGACTGCTTGGGGCAACAGGCCACTGCTAGCTCCCTGAGTGCTTGTGGGTTTGGCTAGACTGTGGAAATTGAGAAGTAATTCCTGGGAAACTGATGTAAGCATTTGCCTGTGTTCCTTGGCAAATGTTCACAAAAGCAGTTTCTGTGGAAGAGATCTTTCTGGCCAGAATGTGGCTAAGGCCAGGCATGAGCTCCAGTGCTCTCCAGGGAAAGGTGGGCTTATTTCCAGTTGAGACCAACTACCAGCCTCTGGGCCCAGGCTGGCACAGTGGGCAGGAGATCCCCAAGCTCCTGAGCTGCTTGCAGGCATGCTCTGAAGACCATATAGACTGAGGGCTCTAGAAGAGGGCAGTGGCCTCTGCCTGCTTGGTCCTTCCACAACTGCCTCCAAGGGCTTTGGGGACAATGCACGACCATCACTAAAAGGAAGCTGCCAGCAAACTGGGGTGCTGCAGCAAGCTTGGTGGTCTGTGCTGCATCTTCTGTTGATACTTGAACCCTGAAATGTTGCACAGGAATTACGGGTTTTACCTTCTCATGCTTCCAAATTTGGCACCTACAGGCAGAAAATAGTCTGAGAACAACCTTCCACATCCTCCTGCAGATGGGAGGAGTACTCTGTGGGCAGAATACT
The DNA here is from genome assembly GCF_903797595.1 of Erithacus rubecula. Classification (NCBI taxonomy): domain Eukaryota; kingdom Metazoa; phylum Chordata; class Aves; order Passeriformes; family Muscicapidae; genus Erithacus; species Erithacus rubecula. The sequence continues at coordinate 2,493,030 of NW_027635590.1, forward strand.
TCTGCCCTAGGAATACTGAGCTATTCCTCCTCTCTACACCCTGAGTGGGTAAGGCTTTGTGGTTGGAAGAAACCATGTGTGGAAATTTTGTTCCTTGTTGAAAGCAGCAGCTGAGAAGTGTCAGCAGCATTTTACCCTTCTCCCCCTTAGTTACCAAGGCTTCCCTGGACCAGATCAGCATGTGGCTGGTAAAGGATCCCTTGACTCTTGCTGTGAGACCATATTTGCTCTAGCAGAGCTTTCTCCACCTCGTGCTCCACCTGCCTGTCAGGAGCCAGGATGGGGGAGCAGAGGTTTCTTGTATTTATCCCACATGTTTACTCTGCTACACTTCCCTGTTCTTCAGCCTACGGGGGAAAAAACAGCCCAAAACCCACAACAAAAAAGAAGCTGATAAAAGGAAAAGTTATAAAGTGGAGTTTGCTAAACCTTTTCACCCTCTTGGAAGGAGTCTGAAGTAGGCATGCTTGTCCTTTGTTCTTGCTTTGTGTCTCAGCACAGCACTGCTGATTGCTGGATCTGTTCTCATTTAACTGCATCCAATGTGCAAGATATCTATATACATGGGGACAATGCACTCATATGACATCTCTGTTTTATGTCAACCCAAGGCAGCACCCTCACTACTGAAGCCTGATTTCCCTATCCATCCACTGCTCTAAATATAACTACCAGCAATGCAGATAAGTGCACAAAAATCTCTGTAGGGTCAGAGGTGACTTGACTTCCCAAGTCTGCAGTAGACCTTGCAGTGATGAGCTAACTGGGGAAAATAAGGAGTTTGGGTTAAGCCCAAAGGCTGGACCAGTGGTGTTTTTCCTGATTACCTTCCTGCCTTTCACATGCATGAAAATAATTTCCAAGAATTCTTGCTCCCTGATTTTTCCAATGATGGAGGTATTGCTCATAATAATTTTGTAATTACTACACAAGGATAGAGGTACTACTGCTGTTTCACATATCTTTCTCCTTGTCCCCCCTCAAGGTGGGCATCATATTAGGTTTTTCGTTCAGCCTTTTCCCATTTGCCAAGATATTCCACCATGGCTGACAGGAGCTTCATTGGCATGAACTCATAACTCATCTGGGTTAGTGTCATCTATTCTATTCTCTAAGCAGTCCTTAAGCCTTATATTTGGTTTTCCCACCTAATTCCAAAACCAAGCTGGTGAATGCAGAGATCTGGGAGCAAACTTTGCTTTTGAAGTTGCTATAAAAATCAATTGATCATTGTGGGTTTTTTTTTTTCCATATTGTCCAGTACCACAGTATTTGCTCCATCTGTCAGTGGATGTACATTTTCCCCAACTTCTAGAATGCCTGTAGGGTCCTTTTGTACTACCTTTAATGATCCTTTCTAGTCTGAGGTGTAGGTGGAGCTTGGACATGCTCAATACCACCTCTAAATACCCAAGCAAGCAATGTTTACTACATTGTTTTGCTGTCTATCATATTTCCCATTCTTTCATACTTTGTTGTTGTTGTTGTGTCTTTGTTGTTTTTTGTTTGGTTTTTTTTTTATTACTTTGTACAAGAAGTGCCCTTCTTAGTCAAGCAGGACTTTTAGTGAAATTTCCCATCTTGATGCAGAAGGAAAGACTTGGGATCTTCAGGATGAACACCATGAAAAAACCCTTCCCAAGGAGGGTGATGTAGTCCTAGGACACATACTGAGGTGCTGGGGATGCTGAGACCTTGGGAGGATTCAGAGGTTGATCAGTGTCTCCTGGGCTGTGTGACTGACACAGCAATAAACCAGCCCCTCAGGAGCTCCAAGCCAGAGCCAGTAGAGCAGCAGGAGTGCAGTCCCTGTGTGAAGGGACACTGCTGCACTAAGGTCATGGACAATGCCAGCAAGCCTGGAGAAGCCTGCAGGGCAGTTTTAAGGAAAGAGCAGGGAGTCACACAATTGCCTGTGCTTTCCAAAACTGCTTTACACTATGCTTTACTAATCAGAACTTGGCATGGTGTTTACACTGTGTGACCATCTGCCGTGCCGCAGGAGAGAAAGGGAGGAGCTGTGAAGCTTTCCAAGATTGTGCCCAACTCATCCAGAGCTGCCAAACCTGCTAAGCCCATGTCTAGGAGCATGTGGAGGTGCTGCTGACTGCTGGCACATAGGAAATCACATTAAAAGCTCACTGACTGAGTTGGTATTCTTTTACATCCTCCAACTTTCAAGAGAGAGGGAAACAACTTAGTCAAAAAATGTGGAGCATTGGTAGATTCCTATGTGAAAAATGTTTGAAAAGCTGTCCCTTCAGCAGCACCCCACCTAGCCTGTTTTCTTTCAAAAAATATTATCTGAAACAGAAACAAAATTTTAAAAAGAAAAAAAAAGAAAAGAAAAAAAAAATCATAGCCACTGTATCTCTTTCTCTCTTTCCCATGGGATTTGGTGACTCCTCTAAGGGGAATGTGCTGGAAAGTCTTCACAGAGAAGAGCAGCACTGATGAAGGGGGTCTGGGGTCTGAGCATTCCAGAGCAGCATGTGTTCCAGCAATGTGGGAGAAGATGTCTCCCCACTTCCAGAAATACTGTCAGAGATACATGGGCCCAAGGAAGAATGAGATGTGCCAGAGAAGACACCAGGACTGGAAAAAATCTCTATTGAAGGGAAAAAAGATTATTCTTCTGTTTGTGGTCAAAATTTGTCCTTCTGACTGTAGTATGACCAGGGCTCTGTGATGTGTTCCTACAGAGGAGGCAGTGGTATGGTCAGCCCTGGGGTCTTCATGAATTTAATGCATCCACTCATCAGTCATCAGTGCCTGGGGATGTGCTTGAAACAAGGAAGTGTAAAGGCTGTGTAAGGACAGCAGTGGCACAGCTGAGGTGGAATGTGTTGGTGAAATAATAATACCACAGAGGCAGCCTCAGAATGTCACAGAAGCATAGAATGGCTGGGGTTGAAAGAGACCTTCAAAGACCATCTAGTTCTCACTCCCCTGCCATGGGCAGGGACTTCTTTCCCTAGATCAGATTGCTCAAAGTCCCATCCAACCTAACTCTGAACACTTCCAGGACTGGGGCATCCATGTCTCTCCAGTTTTTAGAGATGTCATGTTAGTCAAACGCTTTCCACAAGTCCAGGTGGATAACATTCCATGCTCTGCACAATGGCCAAGTTTTGTTCATTTCAGGTGCAAAACACTGACTTTCTGCCTGTATCTCTAAAACTTGCTTTCTCACCAGCTGCTAGAAATTTACCTCACATATTTACCAGGCCTAGGCCTGGTAAGATCCAACTCAGATCTAAGCAGAAGTCCTACAAGAGAGCACAGAGCTAAAGGGACAAGTTGGATGTCTCTGAATAATCATTCTGAATCACCATCATACCCTTAAAGACCACAATTACAGAGACAGCAATTGACTATGTTTTGGTTACCTCTAAATTACATGAGCATTGTGGTACTTCTCAGCAAGAATCCTGGAGAATCAAGGTCTCACCACACTTGTTGATATAACAAAGATTGCCCAGACAGCACAGAGAACAGGAATAGAAACTGGGATTTCTCAGAGATCCACTTAGCAGCCCTCAAAGTTGTGATCTCACTGCAGTGAGAATTTCTGGTGGACAAGATGTCATCCTGATTGCAGAGGTGGTTACAGCCTTTAACATAGAAAGGGCTGCGGAATATCAGAGTCAGTGTTGGGTACTGCAGGTAGCAGGGCTGTTACTGGCTGATGTGATGTGATGCCTGAGAGTCCACTCTCTGCAAAACCAGCTGCTTTGAAAATCAGCACATCTAAACCATTGCCACTGGCCCACCTTTGAAGCATTTTGCTAGAGAGTGCTCTGTCCCACATATGCTAATTATAACACAGCCCAAAATAATGATTAGACACATTGACAGATATGCATTAAACCCATTGAGAACTGGAGCATTAGATGGGTACACAAAGCTATGCTCAGACACACTCGTTGCACCATGCACCCACTATTGCCAGGTCAAAAAGGTTTTGCAACCAGGCAGATGATGAGAATATCCATCCTCAGAGGTGTTCCAATGCCATCTGGACATGTCCTGGGTTAGCTCTGTGTGGCCTTGCTTGAGCAGGGGGCTTGGACCAGATGATCTCCAAAGTTCCCTTCCAATCCCAGCTGCATTTAGTCCCCATGAGAGCAGAGCTGTGTGGAGCAAAGTTGCCCACAGCCCCACAGCTGTGGCACAGAACCCTCCAGAATCACACCACATTTGGCATCCTGGCACTTCTTCAAAGTGTCTGAGTTTCTAGACTGCTCTTAGCCCTTGTCCTCCACTGCCTTTCTTGCTCAGCACTGGCAGGTGTTACTTTCCCACACCACAGCAGGTGCCTGACCCTGTTGCTCAGATGTGTTTCTCATTGCTCAGCTGCTGCTGCTTTTCTTTGGAACACTTAACACAGGCTTTGCCCAGCTTTTGAGGCTGCACACCTAGCCCACTGCCAGTGAGTTATTTATAGTCCTGGAGCCTCTGCTTCTGGCCTGTTTGAAAATTCTTAAGGCGCCTGCTGCTATTGTGCTTACTTCACACATTAATGACAAGAGACACCTGGCACCTCAGGCCAGTTCACACACCAGGCACTCATGAGGAGCTGGCAACATGTATAACAGGCCACAACAGGGTCTTGGTATGCTGAGCATCCACTGTTTTAGTTTACAGGCTGGGACTGTTACCAGCAGCAGCAACGTCTTTCCTTGTGGAGCCCCAGGTGACAGCAGCAGATGGCAAAAAAAGCAAATCAGAAATCTCAGAGCAAAAGCTCATCTTGCAGCAACACAGCAAAGCTCACTATGGGACCCTACGGGAACAGAGAGTACTTATTTTGAAACTAAGCCAGTCCTCCTTATTCACAAGGATATTCAAGCTGAGAGCATTTGAGCAGTCTGTCCAGAATGAAAACACCAAAATGCAAGCAGTCTGTCCAAGGACACTGAATGCTCTTTGAAACCATTGTCTTGGTTTCAAAGATAGATGTCTGCTAAGGAAGGCACAGCCTCCCTTAAAATGGCAGATACAAACCCCCTCTCTCCAAACTGAAATTAAGGGCCTCTTAGGCAAATATATGGGAATAGAAATAAGAGTTCTTTACTAGTATGTGCAAATATAAAAAAAACCCAAATAAACAAAGTACAGCCTAATAGGAAAATTAAAAGACAATGCAGTAGTACACAAAAACGTAACAGAGTCAGAATACAACTTGACACACTATAAGTCAGGGTGTTGGCAGCAGTCTGATTAAACAGTGGTTGTAATCTTCTTGGAGCAACAGGCGTGGTTCTGTTGAAGCAGCAGTCTTGAAGAAGGGTGTCGTTTTCTCCTGAAAGTCCAGTGATGATGCAGAAAGGGCTGAGTTTCCTTTGGAAATCTAGTGTGAAAAGGCAGCCTACAATGTTTCAGATCTCAGATTTTATCTAGGTAGGAAATTCTTGTCTCCTCCTCCTGGGTGCAGCATCTCACAATGGGATGATGCAATTTTATCAGTCATGCAGTGGGACTCAATGGCCCATTAACAGAAGATACCTCCCCTGAGGAAGGAGGAGTCCTGAGGAAGATAATGAATACTGCCCTACCTGGTTTCAACAGATGGCCCATTAACAGATGATCCTTCCCAGGAGGAAGGAGGGGTCCTGAGGAAGATAATGAATACTGCCCTACCTGGTTTCAACAGATGGCCCATTAACAGAAGATATCTCCCCGGAGGAAGGATGGTTGGTGGAAAAGATAAAGAACACTACCCCACCTGGTTTTAACAGATGGTCCATTTACAGAAGATATTCCCCTCTGGAGATAAGGATCACTGCCCCTTCTGGTTTCAAGGGATGGTGATAGAATACATACTTGTAGTTACATTCTGCATTGCAACCTAAGACAGTGATGCATAGTTAAACAGACACTCACTACTGAGGTCTTATGATGGCTCCTGTGTTGTTGTACTGGGAAATGTGTACTGCTTTTGAGTCTTGACTTTTGGTACCTGTTAGGAGCTGATGGTGATTGTGATCTCTTGTCTCTCCATTCTCCTCATCTCTGCTCCTCTGCTGGGAATCATTAAGAAATACTCACTGCACTTTGTCTCTTTTTCAGAATGTCTCATCTTCCAAACGCTATTTTTAAAGGCTTCAGTATATCCTGCTTTAGGTTGTCACACATTTGAGACCATCCTGGAGGTTGGAGTGGTCTGGAAAGCAGTTGGAACCTGTAGTCAGCTAATGCAGATGCCATCCATGACTGCCTGCCCTTTGGGTGCTCCTGCCACATGTTCCTGCAGGTGCTCCTTTGCCCACACACTCTTCATTCGGTCAATGTTTTCCTTGCATAATAAGAGAAACCAGCAAAGGATTTCCATGAAGATAAAAGAAGTAAGGGTAAGGAAACAGTTGGCACCCTATACAAATGTTGGTATCACACTCAGGATCAACAGAGGCTCAAGATTGTTACCACAGTCACCCATGAGGCACAGTAATGTCAAATAAACTCGTTTATTTCCATTTTTCTTAAAACAAAACAAATAAACTAAACCTTCCAAAAAACAAACAAAAAACCCAAACAAAAACCATACCAAAACAAAAACAACACAAAAGAATAAAAAGTAAGCAGTACAGGATTAGTGCTTCAATCCAATAAAGGGAATGGTTATTCTGTTATATAATCGGATTTCCTCAAAGCCTTTTTTCACTTAATATCACATGATGCTTCGGTAAGACCCATGCCTTATACAAAAGAAACAAGAGTTTAAAAATGGTTTGGTGACCTTTCAAAAAGCAGCTGTTACCAAACCTTTAAGAAGTTTGCAGATGGCAGAAACCTAGTGGCATGGCAAATAATGTATCTCTCTTCCAGAACACTCTGGATCTAACCAAATAGTTACATTTTGAAATAAATTTTGAAATACGTTTTGAAATAAACTTTAACAAATTACAGAAGCACAACAATGGCAAATAGTGTCAGATGTGAGATCTGTATTGGAAAGCAGTGTTGCAGAGAGATTGAAGTGTATCTGTGGGTAACACCATGAGCTCTTTGTGCTGCAATTAATAAGGATATTGCAATCCCCAGCTGTAAGAAGGTGGGTAACAGCATTAGAAACAGACAGCTTTTGCTTCTGTGCACAGCCCTGGTAGGCAAAGCACTCAGTTCCTGTCTGTATTTCCAGAGGAGCAAGGACACATGCATATTCAAAAAAATGCAGAAATGAGTGCTACAAAAATTAAATTTGTACTGCACATCCGAGAGGGAAAATGTCTCTGAGTCCTGCTCAGAGGTACAGCACAGCAAAAGGGAAAAGGCTGTAATATTCCCCTCTAGTCTTAGGTCAATGAGGCCTCTGCTGTGCTCCTCCCTTATACTGGGCATGTCTCTGGGGAGGAGGCACTGACAGCTCTGCAGGAAACTTCCGTGTCTCTATGTTGCAACAAGACTGTAAGCCAGGGCTCAGGCTGGAGAGCTGGACACTGGCAGGAGTCAGAAGAATGACTCCATGCCAACTGCATTTTATATTATAGATCCTCACAAGTGTTTTGTAAGAGATGAAAGTGCTGAGCAAGGTTGGAAAAGCAGCGAGTTAAAATGACCAGTGTAAGCAGTATGCTCAAATGGCACGAGGTAGATAACCAAAACTGAGCATACCTCTGAGCCAAGATGGAACTGCAGATCTGAAGCCATTCCTTTGGGTGGATAATTTCACTTTAAAGGGCTGAAATTAATAATTCCTAGTGTTGTCTCAATACTGAGGGCGTTTCCTTAGTTTCTGTGTGCACAGTAAGAGCCCCATCACTTGAGTGTGTTGGAGACAGCCAAGTGAAGGCTTTGCATCCACCTGCCCAAGTACTGTCTGTCCATCTGTCCCTCTGCAGATTGTCCAGCCGGTAAACCTATTTTTTCGTATCACTTACTTTCTAAGCTACAGATCTGCACAGTCCTGGGATATCGACCTCAGCTCTGACCAATCCCTTGCTGCCTGTCAGTGAGAGAACAGCCCCTCTGCAAGTGTCAGGTGCAAAAACCCCAGTGTGGGGTCAGCAAAAGTGGATGCAGACATCTGGTTGTAGCAAACAAATTCTCCCTGAACTCCAAGCCAAGAGCAATGCAGCTTTTTCTTTGTCCCTGGGAGGAGGGGACAAGACCCTGGAACACAGATGTTTTCCAGCAGAACACTTATACAAAGCCTTCAGCAGTCTGCCAGAGGAGTACCACTTGTCCAGATAGATGTTAAACAGAGCTGGACCCTGAGGGGATTGGTGGTGAGACAAGGAATCTTGGCAGCTGACAGCAACAAAGCCCAGGACAGGGAGAACAGCAGAATAGCCCCCCAAATCCCTGCGACAGTGCAGTACAGCTACTTGCCTTTCCACAGAAATGCCTGAAACCTGCATGTGCTCTTACTGAAAGAGCCTTGTGACCAAAAAGCCTGAGGAAGCCCAGTGGACAGTTGCAAGGGAGAGGAGCTTGACTGGCTCATTTGCAGAGCAGAATGGGAACAGATGCCCCCTCTACCACCCTGTCACCTCTAGTTGTATTTATATTCCCTTGCAACTGCCTCAGACCCACCAGCAGAGCTGATGTTAAGGCAGCATGGTGTCACCTGGGGCAGAGGTTGGTGGGCTAAAATTTCATCCTAAACAATCTGGAAGACAGAGGAACTTTCACAGTTGTCAAATCAACCAACTTCTCCTTATCTGTGTTGTGAATATTTCAACCCCCTGCTGCATTCCTTAAAAAGCAATATTTGTTTTGGAAATTCCTCTCTCCAACAGTTTCAGGCTGGAAATCTTTGAGGACACAGGAGCAGTCTCAAAGTGCTGCAGGTGTCAGAAGATGCACTTACCCTGGATCTGTCTGACAGGCTGTCCCGCCCATGTGGATCCATGGGGATGCCCAGGGGAGGCAATGCCCCAGTCTGGCAGCTGCTGAGGATGTCTTTTTTGGTTTTGCTGTCCCATGACTTACAGGCCCTCTGTGGTTTAGCACCTTGCTGCACAGCAGTGGTGGCACAGTGAAGCAGTTAATTCCTTCCAAACCTGCTGCTCTAACTCCCCAGCTGTACCTTGGCTTCAGGACTGCACAAACCAAAGGAGACACTACCTCCTGTGACCAAAATACTGCAGCTCAGCAGAAGGGATCTGGCAGTAGTGCTGCCAAGCCCTTTGGCATGTTTTGTTCTCTGGTGGCTACCATATACACCATATAGTATTTAATATTTTCTCCACTAAAATATTTGTATCTGTACTGGTTGAGAGAAGACGTGTAATCACAATTGCACAGGTGTCAGCATGGTGTTTCGGAGATTGGTGAGCCAGTGATTGGTGGGGACTCTGGCCTGTGTTTGAGTATGCTGGCAGGAAGAGTAGTCTTTGGGCTGAAAACCGCATTCTGGGAAGTCAAAAATCAAGGGAGGGAAATAGGCTATGACATAATTATATGCTTTTCAACCCTGATGGCTGGTTGGTGTCTGTTGAGGGGAGAGTTGTCAAGAGACAACTGCAAACAAGCACACAGGTTATGTTCCCATCCTGACCCAATGAGGACTCAGCAGGGAAAAGCGCTGTTGGCACTGAACTGAGCAGATGTGCTCTTAACCTAAGCCTAATATCAGCAATAGCTTGCATGACCAGAAGGCAGATCAGTGTCACAGATCAGGGGCTTGTCTGTCATGTTTCTGGGGAGCCTTCTGGAGAAGGCACAGAATGTGCTGATGCACAGGACAGCGCCACGCTGCAGCACATACAGCACTCATTCCCACCTGTGAGACCCTGGGTGGGCTGAAGGGGGGACATCCAGGTCTGTCACTTTGCATAAGCAATGAGTGCACACCTTATGCCAGCAAAGACCATGCAGATACCTACAGACCAAACCCTCTAGGGGCATGGCAGTCAGAACCCCCAATATCTGCCTGCTACAAAGCTGTACTGCTTCCAGCAGGGTGTGGACTTCTGATTCAGCCAGAAAGAAGCACTTAATCCACAGGAAAGATCCTTAAAGTAAGAGAGCAAGTCCTTTGAACTGCAGACTGACCCAAATGGGTGAGCAAAAAGAAGTGGGACACAGCCTGCAGGGAACCCAAAAAGCCAGGCAGCATGGAATTGGATCAGAGGCTGACAACCTTTGGCCATACCCACACTCTCTCTCTCCTGCCCAAACAATGCATTGTGCTGCAGGTCCACACTGTGCACGGAGCAACATCTTTGTGTATCTTACCCTGTGTGTACTGTACCTGGCAAAACATCACCCTGAGGATTGTGTATGTCTCTGTTCATACATGTGGTTCTGCAAGGTCCTTGTATATAAAAAGGCAGCAGAGACATCTTGTACTGGAGCACAGGACAAAAAATAAGGCTGGGCTATGGAGGTGCCACAGGTCCAGGCAAATCTGGGTAGTTTTGGAGGTCAGAACCCCATTATAGAAGTGTCAGTCATGTGAGTCAATCGAAGAGAAACAACACGATCCTGCAAACCAAAATAGAAAGCCTGATTTGCAACATTTGTTTTGGCAACCTCTAAGAAATAAACTAGCCTCACTGAAGCTAAGGCAATTCAGTACACACATAGAGATTTACAAATACATTGTGAGACAGCTGACGAGTCCTGGGAGCTGTGGCTGTACTGAGGAGAGTAGCTCGGGCTGTTTTGGACCCAAGGGCAGGTTCTTTTATTGTTTCCGACAGACATTCTCTGTGGCAGATGAGACAAGGGGACTGCTCGCAGGCTACAGTTCAGTCTGGATATGCCTTTGGGCATGAGGAGGTGTGAAACCAGGCAAGGGCCCGTTAGAAGGACGTGCCCAAATTCTTTGCAGGAGAGGGACAGGGAATACAAGACAGGGATCCAAGGAAGGCAGCAGGGGGTTGGGGATGGACATGAGCCCTGAGGGATGGACCTGGGACAGGTTTTTCCACATTTTGCTTCGTTTGAGCTCGTTCCTGCTAGCAATCCTGTGATGCACCCAGAGGAAGCAAATGACCTTTCTCAAAGGAGTTTCATGTTTCAAGCACAGCTTGCTCCCTGCACACCAGTGTTTACACAGCGCTTACTGGTCTCAAAATAGAGTACTTAAAGAAACACTGGGGGGTTTTCCCACATCGTTATACTGCCATTTGTCACTGCTAGTGTTGTATACAGGGGGACACAGTGAGCTGGTAATTTGAATCTGTTCACACATTCATCAGAAGAATGCCCCATCAGAAGAAAATATCTTCTGCTACACATGTAAGATTGAACCTAATCTTGAACGACAGAAAAGTTGACAATTCTGAAATGACTAGTCATTCTTTTCCCAGTCCAGGGAGGGGGAGTTGTCTCTCCATTTCTAATTGGCTTGCTTTTGGCCACCCTGAGCAGAGACACCGAATCTTTTCTTACACCCAATCTCTGCACAGTGAGTACTGAGGGTATCCACTGGGTGCATACCCTGGCAGGGGCCCAACATGGATGCGTACAGACAGATAAAGCCTTGCCTTTCCAGACAGACTTTCTCCTGACTGTTCTCATTAAAAGCAGATGATCAGAAGCCAGGGCTCGTGGTGAACTGCCTGAGAGTTTTATGCCCTCTGGATGCATAAGGCAGAGTCTGCATTGCTGTGCTGATGATAATTTGCAGGTCCCTGCTCAGTACATGGCCTCAGTTGCAGTGGGACACAAAGAGCTCAGAGTGGATCTTGCTAGTCCTGGAGCTCAGAGTGGATCTTGCTAGTCACACTGGTGACTCCAGCTCTCAAACTGCAGCTGTAAAGACAAACACAGTTATCTCTGTGCCCAAGGGATAAAACAGAACCACGAGAACCATGCTTCAGCTCTCCTGCCATCCAACGAGTTTGAGCCAGTGCGTATCTGGACACAGCATTTTGCACACTTGCACAGCCCCAGCCAGCACATGCCAAGAGCAGAAGCAGATAGGCTTGGTAGAAACAGAAAGGAGGTACATGTGAAAGAGAGCACTCATCCTTCAGGTGGGCATGGGCAAACCTCATTCTTCAAAATGGATGCTCACATTTAGCTGTGAGAAAAACTGATTTGATCCTCTCTTTGATTTATTTCCTGCCCTCAGGGTGGCTCAGACCTTATACATACCCTTGCCTGCCCCAGTGTTGTGTTTTCCTATGCCATGCCTGGAACAAATCTCCCAGCCACAGCAGCAGGGAGATGCTGACTCAGGCCTTCAGGCTGCTATGGAAACCATAGTCATCGTGCCTGAAATGCCATCATACTCCCTTCTGCAAACCAACACCTTAAATCTCAGCATTAAAGTCAGCTGTGGGCCAAACCCCTGCCTGGAAGGCACAGCTCCAGCCCACCGGCAGCAGCTGAAACTGCAGAGAGAGCCTCGCTGTGACACTGCTGCCTGTGGGAGGCAGTGAGAAAGCCCTGTACTTGCCACCATTTCTCCTACCAGCCCTGGGTGGGCAGGCACAGCAGGAGGGCAGGTGAGGAGGCTGGTCTCAACTTCAGGAAGTGCTTTTTCTGTTTCAGCTCCAGCCCCTCTACAGATGCCAGTACTGGGTTTCCTTGCTACTTCCCCATGCAGTCTGAGTCACAGATGCCTCCCTGCCCTAAGACTGCTTCCCAAAGGACACACAGTGCCTTGCAGCCTCACTTCTCACTGTGTGCCCAAGGAAGAGGATGCGTGTGGGAAAGCCATGTGTTTACTTTATCATCCTTTGGGCAAAGACTTGGCACAGAGAAACTGCTGTTTGTATGCAAGAAAAAGCTGCTTCCCTGCAAAAGGGATGCAGACAAGTACCAGACGGCTGGTAGGGTCTCTGGTCTTGGAGATACCATGAACATAAATTGATAAGGCTCAGAACAACTAGACGTGACATTTGGATTAGCCTGTTTTGAGCAGGGGATCTGTTAAAGAGCACTCCAGACCTCTTTTCTGGTTTGTTCTTCTGACTGCCTGCCAGTATGAGCTGGCTGGTTGCCTAACTTTCTCAAGGACATGTTCCAGGGAAGATCCCCATTCCCTAAATTCAGGGCTTTAACTTGCACAAGACCCAGCACCCTTCTTTCCACTGCCATGACTGAAGCTGGGGAAAAAGGGGTGCTGGTTGGCAAAAGGCTTAACAGGATCCAGCCATGGGCATTCCCAACCCAGAAAGCCAAACGTCCTGGGCTGCATCCAAAGCAGCGTGGGCAGAAGGGGAGGGAGGGGATTCTGTCCCTCTGTACCCCAAGTGAGTTGGGGTGTTCTGTCTGAATGGGAAAAGGCTCTTTTAGCAGCCTTCCAGTACCTGTGGTGGTTACAAAAGAGCTAGAGAGGGACTTTTTGCAAGAGCACACAGTGATAGGACAAGGGGAAATGGCTTTAAAGTGAAAGAAGTCAGGTTCGGATTAGATATTAGGAAGAATTTATTTACTTTGAGAGTGGTGAGGCACTGGAACAGGTTGCTCAGAGAGGTTGTGGGTGCCCCAGCTCTGGAAGCGTTCTGTGTCAGATTGGATGGAGCTCTGAACAATAAGGTCTAGGGGAAGATGTTCCTGCCTTGCGGGGTGGCTGGGATGGGGGGACCGGCGGCAGGACTGATCTTTCAGTTTGCTTCCAACCCAAATCATTCTGTGACGTCCCAGCATAAATCGCTTCTACTGCCAAGATGCAGGATTAACAGTCCTACAGAGTGACTGTTCTGGTGGCTGCTGAAGGTACCAGCCACAGCAAACCTACCAGGAGGGTGACTCTCACGATTTAGGCTGGTGCCTATCCCACAGAGACAAATGAGGTACAACAGCTGATGTCAGATGACATAACCTTTCACCGTTTGGGGATGTGATCAAGAAAGAGAAATAGTTCACAGCGGCTGCAAAAGTCCAGCCTGCAGGTGGATCATTAACACCTGATCGATTTAGTCTTGACTGCCTGTGGCAAGGGGCCGGTGAATCATCTGCAAATGTGAGGGTGCAGGGAGAGAGAAAAGGTCACATAAACATCACATTAAGGGTTGAGGCTGTGAGAAAGTAACCTGGGCACTTCCAAAATTAAGCTCATTAAACTAATGTGCAGCCTTTGGGGAAGACTGAACGCATCCCGCCCCTGCCCCCACCCTCGCCGCTTCCTGTTGCCTTCTGGAGGGCTGCGTCCTGCCTGAAAACAGATGAGATGCGCAGAGGCGACTCTGGGTGAAGCCCCACACGCGTTTTTCTGCTCCATTCCCCGAATGACGGTAGGAGGACAGCGGTCTAGCCTCAGCAGGGTCTGGCCCTTCGCTTTGGGGTGTCTCCCATTGGTGTGACCCAAGCTGAGCCATCCCCGGGCACCATTCTCTACCCCTGCTCCCCAACACAGGTCCAGCTCCCGCATCCCCACGTGGGGACGGAGACCCAGCCCAGCCCCTCCTCCCGTCCTGCTTAGCTACTACGTAATTTCTCTGCACGAGCACTTCTTCCTGGAAATCTTCTGAGTTTCAGCCATGACCCTGGACAAACCGCTCTACCTCAGCTCACCAAAGTTTCATTCCCCTCGGGAAGCTGACTCCTACCCGGTCTAATTTTTCGTAGGTCTCTCAGTCCTATGAATCCTGACCCAGGGATGCCCAAACCCTTGGATGTGTTGAGTGTAATTAATTACTCATGCTGATTATGCATTCCCGGTTGTCTAATATCCCCCAAACCAAGCACCCATCTGTCCTCATATTTAAACACAGAAATGTTTTCCAGACCTGGTGTTAAAAAAAGTTACCGATTTGCATTTGGGAGAACAAGAGAAAGACTGAAGAAAAGGAAAGGGGAGCTGGTTCTTGTATAAGCAAATCTTTCTGTCATGCCTGGTTAACTCTTGAGTCCTATCTGTGTGCACAGATGTTGCTGATGCTCTGCTGTATTAGCTGTTGGTCCAAAATTTGTGCCTGGACCTGATTAAACTGAAATCTTATAGCTTCTCCAAAGTATTCCATCTATGGTAATGTGAACACACTAGACAAAAGAGTACAGAGGAAAAAAAAAATCTTCACCATTCTGGCATTTTTGGGCTAAGAATAATTATCCACTGAAAAAACTTCCGACCAAGGCTCTTATTACAATACCAAAGAACCCTGTCTTCCATCTCCTCACTGGACTTCCTTGTAAGTGAGAATAAACACACAAACTGGTACAAAGGGATAAGTTTAATTACAATGTTTGGGAAATTTTTGTAGGAAAAATAAGCAGTAAGGAATTCCTTTGTTAGCAAAGAAACTGCTGCTTCTTTTGTGAGCGGCTTCCATGTGGTTGTTGGTTGCACATGAGTAAGTGATTATCCTGTTTCAGTAACATCCAGGAAACTCTGAAAAAACCCAAGACATAATGCCATTGCAATTGTCTTAACAAATCAAATTTCTAACCCCTGCCGTCAGAGTTACAGTATTTCTGGGACTACAACAGAAAATACAGGCAGAGCTATAAAGATCCCCGTTCAGGGGAAATAAGCAACTTCTGCTAGTGTTTAATGCCACGGCTGCTGCTGCACCACCAACAGCTTAAGGGCAGAGGCATTCCAGCCGTTTCAGCAAACCCTGCTTCATGCAACATGAGATGGTACACTAGTAAGAAACCCACCCAGCAGGAACCACTGTGGTATTGGAAAGAGCAACACAGGAAGCGTGCTTCGGCCAAAGACCCCAGGCCTTCAGAGAAAACACCACCTAGCAGCAGCAAAACATAAGAACAAGCTGAGAGACAGTAGACAGTGCCAAAAAACTGTCATTTTCACTGAGAAAAGAACAGGCTGTGTTGCAAGACTCACCCTAACCTTCACCTCACCAGCATACTGGAAGTGATGGTCCTGGGAGGAAGCAAACAGGACAGTGTGGCTGGAACCCTGCACGCTGGCACAGCTCGCTTGGCTGCCCCACCCAGACAATGAGTTATTTAGGCCATGCCAGTAGGCTGTGTATTGTTCATTCCAGTGCCTAACGTACAGCAAGACATCCTGCCTGCTGTTTTCTGCTAGTATGCCTGCTCACTGCAGTCTCCCTGCTTAAGCACTTACGTTTCCACTGGTCTGACTACCTTTAACCTCAGCAGTTTTGCAGAGGGCTCTAGAAGAATCATGAACTTGGCCAGTATCTTAATCCATTTCTCCTCACTGTAATGTATCATCTTGAAAAGCTTTTTGGAGTTGTACCTATGCAAGAGCCTCCAACACCCCCCACTGGGCTGGCTGTGGTCTTCCTTGTGCAGCTTAGTAAGCATTATACACAATGAGAATTACTTCTGGCTCATGTTCAAGCTATTTTCACAATTACCTTCAAATCCTATCCACCAGTCACCTCTCAGTCTGAACCAATGCTCAGGGTTATTCCTCCCTCACCCCTGTGTACCAGATGCTGCTGACACTTCTGCTTGCTGAGCTGTGCAAAAGTCCTGGTGGTCCAGTCCTCCCATTAGAGATATCCCTCTGGACCAAGACTCAGCCTTTCACCATGTCAGCCTCTCCTCATAATGATTATTTCTAGCACTGTAAAAAACAGAAAAAGAACATGTAAGTATGTATCTGCAAATATATGTATGTGTGGTGAGAGAGAGAGGCATATAACATTTCTGTTTTCTTCAGACATGTGCTGTTGCACTTCTGAGTTTTATGTTCCTTGGCAAAGAAATACTGCCACTAAAAGAAATTAATATAAAAATACTCAATTAATAAAATGAGTACAAAACATGAGCCAAGGTTTTCTTCAGGTTCATACCTGTAGATGCCAGTGACCATCTGGGACCTTTACTGGATTCTCTGCCAACTCCATGCCCTTTGTGTGTTGGAGTGGTGCTGTGACTTGGCTAACAAGCACAAAAAGCCTCAGGTGATCAAAGGACTGATACTGGGTGGCAATCTTCCCTTTTGGTAAAGCTCTTTTGGAGTGGCAATTAAAGAAAAAGGCTCTGTACAACCTTCCCACAGTAGTCCAGCTATGGCAAATTTGTTCTCAGTAAGTTATTGTTTAAAGGAAAACAAATAAAAGCAAATACACCTGCCATTACAGCAGAATCCTGTGAAAATTTAGGTTGGAAAGGAACTTCTGGAGGTGCTCAGCTCCAAAGCCGTGTTCATAGCAAGGACAACTTCAAGGGGCTTGCACAGCCAAGCTGGAAGTCTCAAAGGTCTCCAGTAGGCCTCCTTTCATTGTAGTGTAAACATCAGACTTGCAGCCAACACTCATTGCACACCGTGCCACCTCAGACATCCTCAGCATAGGCAGGCATTGTGGTCTGCTTATTGCCATTGTTGCAACACAGGAATGTACCACAAAGCTGTCACAACTTGGATAGGCAAAAATACAGTGCACCAGGGAGGGAGATCTCCACCCCTGAGAAGTGGTTTCTGGACACGGCTGCACAAAGCCACAGCTTGCCCTGACGTCATTCTTGGAAGAGACAGAAGTCCTTCAGAAGGACCTTCAGAAGGTTTTTGTGCTGCTGGGTCTCATGCGACCTCACATGTCCCCCTGGGCTCGGCTGCAGCCCCTGGCCAGTCTGGACAGGTGAGAGCAGAAGGAGTTGTGTCCAAATAGAGGTGCACCAGGGGCTGTTCCGGGTGTTCAGCCTGTTTCCAGCCCCTGTCACCTCTGAGCTGAGCTGCATCAGGTTACTCATCTCTGGTTTGAATAGAGGGGGGTGAACTGAGAACCCCAGAGGCTTCACCACCACTAGCACTGCTGGGGGTCTGAAACCAGTCAGGTGAGACAAATTGGTCATAAAAGCAGGTGTGAAGGTGCTTCAGGAAGTTAGTCAATGAAGTGTAAAACACGATCTGTGGTGCACAATCGAGATCAAATCGCTAGGTATTGCCTACCTTCTCACCTTGCACAGATAAAAGAAAATCCTACCTAGGTGCAAATGCCTGCAAAGTTTCTCTTTGTTCTGAGATTAGTGCAAACTGACCTACCCTGGCAGCTGTGTGTTCCCACCTTGGTTTAGAAGGGATTCTGCAGGCAACTGTTTTTTTTTTCTGCAGTCAAATAGCTGGCTTTCCTCCCTTTTCCGGGAGGAGCTGGGCTTCCATCACTCGGCTTGGGGTTGTCACTACAAAACAGTAAAAGAAAGGTACCAGCAGGTATTTCCAAGACTCTCAGACTTTTGACTTCAGCCCCCTGTGAGATGTGTGTGCGCGTGCTTCCCAGTGACAGGGACAGAGCACTCAGGGATCTCATCCAGCTGCTCTGCTACAATACAGTATTAGAGGTATTGATTAAAACCAAACCACTTGCAGTTGAAGGGTTATGCTAGTCAAACAATTGTGTCCAATCTGGGGTTTCTTATGGCCAGGCCACACACAAAGCAACAGGAAGGACACCAGTTCCCGTGCTGCTTCCACAGCCAAGCAGCAGTACAGGCTGCTGGAATGTCTCTGTCCTGGTGCCAGTCCCTCCTGTCAGCACATCCCTGTGTTGCCATCTGGGAAAAAATGCCAGGTGAGTTTCCTCCCTGACCAGGCTTCTACACAAATGGGAGAGAAGAACAGTGTCTGTTGTAGAGCCTCTTAATCTGGAAGAAAGCACTTTTCTTCAGGGGGACACTGCCCATCCTAAATGACAGCAGCTGCTCTCATGCACTGAACCCCGCAAGAAACACCCAAAGGTGGAGACATGATCAAATGAAGGCTGAGCTGCTCGGATATTTTGAGACTGTTTTTGTTTGCAGTACCAGGAAGGAACAGCCTAAAGGCAGAGCTCTTGAAAGAACAAGAAATTCCAGCTATCGGATGGTTTCTTGCCATGGTGCACAGGGCAGCGTGATGGCCAGTGTGTGTTATCAAACCCCAGCCTTCCAAGTCTGCAAATGGTGAAGATTCAGACTCACCGTGCTGTCAGTTTGGTTTTCTCCAAAGCCAAGTCCCATCTCAGGCACAAAGCATTTCACACTGTGACAGAGCAGTGAGACCACTACTCCTGGAGAGCAGACTGTCTTGCTGGTGCTGATGATCTCAAGGCAAGGACTGGGAGTGGGACTAACCCTGAAAAATGGCTGCTGCCTGCTAAGCCACAAACACCATTTCCCATCCTTTCCTTACTTCTACTGCTCATTTCATTGCCTGTTGCCTCATTTATAAAAGCATCCAAAGGCCTTGCCCAAGGTTACAGCTTGGAAATGTAACACAGCCTGCAAGTTAAATATACTCAATCCTATCAAACGTCACCAGGGATTCCTGTTACTCATTATTAGCCTACAGTTACACAGAAATTAGCCTTCTCAGTTCTCCCTTGTCTACAGTTCTTAAAAATGAAAGGGAAATGCCTTGAATCAGTTTTTGCCTGTGAATAACAGCTTTTCAGCCTAATTTTTAATTTCACTTCTAAACTTGAAGCAGTTTGACATGACTCACACATTAAAATCACTCAAATGGGTTGGAAAATCCAGCTTCTAATGTAAGTCTATAGTGTGGTAGCCCCCTCGAAGATGATACAGCTGAAGTACACCATGCCACATTTCGCTTTTGTGAGGTCTCCTGTGCTCTGTATGCACCCAAATCAATGCCTGTCTGTCCTCACATTATAAGCTAGTTTAGGACTTCAAAACCATGAAGATTAGAAACACTGCAGCCAAATCTGTGAAAACTGTGCAGGGGTGCCTGTGGCTCTCTCTGTTGGTTTAATTCACCCAGTGCCCCTGCACCATTGCATAGCTGTGTACATGGCTTTTGCAGACATTTTCTGCTAATTGCATGTGGAAACTCTACCTGCAAGCTGTCCTCTCTGGGAACTCCAGTGACTACCTACTATCTGCAAGTTATGCTGGATCTCCCCATGGCCCTTCACTGCAATACTGCAGAAAGCCAACCCACACAAATCAGAGCCTAACCAGCCTCAGATCAGCTAGCTGCTCCTTGCAGCCTGGGGAAGATGCCAGCACCTCCAAGATGCCTCAGTCAGGAGCCAGCTGAGGGCAGATGAACTGAAATGAAGCCAGTGAGAATCCATACTGCTGCAGACTTCTGTGTAGGAAAATGTGAAGAGCATGAGGCAAGCTAGAGACCCCTAACAATCACCAGCTCTTTACCCATACCAGAGCTCAGCCCCTGCTGTGGCTGGATTCAGTCCTCTTCCCTGCAGCTGTGGGGCAGCTTGATATGAAACAGAATATGGAAACTCCCAGCCTAAGGACGGCAGGTGGGTACTAAATGTAACTGTAGGAAACCTCTGATCACACTTGGGCCATCCTTTCACCTCTCAAAAGGAGAAGTAAGAATGGCTACAGCTCTAAATATACTTTTGTAGCAAGGCCACTTTCCAGGGAAACAGTAGTTCCTACTGCTTTCTCTGGATCCCTGGCTAAGAAAGATGGAAACTCAGGGCAGTTCTCAGGACCCTTGCCAACCCATTGCAGAGGCATCTGGCAGAAAGGAAATTTCAACCCATCAGAAGGAGACATAAGAAAAAGTCCATAACTAATATTAACTGGTTGCTGTGTTTAAGGAGGAAGGCTGTCACCTGATGGGATCTCAACTGGTAGAGGAATGAGCCAGAAGCAAGCTCATCAATTTCTGCACTGGAGAGGTGATTCTTGCTCACCATTTTGTGCTGCTGCTGACTCATCTCACTACTGCATCCTGCAGTTTGGGCCTACAAGGAAAACACTGACAAACTGGAAAAAATCCAGCAATTACCACCAGAGTGGTGATGAGGCTGCAGCACAAGGTGAATGAAGAGGCACTGAGGGAACTCCATGGCTTCTCCAGCCTGGAGAAGAGACAACTGGGGAGTTCTCACAGGGGCCATCCACTTCCTGAATGCGGTCACGGAAAAAACAGAGATTCTTACAGAGGCAGACAAGGACACGTTATGAGGAAACAGAAAACATGTTGCAGGATGGGACATTCCAACTGGGCATGAAAAAATTCCTCCAGTGAGGGTGTTATGACTCAGAGATTAGGTCTCTGTCCTCGGATGTATGCAGAACTCAACATGGCTGCACACAACCTGATCTAGCTTAGGACTGGAGAGTTGAACTGCAGACCTCCAGAGATGCCTTCCTACTAAGAACTCCTGAAAATCTGCTATTAGAGGGAATACAGCTGCCTTCCTTTGGAGCTTTGGCCTCCCCCCATCCCGAGTGCCCAGGACATATCTGAGATACTATGTGCCTCTCCCACACCATCCCTAGGCTGCTTTCCTCCTCATGCAAAGCTAACATGGAAGTGAGGATTTTCAGTGTGGTTTCCTCACAGCCTGGGAAAGGCTGAAAGCTGTGTCCCAGCAGGCTGGCATGGAAGAAGGATCTCAAATCTCAAGGCTGAGCTGGAGCAGGCACCATTGTACTGCATAGTCCTGTGCACTTCCAGTTGGCCCAGGAAATAACACAACAACTCAGAGCCCTATAACCTGCCTTTGCAGACCTTCTCTGCTACCTCTTTGAGAAGTATTTTTGTCTGTGCATCCAAAGTTTTACTGATGCAGAACAATGACGGAGCAGCCTGGGGAATTGAGACAAGGGTGGAAAATGACTGCAGGCATGCATTAAAAACTCAGCTTGTCCAGCTGAAAGAGATTTTTGCCAAACGATTTTATAAGGAATGAGGCATTTTGCAGGAAAAGCAGGGCCTCTCCTCTCATTTCCTTTCCCCTCTCCTCTATGAACTTCAAAGGAAAGAGGGGTCAAAACAGAGGCCAGGCAACTGGAACTGAATTCCTGAGCCCTAAGGTCTAATTAGTCCAAGATACATTTCACTGGGTATCTTTCAGAGACTGGCTAAATTACCAATCTTCCCTGCTGTGCTGCTGAGGGTCAGATGAAGCCAGAATGTGGTCCACAGTTTGCAGGGCCCCAGCATTACCAGAGCTCGTGGGGGAAGGGGGAATTGTCTCAGTTCAAACCCTACTGACACAAGACTCTCCCAGCCCCCTCCAGGCTTTCTGTGGCCATAAAGTCCCTTCTCCAGTATAGAGAATGTCTCCATGACTAAACCCCCCCGAACACAACGTCCCTACTTCCCTGTTGCTTGCCCAGAGCTGGTGATGACTGCAGTTAACAGAGCCAGAGCTAGGGGGCTGCTGTGCCTCCTGGGGTCAGCTGTGGCTATCAAAGAGCCTTCAGCCATTTGGAATTAGCCTTCCAGCAATTACGGTCTGATGTTAAACCTCCCTCCTGCCTCACCTCATCCAGGCAAGCCGAGCCCAGCTTCTGCCCACAGACCATGTGCTCCATGCCTTTTCCTGCCTTGCAGCTGTTTGCTGGTCCCCCTCCAGCTTCTCCACATCTTTCCTTACTGGATACCCAGAAGAAGGGATAACAATGTCCTTTTATCTGTGTCTCCTCAGCATGCGGTCAATGCAATCACCAGCAATGACAAATAAAACTTGGTTTTGCACACAGGTGTAACAACTCTCTGGAATGACACATCAATCTCAATTCTCAGGTCTCTCCCTTTGAGACACACTGGTCTTGGCGTGGGGTTTTTCTTTAGGGAGACACAAAAAGTATTCTCAAGAACTGAGAAACAGAAACCACACAGGCTGTTTCCCCTGCACAGTCTCTCTCTCAAGAGGTGGCCTCAGAGGGACACATCCTATTTTGGACTACACTAAATGCAAATACTTCCATGGAAGGACTAATTTCTGGCCTTGTGGCCTGAAAGCCTTATGGGAAAGGACATAATTGTCACTGTAAGCTTATGTGGCCTCCTGGTGCCATAGCATTGCTCTGGAGCATAGGAAACAAGCCTTGCAGCTTGTGAGGCAGCAGAGAGCTGCACATGAAGTCGGATGTCTGACTGGTGGGAATATGATGTCCTCATGGTTGTGGGTTGGGCTGTGATTCTGCACCCCATCCACCCCATGGATCCTGCTCCACAGCCAGTGCATACTGGTGGCCTGGTTGGCATCAAGCACACCTCAGTCCTGGCTAGGTGCTCAAGCTGCTCTCCCAGAGAAGCAAGAGAGCAGAATGCATGAAGTAGGGGAAAGCAGGAAATTGAATACTTTTGATTCTAGAGAAATAATAATAATAAAAAAAATTATTAAACTTCCTGCCAGAAAGAAAGGTAAACATCTTGCCTTAAAAATTTTGATCCCAAGGTGCTTGCTCACCTTTTATTTAAAGAATGGGCCTGGGACCAGTGAGGGCTGGGATCAGCTCCAGTATACTACATATAACTATGCAGCCAACTGCACCAAGACTGTTTATTTCCCTTTGCTTCTACTTCCCAATGGAGCCAAAATATAAAATTGAAACTTCTCTTTCCCTTATGTACTGCTTTGCCAGAGCTGGCATCCTGTGAGTGTTGGCTGGAAGCATTTCTGGAGGTCTCCAGACACTGGATTGCTGCCAGCACCAGATTAGATTGGCCATAGCTGTGTCTAGCCACAAAGTATGAATCTGATTCTTGCATGCTTTCATAGCACTTGGAGCACTGGGACTCTTTGCTCAGATGGAGTTCATGGAGAGCACAAGAAGATTTATCTGGGGTGTCCACCTCCCTCTGCATCTCTCAGGGAAGGAGGGCTAGAAGGGCTGGGTTAACCAGCATGTGTCCAGTCTGTTAGCAAGATCCTGTGCTGAATTCACCTGTCAGAAAAATGCCATCCTGAGGACTGGGACCAGGTAGCCTGCCTGTTGGGTTTTTCTTGCTAGAGGCCATTAACACTGGATGAAGAACAGCAAAAGAGCACCAGTTGAATTTACTGAGGAATTGAGCCAGATATGTGCAGCCAGCACAAAAATAGCTGCCATTTTTAGATTTTATGGCTTTTCTTTGTTAAGAGTCTGGATCAGACTTGTTTTCAAAACAACTTTCAAACAACATAAATATTCCTGTCGTAGAAAACAAATAGGCCTGGAACACTTAAACAACACTTCCCTGAAGTAATCCCTGCACCTCTGTAAATGCAGTTAAATTACTTGGGATCACAGAGAGGAAACAACAGAATGCAAAATGTTAGCCTTGTACCTTACTCACTGTTTTTTCAACTTCATGCTATTGGATTACTTCCTTAAGTACTCTGGGAACAGAGACAGCAAAGAACAGCTTTCCTTGGCAAAGGGAGCAAGTTTCTCATGCACGGCTGTATTTTTCATGGCTTATCCAGCAAAATGCACACGCCTGAAAAAACAGCAAGAAGAAGTCAGTCTGTTCAAGAGGGGCCAGTACTGTGGATTTCACATCCCCATGTACTGGCAGTCTAGTGCTAGTGTCAGCTGGGTGTTATCCCTGGATCACTGGATGAAGGTGGGAAGTGCTGCATGCCAGAAAGCCATGAGCAGCACGATCCTGGTGCTGCCCAGGGAATAAGGAGCCTCTTTTCCTGACAAAGAAGCTCATGCACAGCCAGGAGGGTCACAGTGAGTTTTACTCATCTTGTAGCACTAACCAGGTCTACAAGAATTTTGGCCTCAGGCAGAGTCCAAGCAGGACAGATGGACTGCCAGCGCAACCCTAAATGTGCTTCAAGGTGAGTTGTCTTTTCAAGCTCATCCAGGCACCACTGAAGAACTCTGCCCAGTAGAGCTAATTATATGCTAATTAATATGCTATTAATTTCCCTACTCATACGCTTTGTGCACTGTCATTCTTTCATACATTGCCGCACTCTAGAGATGCAGAGCTCACAAGCCTTAAAAACCTTGCAAACTGCAAGCAACACCCTGGACTTCCACCTGCAAACCCGCACATACTAAGAAACAAGTGGCCAAGTTATTGCTGTGTGTCTTTGCAGTATGCCTGACCTGCAGCCCACCACGCCTGTGTCACCACAGGAAATCTTCTGAGATCCCTATGAATGAACAGTGGGTGAAATAACAGAATCGATTGGGTTGGAAAAAACTCTGAGATCTCTGAGTCCAACCTATGATCGAACATCAGCTTGTCTACCAGACCACAGAACCAAGTGCCACGTCCAGTCTTTCTTTAAACACCTCCAGGGACAGCGACTTCACCACCTCCTCGGCATTCCATTCCAATGCCTAATCACTCTTCCTGTAAAGAAATTCTTCCTGATGTCTGACCTGAACATCCCCTGGTGCAGCATGAGGCACCGTGTCCTCTTGTCCTGTCTCTAGCTGCCTGGGAGAAGAGGCCGATCCCCACCTGGCTGTAAGCTGCAGGCAGCTGTAGACAGTGCTAAGGTCACTCCTGAGCCTCCTTTTCTCCAGCCTAAATAACCCCAGCTCCCTCAGCCACTCTCCCAGGGCTTGTTCCACACCCTTCAGCAGCTGTACTGCGCTCCGGCATTCCAATGCCCTTCCTGCAGCGGGAGGCCCAGAACTGGCCACAGCACTCGAGGTGCGGCGCCCTCAGTGCCGAGTCCAGGGGACAGTCGGCCCTCTCCTGCCGGTGACACTACTGGTGATACAGGCCGGGGCACCACGGCACACGGCCGGCTCCCGGTGGAGCGGCGCTCCGCGGGCAGCCGGCAGCGGGAGCACCGCCGCTGTGCGCTCCCGCCGGGCCCGGCGCTGCCGCCGCTCCGCCGCCGGGGGGCGCGCGCGCCCCGCCGCCGCTCGGCGGGGCGGTCCCTGCTGTGTGACGTCACACACGACAGGCATGGGGGCGGGGCCGGGCGCGCGCCTTATATTTCCGGAGCGAGGACGGGAAGCGGAAATCGCGTTGAAGTCGCGGCGGAAGGCCTGGCTGTAACGCGGCACCTACACCACTGCTAGCGGCGGACCCAGAACCAGCGGCGGCTCAAGATGTCGATCGAAATCGAGTCTTCCGAGTACGTGTAGCGGTGGCGCGGGGTGGTGGTGAAAGACCGGGCGGCCCCGGCGGCTGGGGGAGCGGGGAGGGAGCGGTTTGGCGGCCCGGGCCCCAGCGGTGCAGGAGGCGAGACCCGGCGGCCTCCGGGCCGTGAGGGGGCCGAGGGTTGCGGGCTGCGCTCGCCGCGGCCGGGGAGGGCGGCCTGTGTGTCCGGTGCCCTGTGTGAGCGTGCACTGTGCTTTCCCGCAGCGTGATCCGGCTCATCATGCAGTACCTGAAGGAAAACAGCCTCCACCGGGCGCTCGCCACCCTTCAGGAGGAGACCACCGTGTCCCTCAACACCGTGGACAGCATAGAGAGCTTCGTGGCAGACATCAACAGTGGGCACTGGGACACAGTGCTACAAGCCATACAGTCCCTGAAGCTGCCCGACAAGACCCTCATTGATCTCTATGAGCAGGTGAGCGAGTGCGCGGTTCTTGCGGACTGTTCCGGTCCGTGTGGAAGCCTCTGTGTGGTGTTTTCCACTCACTCTTTGCTGATACAGTCGTTGTCTCTGGTGCAGGTCGTGCTGGAGTTGATTGAGCTCCGGGAGCTGGGTGCTGCCAGGTCTCTGCTGAGACAGACGGATCCCATGATCATGCTGAAACAAACTCAGCCAGAGCGCTACATCCACCTCGAAAACCTTCTGGCCAGGTCTTACTTCGATCCTCGTGAGGTAGGTTATGCCTTCCTGCAGAGGCCTCTGCTGCATGACCCTCAGCATGGTTCCATGCTGCTGCTGGTGGCTCACGGGGCTGTTTTATTGTCTTGCGGAGTGGGGATGTGCAGTCTTGCAATCTGATGATTTTTCACCTTCGGAGAAGTGCTGGGGAAGTAGTGCATGACACCTTATCATGTGGTAGTGGTTCTGAAGTGTGCTACAGTGGGGAGTTTGGGGATTTGGTCCTGTGTCCTGCCGCAGGATCTGCAGCTTGCTTTTTCAGTAGGCAGCAGAAGAAAACACAAGCTGTGAGAACAGAAGTAGTGCTGTGTAATAACAGTAAAATCAAGGCATTATTTCTGAATGGTTATATCAGCCTGAAAGTTTTTGTGTGGGCATGTTAGGTTAATAGTTAAATTAATTAAGGGACTGAATTTAGAAATATTTTCCAACCCTGATGATTCTTTGCTTTTAAGACTATATTGAAGAGAAGAGCTCTTTTGGAGGCCTAACAGAAAATTTACATGGAAGAGGTTTCAATTTCATAACAACAGAGGTCCTTTTTGGAAAAAAAATACGGTTATTTGGAGCACTAACCTCGTAAAAATAACTTTTCTCTAGGCATACCCAGATGGGAGCAGCAAAGAGAAGAGGAGAGCTGCTATTGCACAAGCCTTGGCTGGAGAGGTCAGCGTGGTGCCTCCCTCTCGTCTTATGGCATTGCTGGGGCAGGTGAGTCTTGAAAAATGCTGTGGTAGCTATGTCTGTAGAGTGTTTTTGCATAAAACTAGTTATGACTATGTAGTCAAATCTCCAGCTGTATAAAAGTAAAGCTTAAATGTAGTAGAACTAAAAAAAAATTCCTATGTGGCATGGATTTAACAGCTGTAGGAAAAGTCATCGTTCTAGCAGTAGATTTCTTTCAGCAGAACAAGTCTGCAGCACAGTGTGCACTTCGGGAATAACATTCTGGTGTTTTCAGGCCTTTGTTTCTCAGAATGCTTTCCGTGCAGAGTGTTTCACCTGCGCAGATCTGTGTTAATTGGTAGCTAATGGTGCGGCTTTCATCTCCTCCCAAGGCACTGAAATGGCAGCAGCACCAGGGCCTGCTTCCTCCCGGTATGACAATCGACTTGTTCAGAGGCAAAGCAGCTGTGAAAGACGTGGAAGAAGAGAAGTTCCCCACGCAGCTGAGCAGGCATATTAAGGTAATGTTTGCTTTGTGTGCTTCTGCTGCTTTTGTCTTCCCGTGCTTTATGTTGCAAGATCAGAGGAAACCTCCTGAACGTTTCTTTTCCCCTTGTTGTAAGTCGTTCCCCTCCCCCTCACTCCCCCCAGAATTTTTTGATTTTCATTTCCATGCTTTATCTTATCAGAAGACTTTTCTTAATGGGAGTGTGAGATTAGATCTTTTAACAATATTGCATGCTTATGGTATTTGTGTTTAAGCTAAGTGCACAGTTTCTTTAACTTAACAATACAGAATCAATATGTTTAAAGGAATATGCATAGTCTCCTTTATTTGTGTAAGGAAGTACTTGTTCCTAAACTGTTTTTTCAGAAGCCATGAGCTGCAATTTATGAAATGAATTTGTGGTGTTCAGTAACATTTTATAAAAATGCTTTTTTAGAACTTTTTCTGTCATTGCTGATCTTGTATTTTTGTTTGGGCTAGTGAAGTTTCGTTTCTTTATTTAGATGTCAAGGGCACTTGTATTTAAAAAATTTAGGAACAAAAAAATTGAACATTAAACAACACCCAAACGTTCTCTATAAAAATTACATTGGAGAAATAAATCAAAATGAAGCAACTTCAAAAATTAATGAAGTTCTGAAGTCTGACAGTGATATATGTTAGATGTTGCAAAGGTGTTGTTTAGCAGAGAATTCACTGCAAAAGCAAAAATGCAAAGACAACCAACTCAGTTCCTGCTGTCACCATGGAGCTTGTTGTAAACTTCATGGACATTACCAGACCAAGAGAAGGGGATTTTTTTAATCTTTAAAAAAAAAACCAACAACCAATGCTACTCTGTATGTATTGACAGATTTTTTTTTTTTAACCTCAGCCTTAAATTTGTGAATATATGCCTCTAGTAGATACTGTACTTTTACCATCTAAATGACACTGCAGTTTTATTTGAATGATTTGAGTCTTTTAAATTGCTTATTAAGCTTTGTTTATATATTATTTTTTCAAACAGTTTGGGCAGAAATCACATGTGGAGTGTGCTCGGTTTTCTCCAGATGGACAGTATCTGGTTACTGGCTCAGTTGATGGCTTCATTGAAGTCTGGAACTTCACAACTGGAAAAATTAGGAAGGTAAGTTACTTCTTATTTCACACAAAGTGACTTTGTCTTGCCAGAGCCCTTAGATTTATTATTTGAGATTGTCTTAATATTTTAGGGATTGTGGACCTGAGAAAATTGTCTTTTAGGGGATTCAGATATCAGTCTGGAATATTTGTTGGTGTAGTTGTTTGGTTTTCATACATTTTTCTCTCTGATAACTTCTTTATATTCCTGCACTTGTTGTTACCTTAAAAATGATAACATTTTTACAAAGGTTTGAAGTCAATAAGTTAACAGTTTTAACTTCAGTTATATCTGATAATATTTTTGTACTTTGCCTTAAAAAATATTTAATTGATTTCACTGCTGTGACTGATGAATCTTCTGCTTTTGTTTAGGATCTGAAATATCAGGCACAAGATAATTTCATGATGATGGATGATGCAGTGCTGTGCATGTGCTTCAGTAGAGATACAGAAATGCTAGCAACTGGAGCACAAGATGGAAAGATCAAGGTACAAATATTTTTGTATGGAATATGGGGAATGTGGTGACCCAAAAGATTAGTTTGCAATAGCAGTAATATTCCCATTCTGTATAAACTCAGTTTAACCTGGCTCTGAAACAGGTATGTATTGGCTCTGATGTTTAAATACATGTGGTCTCATGACAAAGTAATCACTTGTTTGCTGCTTCCTTTTCAGGTGTGGAAAATCCAGAGTGGCCAGTGTTTGAGAAGATTTGAACGAGCTCACAGTAAAGGTGTTACATGCCTCAGCTTCTCTAAGGACAGCAGCCAAATTCTTAGTGCTTCTTTTGATCAGACAATCAGGTAAATAAACTGAGAGTGTGTGGGCTACAGTGTGGGAGAAAAGAAAGAGGATGTTTCTCATTAAGGAGATTAATGGTAAAATAGTTAGATAAAACAGCCCGAGGGAGGGACCGGCAGCTGCACGGGGAAGCAAGGAGAGGAGCCAGTCCAAACATCAGCCCATAACATTAGTGTAATCTAGAAGGTACCTGTAGAGGTCTCTAATCCACTGTGCTTCTCAAAGCACAGGCAGCCTTTCAGTTAGGACAGCTTGTCCAGGGCCTTGTCCAGCTGAGTTTTCAAAATCTCCATGGCTTGAGATCCCACTGCTTCTTTTGAGGAAAGTCCTGTTTCAGAGAATTTGGGTTGGTTTGATTGGTTTCATTTTTGGGTTTTTTTTGTTGTGGTTTTTTTGTTGTTGTTGTTTTTGTTTTTGGGGTTTTTTTGGGTTTTTTTGTTGCTGTTTGGTTCTTTTATTTTTGGGGGGTGGTGTCTGCTTAGATGTTTTGGTATCTCTTTGGTGGGCTGCAATTTTATTGTCACCCTTTCCTTTTGTATTTAAGCTGTACACCTTTTGAGGAGTCTAATTCCATTTATTCTGTGAACACATGTTGGTCAGTGATGTTAACCCAATAGTTAAAATTTTTTAGGTGTTAAGGTGTTAAAATTATTTAAGGGAGGATACTTCTCCTTTCCTCTTTTCCCTCACTTTTTTTTTTCTTGTAAGGATCATTGCAGGATAGGTTGGAAGTAAGAATAAATATAAACAGAAAACACTGTTTTAATCTTAACAAGCAAGAGGATCCTCATCAAACCCTTTGCCTGCAGCTCTTAGCATCTGGAATGTGTTGATTATTGTTTGTGTAATGCAGTAATTCTGATCCTGTACATACTTGATTACTGAGTGGAATTTTCTTACTCATTTTCACAGGATTCATGGTTTAAAATCTGGGAAAACTCTGAAGGAATTCCGTGGTCATTCTTCCTTTGTCAATGAAGCTACTTTTACCCAGGACGGTCACTATATCATCAGTGCCTCCTCCGATGGCACAGTGAAGGTAAGATGGCATTTATCCTTTGTGAAGAACACCTTCCGACTCTTGCAGTCTTATTGCCCAGTTGTTACAATTGTTGCAAACTCACTGGGGAAGGACTCCGGCTTATCTGCAGTAATGAGTCTGCTTGTGACTTTGCTGTATATTTGTGTGAGAACTGATTCAACTTGCTACTGTGTTTACAGTCTCTTGCAGAGCCTGTCTCAGCTGTGGGGGATATGAGTGCAGTGCTTAGTGCTTGTTCTGCTTTTAGACACAGAACTGGCTGTGACACTTCTTGTCCTATGATGTGGGGATTCCCTTATCTGAGATAATTGTATGTTAGTTCTTCCTTTTTAATTTTTAAAACTAACTGGTTTTATTTTTTTTTTTACTAGGTTTGGAATGTGAAGACAACAGAGTGCTCCAACACCTTCAAGTCTCTTGGCAGCACTGCTGGGACAGACATTACTGTGAACAGTGTCATTCTGCTGCCTAAAAACCCAGAACACTTTGTTGTTTGCAACAGGTCGAATACAGTTGTCATCATGAATATGCAAGGACAAGTATGTGATCTTACTAGTACCCTTTCAGGTCTCTGTCATTTCAGGAATGTAGAAAACCCAGTTAATAACCTAGCAGGGTTAAACCCCATTTCTCTGGTTTGCTTGCATGACAAAACTGTTCTGAACTTGGGTTTATAGAACACAGAAAGCTCTTGAAGCTGTGGATGAATCTTTGTTCTGAACAAACCTAGTACTTCTTAAATATATTTGCCTTAAATGTGGTATTGATATGCTGCTGTTTAATCCTGACAAATATTTTTGTGTGTCTTTACAGATTGTAAGAAGCTTTAGCTCTGGTAAGAGAGAAGGTGGTGACTTTGTCTGCTGTACACTTTCTCCTCGTGGTGAATGGATCTACTGTGTTGGTGAAGATTTTGTGCTGTACTGTTTCAGCACAGTGACGGGCAAGCTGGAGAGAACTCTAACTGTAAGTTTCCATCTTGGAGCTTTTCTGGAGTTTTAAATGGAGATGATGTAAATGTTTATTATGTAGTGTGTGAGGAGGAATTTCAGACCGAGGAATCTTTAATCTCTAGCAGACATAATTGATAACAAATGAATTTCAGGACATTTGGCCACAGAATGTGTTTGGGCTTTTTAGAACCATTTAGTTGTAAAAATGAGGGAAGTATTTACCCATCGATCAAAGACTGAGTTGATTCAGACTTCATTGAATGAAGGGCATGTTTTGACCTGGGCTCCAGCTGGTGGAGAATCTGAAAAACCTGTCAAATTTAAAGCTATCGGGCTTAAATTTGCTTTAGATCAAACTTAGAGGAATGCCAGCTTGAATATCTAAATTTAATGGGGAACACTTAAATCTTGTGAAATTCAGTGGATGTAAACCTTCACTGAACCTTCCCTTGCCCAACAAAAAGTAACTGCTATGTGATAAAAATTGTTGTGATTGGAATTGGATGTTGGGGAATATGTACCCCTGCTTTTGCTCTATTCACAGAGCAACTTAATCCTCAGTTCAGCTTTCCCCCAGTTTTTTTGAAAGGAATGTTTGTCTTGAATCTGCTCAAGGAAGACTCTCCTAATAAATCTTTCTGCTTGCTCTCTAGGTCCATGAAAAAGATGTCATTGGCATTGCTCATCACCCCCACCAGAACCTGATTGCCACTTACAGTGAAGACGGCCTCCTCAAGCTCTGGAAGCCATAGATCTTGCAGTGAGCTCTGAAGTATGCCTGTTGGTTAGCAGGTTTCTACTGTTTGTGCTTTAATGAAGTATGAATATGCAGAGTGTGATACTTGCTCAATTTTCAGTTCAGGTTTCCAGAGAACTACATTTTTACCTACTTGGAGTGGACTGATGCATAGGTATAGCATCAGTTAATTTCATATACTTTTATTTTTACTAGAGAGTAGTTGAAGCAACTTCAGTGAGAATGCTTTTTCTGCCTCCTGAAGTCTGTACTCTTCCTACAATGTTTGTAAAAGTTCAGCGAGCCAGCAGCTGTATATGCATATGATTGGTTGTTGACTTCCTAGAATACAAAAATAATTGTTGTTGTTGGTTTTTTTTTTGTTTTTTTTAAATGAAATGTAGAATGGAAAGCTGCCTCTTCCCCGCTGCTGAAACAGGAATAGTTTCCTGGAATGCAGATGAGGATACAGCTTGAAGATGGGGTCATTTCTAGGCCATTGGGTTTTGCTGTATTCGATTTTCACTATCATTTTTCCAATTATAGTGGAAAGTAGTGTCCCACAGCTGCCTCAGAATGAAACTATCCTTCCCCATCTGTCAGCACTTCCTACTATAGACTGTAAGCCTGTCCAATGTGGCAGTGAGATACAGTTGATTTTGGGGATTTTTAAGTTTTGTTTTGTTTCACCTCCAGACAAAAAGGAGCTATTACCAGGGCCCTCTTCCTGTAAGTGCAAAATGTTTTCCAGTTATAGACTAGCTATAACTGAAACAGGCTCCAGGGGATCAATATTTCAAAACTTGCAAAAATTGGTTTACGTAGGCTGAGTTCCTAGTGTTGTCATCATTCTTTAAATGAATAATTATTTTTAACATTTTTTAAATTTCATATGCCTGTGGACCTAGCCAAGGGTATACTTAGGTCCCTCAAAAAGATACTTTCAGGCTCTTCAATTTGAAGCACATGAGAGATTCTAACTAATGTACAGTGTTCTGAATGTACTCCAGAATCTTCTAAAGTCTGACAGTGTCTTTTGTAGGATGCAGAAAAAAGTTTATCCTGTAGTGATTAATCAAATGCATGTTGATTTGAATCTGCTACACTGTGTTCTGTCCTCATCTCTTGTAGAATGCTTTTGTACTGCAATAATCTTCCAGACTGTATAATAACTTGTTTTCAACTCAATAAATTAGTTCCACTTTAAATATTGTGTCTGTGTCTTTACTGGTATGGGGAAATGTAGAAAAAATTCACCTGGAATTCTCACACAGCACACTTGTTAGAAGTGTAGTGTCCAGTTATCAGTTGAGCTATGATGTTTGAATTCCCAGGTGGTTTTTTTTTTTTTCCTTAGATATGCTAACAGAGGAGGGGTTTAAGATAGTAAAGTGATTCTTTTTCCTGCCTGATAAAACAAAGTGTCTGACAGTGGTACATCTGACCAGCATCATGGGCAGTTCTATTAAGAGGGAGAATCTTGACATGGTATTTTTATATTACTTTCCTTATAAAAGAGATGCTCCCATCCCTTCAGCATTTTTGTGACCCTTTACTGGTCTTGGTCCAGTACAACTGTCTCTGCTCTTGTTGAGTAGCTGGGAAGGATCACCTCCCTTTACTACTGGTACCTGGACACCATTTGCCTTCTTTCCAAAATAATGTCTCATGTTGTGTTCAGTGTCCTTCAGAAGCCCTGGGTTTCTTCTTGGCTGTTTTCCAGTTGAGTGCCCCCTGTGCTGTTGCATTGGGTGTTCCTCCCTGGGTGCAGAACTTCACACTTCCCCTTGAATTTCATGAGGTTCATGTCAGCTCATTTCTCTGGCCTCTCCAGGTCCCTCTGGATGGCAACAAACCCCTCTGTTTTATTAGATACTTCTCTTCAGTCCTATCTGCAGACTTGCTGAGGCCTGGGGCAGAACTGACCCTGGGGCTCTACCCTCCAACTGCACTGTGTTGCACTCCTCACTAGTCTGGGCCTGGCATTCAGCCAGTTTTCAATCCACTTCCCATCCATCCTGTACCTCATCACCTTCTCTGCATGGATCTTAGGGCAGACAGTGCCCGACAGAAGTTCAGGGACACAATACACACTTCTCTCCTGTCATGCACCAGGTCAGTCGCTGTGTTGTAAAATGTATGGGGTTGGTGGTTAAGCATGTCTTCCCTTTGGTGAATCCCTCTGACAACTTTTGATGTTTTTGATGTGCCTGCACACGGTTTCTATGTTTAGCTGCACTGTTACATTCCAAGGGATTGAGGTGGCATCTACTTTCCACCTGTTTTTGGGCACTTTTCCCGGTCACTATGATCAATTGAAGACTGTCCAGAGTAGCCTTGCAATGAGCTCCCGGAACACTTGTGGGTGCATCCTCTTGGGGCCCATGGTTCTGTGTATGTTCAGTTTGCCTAAGTCTTCCCTGACTTCATCCTTATAGCAAGGGTACATCCTTCTTGCTCCAGACTTTCCCCTTGATCTCGGGAATTCTGAGAGCTTATGTTGTCACTAAACCAGACTGAGCAAAGAAGGTACTCAGCACCTCAACCTTTCCCCTATCACACCTTGTCGAGTGTAACCAGTTGCCCCATCTAATTCTGTAATGGCCCCACATTTTCTCTGTCCTTTCCCGCTTTTGTACTTACAGAGTTCCACTTGTTATGCAGTAAAGCTTTTGCTTCCATAACTTCTGTTTTGCTTCCAAAATATCCACCCTTGGTTACACCCTCCAGATGATTCCTTTTTGTGTTCTAATTTAGCCAAGAGCTCCTTGTCCATCTGGAAAGATGTCCTGGCCATTTTTGCCTGACTTTGTGTTCACTGGGATGGACTGATCTTGAGCATGGAGGAGGCGAGTTCTGAATATTAACTATCTTCCTTGGGTTCTTCATTCCAGAGCCTCATCCCTTTGAGTGCTTCTAAAAAGATCTTGAAGAAGCTAGTCTGTTTTTCTGAAGTCCAAAGCTGAAATCTGGCTTTTCATTCTAGTCCTTCCTCTCAGGGTCCTGAACTTCACCATCTCATGGTCACTGCAGCCAAGACTGCCTTTTGACCTTGTGTCCTGGTTTGGAGGTCAGGTGTCTGACAATAAAGGCAGGAGCTTCTCTTTGAAATGGAGAATGTAAACATCCTTCCTCCAAATTACTGTAATTTTGAAATTAAGGGGCTCTCAGGCAAAGATGGGAATTAGGAATAACAGTTCTTTCGTAGGAAAATTAAAATAGAAATAGTGTTACAAAGAACAATCCCAACTCTGACAGAGTCAGAATACAACCTGACACCCAGTCAGTCAGGGTGTTGGCAGCAGTCCCATTAAATGGTGGCTGCATCCTCCTGCAGTGCCAGGTGTGGTTCAGCTGAAGCAGTGCTCCTGTAGAATGGTGCCGTTTCCCTCTGAAGGTCCAGGGATGATGTGGAAAGGTCCAGCTTTCCTTTGGAATCCAGTGGAAAGAAGGTATCTTTCTGTCCAAAATCTCAGTATCTATCTGGGTAGAAAAGGTTTGGCTCCTCCCCCTGGCTGGAACATCTCCTAGTGGGATGATGTAATTTTATCAGTCATATAGTAGGACTTAATGGGCCATTAGCAGATGATATCTTCCTGGAGGGAGGATGGGTTGTGGAAAAGATAAAGATGATTGTCCCATTTGTTTTTAAAGATGGCCCATTAGCAGATAATATGTGCCACAGAGATAAGGGTCACTGCCCCACCCAGCTTCAACAAATGGTGATAAAAGACACATTTCTGGCCACATTCTGTATTGCAACCCAAGACACCTTGACAGTCCCAACAAGCTCTTTGGTTGTGAGTGCAAGATCCAGCAGACCACCTCTCCTTGGTTTCCCTATCAATTGAGTCAGGAAGTTCTCATTGAGGTGCTTCTTGGGCCTCCTGGATTGATTGTCACAGAATTGTTAGAGTTGGAAGGAACCACTGGAGATAATCTAATCCATCCCCCTGCCAAGGCAGGGTCACTTAGAGCAGGTGGCTTTTTAATATCTCCAGAGAGAGGGAGTCCATGTCCAGTTCCAATGCTCTTCTACCCTCCAAATAAATTCTTTTTGATGTTGAGGTGACCTCAGCCACTTCTCAGACAGCTTCTCCTCAAGGCCCTTCACCGTATTTGTTGCCTTAATTTGGATGTTCTGTATTGGCTTAATGTTTTTCTGACACTGTGGCACCCATAACTGCCTCCAGCACTCTGGCTGATGCTGCCCCAGCTCAGAGCAGAGGGAGCAATTCCCTCCCTTGCCCAACTGTGGATGCTGTGCCTGATGAACCCCAGGAGAGGATCCTTCTGGCTGCCAGGGCACACCAGACAATTCACACCCATAAACTCCCATCTTGTTCATTTTGAGCTTGATATATTCCAGTTGCTCTCTCATGTAAAGAGATACTCCATCTTCCTCCTCTGACATTTCTCCGTCCTTTCTAAAAAGGACATACCCATCCACAACAATATTCCAGTCATGTAAGCTATCCCAACATGTCTCAGCATTGAGATCATGGCCCTGTGAATGCACATGTGTTTCTAGTTTTTGTTTATTCCCCATGCTGCATTTCTTTGCATACAAACACTTCAGGCAGGATCTAAGAATGGGGCTTCCTAGAAGGGATGTGAGAGAATTTACCATAGCCATAAGCACCTATGATGTGCTTTGTGCTTTGATCCTCCACGCCAGGAGCCAAGGAACACCTGTCTCTGCACTGGTTGCTATGACCTGTTCCCTTTGAGGAAGCAATGGCACAATCATTGCCCTTTGGACCCTTTTAGTTTAAAGCCCATCTCACCAAACTGGCCAGTGTGCTACCAAAGACTCTCTGCCCTTTTTAGCCAGGAGGATCCCATTTCACTCTAACAGGCTAAAAATCATTAAAACACAACCCACTGTTGTAAAAGCCAAAACCTTCTCAATAATACCAGGCACAACCCAGACAGTGAGCTGCACAATGTGTCTGCCTCTGGCTGTCCCGATTTCTCTGACAGGTAGGACAGAAGACAAGTGACTTGAACATAGGGAAGACTGGGGATGGTTTTCACCTGCCTTGCCAGGACTTACTGTCTTCCTTTTTCCCATGTATTTTTTGGCTTGTGGCATCATTTGTACCCATATGAAAAATGATGGGGCTAGTGGTCTATGACAGGTCATGGTATACTCTTGGCAACACCATGGATCCCAGTTCCTGAAGGGCAGGATGCCGCTTGTGACAGTCTATTAGGCTGGGAAATGGACAACCCAGGGCCCACTACAGCCACTTGATACTTGTTTTTACAGTCATCATGATGCACTGCTGGCAAGGTTTTCTTTCTTGGCCTTGCTCATGGACATCTAAAGCCTTTAAAGCATGAGATCTGCATTTCTGGCCTGCAAGTTTAAGGGTGGAGATTGAATTGGGGTCCTGCTTTTGTGGGTCACAGGGTGCTAGGTGCCTCAGGCTCGGCGGTATCCATTGCGGTGGTTCTGAAGCCACTCACCTTTCTCTGCTTCAGCCCTTCTAATACTGCACAGCCAACTGACTGACTCTTGTCCTTCAGGTCATCCACCTGTGCACACTTTGTGCAGATGTCAGCCTTTTCTTCAGAAGTGTCTGGGCATCCATTGAAACTTACTTGTGCTGACACCTCCTTCCTCACCAGTTCTGTCTGAGTGGAAGCACCAGGCTTCTCAGGGGCTGTCTCAGTAGACACACTGGCTTTGGCTCTGGAATGCCCACCATTATGGCAGAGACCTAAAGCACTTAGCATTTATCTGTGGAACTACTTGTATAATTTATTATTATTATTATTATTATTATTATTATTAGTAGTAGTAGTAGTAGTAGTAGTAGCACTAGTATTATTAGTATTATTAATATTATTAGTATTACTATTACTTGTATTATTATTGTTGTTGTTGCTGTTGTTATTGTTTATTGCTATTATTGTTGTTATGTATTTTCCTGACAGCAGTTAACAGAGTAGTTGTTTGGATGCTGTAACAGTGCTCATTTTACGCCCAGAGAAAACAGTAAGGAATTTGTTTGTGTGTGGTTTTTGGAAAGAGTGGTTTAAATCAAACTTCACTTTTCTTAGTGTGCTTTCCTTATTCTCTGAGCAGGAATGAGTCACTAAAATGTCTTACCAGGTGAAGCTGCTAATATAAGACAATTTGCTTGCTTGTTTGCTTGCTTGATTTTGCATCACACTGCAAATTCAGAGATTTGGGATGATTTACACCCCTGGGCTAAGCCAAACTACTCCACTGCTGCTGGCTAGCAGGTATTCAAAACTACGGAAAAGAGAGGACTTGTAGCCTAAAGTCTCTGAAAGCAGAAGCAATAATGAGCACAGCTCTTAAACGAGCCTGCAGTGTGTGTTCTATTTCACAGCCAACCTTTGCAGTAGTTCAGCTGCTAAAGGGAAAAGAAAATAGAGTCCTAAATGCCTGGTGCACAGTGAAAAGAGTAATTGTAGTAGACTGAAATATAAGCTTGATCCTATGAATTATGTGGTGTTCAATCTCTGGAACTAATTACAAACTCAGCTTACAATAGGGCAGGTTACTATACTACACTGTAGTTACAGAAGCAGCTATTTTGTGCTACTGTATCCTCAATTTCTAGAACTGTCCATTCTGTTCATTTCCTCAAATTAGAAACTGTATCCCACGTAAAGCAACAAGTCAGAAAAAATTCTCACTACATTTTTCAGTCTAGCTGCTTGCTCTAACAGTATGATACCCAGAATATCACAGGAGAACAAAGTCCTACTAACTCTTGCAATGCAGTGCTTTTTGCCAAAAGCTTACTCTACTACTGCTGCCAGTATTTGTTTGGGGCAGTTTTTTATCAGTAACCAGCTAATTTCAAAACAGAATACTAATCAGATGGTTAGTTCATCCTGCCCTGGACTGCTCTGCTAAGGCTTCTAGAGGCAGTTCCTGGTCAGTCACCCTCCTCCTGGAATCTGGACCTGGCCCATCTGCTGTGGGTTCACCAAATACAAAGCAGAACTGTCCATCGTCTCCAGAGGAAGTCAAGAATATGACCTCAACTACACCAATGCAGCTTGGGGGGAGGTGAAAGGAAAACTAGTGTTCCTGAGAAAGTAGTCTATATAATGTTTTTTTTCTTTAGTATAGTAGTACACAGTCATCTGAAGCAAAATCACATCCCACTATCATGCTCAAGGCTGTGAATGGGGTATTGCTTGTCCTTGCTGTTTTGATCGAGTGGTTAAGATAAAGAAGAGGGGTGCTCATTGAACAGAAAAAAAGTAGCTTATTTTACTGCTGCTTAAGTCTCAAGCCAACTGTGCAGGAGCCAGCCATAGCCAGAGGAAGATTACTTTGTTTCTCCCCTCAACAGAGAAACCGACCTACATAGAGCACAGGCTCCTGCAAGTCACATTTTTCAGCTCACTGATGAGCTCACTCAAGTAGAATTTGGAAAAACATTTGGCCTACAGAATTTTATTTCTGTTGACAAACAAAAAAGTAGGTAAAACATGCAGATGAAAGATCACAGTTCTTTAGGTACCTGAAAGGGACTACATTTGAGGTACAAAATCCATGGCACACGAGCTGTCTTTACACAGTAAAACTTGTAATGCTTAGATGAGCTAGAGATACTTTTTTCCTAAGAGCTACAAGTTACAACATATGTACTGCCACGCAGCAGCTACTTAGTCGAGTTCTCCTCATGACACTTTTGCTTCAAAGCAGCATGAAAAGCGTAAATTCTGTCCCAAGCCAGATGGTTGAGCAAGACTAAACTACCACACTAGAGGTTAAATCTGGACCTGTCTTCTCAGCATGTTTTCTGAAAGAAGGCTTTTAAGATTTTTCTGTGAATAGCTGTCTAAAAAGCGGGTGGTGTTTATAAACCAACATCTGGTTTAAGAAAAGAGGCAATGAACAATTTTATAATTATATCGGAAACACTTCATCTACAATAATTAGAACATTCATACAGAAATTTAAGAGTCAGCTTGAAATAATGCACACAATGCTTTAATTTTGGAACATCCTAGATGCACTGGTTGGTTGTATTCACTAGCCTTCTCTGCTCTGCAGGATCACTTATACCCACTGAGAGGACTGGGACTGTTTTCCATGACACACCAAGGGGTGTCTGATTTCAGTAATCAAGGTGGAAATAAGCTTACCTAGCAGCAGTCTGATGTTCCAAGGCACCTGTGTACCGACAGACCCTCGAGGATTTTACTAATGCTCAGTAGCCAAGCAGCTCCAAGCAACCACTGGCTCCACAGGCAGTGTGGCACAGGAGAGCAGACAAACAGGAGTCACCAGTGAAACAAAACAAGCTCCACACCTAGCTCTGGGGTCAGGACCAGTGCTGGCACAGGAAACGACTATCTGACCTCATGTGGAATAGTGTGGAGAGCTTGGGGATCTTATTACACATGACACACATCCGTGTCAGCCTCATCTACCATGTGGGTGCACTAGAGCCAGTCCCTATTTAACAAACACCAGTACAAGCCCAAATGTTATTATCCTAATTGGTACAAAGCTTAACTACATCTTACCATGAATTATAAGTACTTTTGCATACTTTATTCACAGAGTGTAAGATCTAGAACTCCTAAAAAGCACATCACAGAATCTTAATTTAAGCCTGGGCAATTGCACACATACAGGAATTACAAGATTTGGAATAAAAGACAAGCAGGTTTCTGGATGGGACAAGGGAGTTTTCTGGACCAAGAGGCAGAGGTGAGGAGCAGTCAACTTCATTTCAGCTTGCATCCTGGAGCTTTATACAAATTGCAAAGTCAGTTTAATTACTTAGTTTATTTCTTTATGCTTTTTGAAATGACTATGGCTGGATAGAACAACAAATAGCAGGAGGTGAGGGCAAACTGCTTGTAGTCCTTCACTCATCCACTACTGCATACAAAACAAGCATCACAAGTTATTCACTGGCCCATTTATGATGTCTGGCACTGAACACCACCTCTAGGCTGATGCTCATCATCTTCATATACTTCTCCATTATAGTGGTGTTTTCGCTTCTGAGAGGGATCAAAGTCCACTAATTCCACCTGTT
This sequence comes from Erithacus rubecula, assembly GCF_903797595.1. Classification (NCBI taxonomy): domain Eukaryota; kingdom Metazoa; phylum Chordata; class Aves; order Passeriformes; family Muscicapidae; genus Erithacus; species Erithacus rubecula. The sequence goes on from NW_027635590.1 coordinate 2,534,208, forward strand.
CCATTTCCTCAGTTTCTTCTATCTCCTGCCTTGTAGGTAGCAGTTTTTCGAGTAAGGACAACTTATCTGAGGATAGGAAGCCACTCTCTGGGAAGATAACCTGAAATCATCAAGAACTAAGGTTACCCACGTCTATCTGAACTGTCTTTTTAATTAGGATAAATACATCTGTAGGTTAAAGATCTCTTAAAGTCAGCTTTATCATCATAGACAAATTTAGAGCTTAACAAAATGATCAACATCACTAAGCTGTTTTTTAATGGCTGCAGGAAGTTAGCTTCTAACTCAACACTTCCTTTCTGCCTCAGGCTGCCCTCTGGAATCAATCACAAAAGCAAAGTACATATGTAACATAATAGCACATACAACTACCTATTTATAATAGTATATACAACTACATATTTAAATACATACGAAAACAGAATGTCAGCATTCGAGATATGGTTAAATATATTCTAAGCTGTAGCAGATGGGGCCTGCTGCTATAGCTCCCAGCATTAGCTTCTCCCCAGAGAAAAAAATCAGCATTTTCCAACTACTCTTCTGCTCCAGCACAGAAGCTGGAGTTACTTATGCACCCTTCCAAAAGGACAATAGAAACTAAAGAATATGTCAAGCAAATGTAAATTCACAAGGTTGCTGAAGAAACTCTTCTGGTACTCAATGTACTTGGATCACATCGTGTTCTAGAAGTTCTCTTTGTTTTGAACTGTAATTCTGACAGGCTGCATGTCCCTACCGTTGTAAAGAGGAAATACCAAAACAAGCATGTGATTATTGGTATCTCTTCTTGACTGAGGCAATGCTTATTGGTTAAATTTTGGATGGATGTTCGGTCCTGAAATGCCGTGAAATTGAGTTGATTCACCTACCCTGAATTCTATGATGAGACGTCCTTTTTCATACGGTCTGCGATAAATTGGCATACCTTCATTCAACACGCACTTAATAGCCCCATGCTCAACAACCTGGCCTAAAGAAACAAACAAACAAAATTACCAGAAAAGGAACAGATCCATGCAGGCAACAGAAGCAGCTTTAGTTATAATTCCCTTCAATATTTATGTAGCTTTCTACATTGTGGTTAGGCAGCAACACCAACATGTAGTAGCCTAACAGGAACTTACTGCCTGGTAACATCTGAATAGGAAAGCAGATCGATATCTACGTTACATTCCTGTAACCTTGTTATGCTTCCCAAAGGAAGCATACTTACAAATTTATTAAGTGCTCCATCGCTTCCAAGGCTGAAAAAGTGGTTTTCAGAGACCCACGGCCTTCAATTCTCCTGAGATATCCTCAGTATGCAAGTATGTCCGTGAGGTAAGGTCTGTTACTATGTCACGCAAAGAGAAAGTTACTGCTGACTGCTGTGCAAAAATCCTTTTTTATTTTAAGTTGTACTGCAAAGACTAGGGCAAAGAATTTGATACCAGCACGCATCCTTTTTACATTAACATGGGGTGCTTCTGCTCCCTTAAATTTCCAGCTTACATTCACTGTATGCTAGGAGTTCAACAGAAAGCAAACTAACTCTTACCAGGATGGGAAGTAATAATAATAGTTCTGTTATCCAGGGTTGTGATAGGCTTTTGAAAGCCACACAGCGCTTCAACCAGTTGAATATCCATAGACAGAAGCAGATCTTCATCTCGTCTAAGGCAGAATAAATCAACAACAGTCACAGTGAGAAACAGTGAAAAGATCATACCCAACTTCAATACTTAACTCGGAAATTACAATAAGCTGTAATTATAACAGAAGCCCAGGCAATTAAACACAGAGTATCAAATACCAATGTAGCTCCTCAATTACTAGAATTACTCTGAGGGCTATTACAATCATATCAAGCTATCTAAAGTGTTAAAAGGGTTTACTGAAAATAAATAAATACAAGACCCCCTTGCATCCAGTTTCACTTTACTACTCCTTCCCAAGTTAAAAAAAAAAAAATTCTCCCTCAAATACTGAAACTGAGACAACTAATTCCTTTCTTTGTGTAGGTAAATACCTCTAACTGTGCTAGCTCACACTATGGTAATCTGCTACACTCTGAAATTTATTACCAGGGAAGTTTGAACAGGTGATGGCCACTGGGTAAGGATACAAGCACCTTTTAGAAAGTACCAAGAAATAACTAGAATAGATAGTGTTAATTACTTTAATTGTGTTCTAACCCCAGTGTGGCAATGCTAGTGATTGTCTGCATATTCAAATGCTACAAAATCCTTCCTCTTATTCAAAGAACACAGAGCACACACCCTGTTTTTAAAAGGTTTCTGGCAGGAGACTTGAACAAAAAGCTAATTTTAGACTCTGACAGGAGAGAAGGAACATCCCACTTGTGTGAGAGCATGACCTTAGCAAAACCTCACAAGACCAGTAATATCAAGAGTTATCAAAGGACACTAGAACTGAAGGCAGTGGGCAGGATAGAAAAAAAAAAAAAATCAAGCAGAATTGTGACTTCAAATCCCACAAAACCATGAGAAGAGTGGCATAATCTGAATCAGTATCTGGTTTCAATAGAAGTCAAGAAAAATCAGCTGAGTAAGCTCATCCAAAGCAAACAGAAGTGATTCTTAACCTGTGAGCTCAGTGCTCCTTGGCAAAGAATTCTGGCACCAGCTCCAAGAGCTGAGCACCATACATGATAGTAGGGCAGACCAGCTGCAGGTTTCCCAAGAACTTTTGGCTCACCGTTCCTATTTACAAGCACAAGGTCAGTGACTGCTGTTGAAACAAGCGTTTTCTCTAAACCCACCAATTCCCTTGTAACTGCTCTGAACAACAGCAGTGAGATAACAAATGCAACACATTTCTGTGACATCATCAGCGATGCTTTTAACTGGACCAAAACATACTCAACAGACTAATTCCACAAACAGTAGCACAGAAAAAGGGAGGTGTGCAACACCAAGCAGTTCTCCCTGGGAACATGAAATAGTTGAGATGTGGCCAGTGCTACTCGAGTCATATTTGCTTTCACAATAAAAACCAGACAGGACCCATTATTCTGCCCAGAGCAGTCGGGCAGGAAATAAAGTGTGGAAAACCACATTTGATCGCAAGGGTGCATTCTATACTGAGGAAGCTTGTCCTAAGTAAGATCCACAAACGTGCACACACTCCAAGTTTTCTGTGCCTTGAGGCCAAGACAACACCAGTTTACACTAAATATCAATTTTCTGAGCTTAGTAATTCTGAAAAGCAAAACAAGCCACTAATATTTGAAAGTACTAAAAAGATCAGTATTTCAAGGAGTTCCTAAAATTAAAGGTTTGTAAACTCTTAACTGTAACTGCTTTTGTTTGCCTTCTATCCTCTTCTGCTGCCAAAGCTCACAGGAGATTATCTCTTACTATTAGAACACAAGTGGCCAGACTAGTTGCACCAGATTTCCCCCATCTCAGTGCTCCTCTGACCATCCAGAAAAACTCACAGCTGAATGTCAGTCATGTGATCCCATCTCCTGACACTCCAGTATGTGTAAGATGAGTGGCAACCAAGGAAGCATGTGGAAAAACATCACAGGAGATAATGTAAAAGAATACAAGTGTTTTTACCTTGTAAATACAGAGTGGTCTTTCTGATCCAAGACAATAATAATATCTCCTGGCTCCAGACCTGGCTCTTGGTCCCCTTCACCATGGAATGTTATTTTCTGACCATCCTTCATTCCTATTGCAGAAAACAAATAAAAGTTTTCCTTGTTTTTAAGGTAAAAGCACCAACAATGAACAGTTCTATAGACCTGAGCTGGTATCAAGATATCTCTGGATCTTTAAGCCAGACCATCAGGATCTTCCCTTGAAGCATGCATTTTTGGTTTTGCTTTTTTCTTTCAATCCACTCACTTGTTCAACAGACCTTAGTGATGCTAACCTGAATTCAGTGTTATGTCTCAAGACCATCAAGTTTAACTATACTGCCAAAAGAGCCATCAATATAAAGCCCTGAAGTGAAATATCATCAAAACAGTTTCCATTATACATACAAATACAAAAAAGAAATCAGAAACATTTTGTACAAACTGCATTTCAAGAGCAATGGACCAGTAAAATCCAGGCATTGCATAAGTTTTGCTCACACGTGTAACAGCTGCAGGTCATAATCACGACCTTTTACATGACTGTAAAAGTCATGTAGTTGTCAGCTTGCTCTGTCTTACAAGCTGCACTACTCCAGAGACTTCTCCCACCAGCTTTTGGGCAGTCCCCTCAACAGAGGGGCGTTTATCACTCAGTATCATTACGTTAACCCATCATGTTGAGGGTTTGTGCACTGAGTTGCATTTTGCCAGGTAAGGAAGTAGTATCTGGGCTGAACAGTGATGTCAGGGTTGTGTAGCCAACACAGTTCTAAGCATGAGAGGCTCAGCTCAGCACTGTCTCTGCACCCTATCACTACAGCAGACCTGGTTCCCCTTCAAAAACACAGAAGAAGTGATTGGAGTCTGTGGAGTTTTGCTGCAGGCAGTGAAAACTGATTAGGCAACCTGACCACAGACAGGGCTCAGAGGGACCTGAAAAATAATTCACTGCTTACAGTAATTTAGGTTTCAGAATCCATTCTTGGTTATGTGCCAGGCTTTAGAAGTGAACATAAGATACAGCTGACCTCTCCTAGAAACAAGTCTACTTTTGTAAGGCAGCAATAAACAATCTTACTGTGTATGTATTCATCACTATTACTCACCAAATCACCACCACGTATTTGCTAAAACTTCTGTTTTAGTGCTGCAAAGCCAGCATATCCAAGTGCAATACTTCACCTCGGTAAGACACCTCACCTTTGTCAATGTGAACTTCTAGGATCTTCTTCTCTCTAACAATTTTCCTGCCATTGCAGCTCTTACACCGGTCCTTGGGGCTGATACGCTCCCCATGCCCCTGACACTCCATACACACAGACTGGATCTGCTGCACCATTCCTGGCCCGATCTGGTGAATTCTGATCTGCATGCCTGTTCCCCGGCAATTAGGGCAGCATTCTACTGCACCTTTCTTACCACCACGACCTGAGAACAAAATTGGAGATAAGTGGTTATGTGCTACCAGAAAAAAAGTCCCCAAAACATCATCTCTTTAGTTTCAGTTCCAACATTACCTTCACATTTGTCACAGATAACGTTTTTCTGTAGTGCAAGTTTCCTCATTGCACCATTGTACATATCTTCTAAACTTACTGACAACTGGTGGACCACGTTTTTACCTGTAAAAGAATACAGATTTACTTAAGTTTAGAAGCTTGGTCTGCACATCTCCCTGCCAAGCCATGATAAACCAAGACTCTGGGCTTTAACATCTTATTTCAATAGAGCTTTGTCTTGTTTTGCATGTATTGGTCAAAAGCCCTTTCCCAGCTGCTGTCATATTAGGTAACAGTTGTCATGACTTTGACTCTGTGTAAGTCAGAAAAGACCTTCTGGAAAAGTACAAACAGTAACAACAACAGAACATACAGAACCTGAGACGTTTAAATTTTGTAATGCAGGACCGTGGTTTTAACAAAGCCAACAACTAGATCTCTTACAAACAAATGAGAAACTCTATTTGGATTCTCCACTTCAGCAGTTTCTTCCTCCCACCAGGTGACCTTCTGGAACCAGAAACGAGCAATTACATTTTTAAACCTCAGAAACTCTTTAGCACTTCAGCTGCTGTAGCCTTAGTTTTGTAAAAGATGTTGAGCTCTGGGCTCTGACATTCTTAACACTTTGATACAAAACATTTTTTCTTCCCTTTTTCACCAGATCTGCACTAAAGAGGTGATGGAGTCAGCACTGCTCATAACAAGTTGAAAGTTTTTCCCAGCATGATTAAACTGGAATTTAACTTCTGGGGAACATTTTATTGTAACTTCAACTTAATTCCACTGTGAAGTGCAGGAACACAGAGAGGTTTTATAGACCGCATTGGACCTTGATCTCTTGCTCAAAGAGTTGTTTTTAAAGATACACTTATAGCAGCTTAGTTAACAAACCATTTTAAGCTACTTTACCCTTACATTTCCTATTCTGTCTATTAGCGATTGGGCTCTCCGAACACATCTGGTTAGCGATTAACAGGGGACGATGCACAGGAGACCAAACTACCACCGTACCAACCAAACGCCCTTCCTTGTGGTGTTACGAGTTAAGGGACAACAGTTTTCCCAAATTTTCTGATTATGACTGTAACTTCACTTTAACTCTTTTTAAAATTTCTACATCTACGGTATTCTCCTCAGAGATTCTGATACCCCAGGCGACACGTTACCTCGCCTCTCCCTCTGCATCCTCCCTCCGCCGCCGAAGAACATATCGAATATGTCCATGGGGGACCCGAAGCCGCCGCCGGAGCCGCCCTCCTTGATGGCTTGCTCGCCTCCTTTATCATACAGCTCCCTCTTCTTCGGGTCCGACAGCACTTCGTAAGCCTGGGAGATCTGCTTGAACTGCGGGAAGGACAGTCACCGGCACTCAGGCGCCTGCAGAACCCCCGGCGGGACCCCCGCCCGGCCCCCTCCCGCCGGCCCCGCCGCCCCGGCCCGTCCCGCCGACCTTCTCGCCCTCATTGGGGTTCTTGTCCGGGTGGTACTTGAGCGCGAGCTTGCGGTAGGCCTTCTTCAGCTCCTCGGCGGACGCGTTGGGCTTCACGCCCAGCACGTCGTAGTAGGTAGTCTCCTTCACCATGGCGATGGCGGTGTTAGCGGCGGTGGTGGCAGCAGCAGGCCCCCGGGGCTGCGGGCGCAGATCCTGCTCTCCACCGCTCCGATCCCGACTCTTCTGGAAACTTCGGGCCGGTCCTTCAGCCCCGCCGCTTAACAGCCGGCCCCGCCCCGGAAGCCCTGCCCCGCCGAGCGCCGGGCCCGGGCGAGCGGCCCACCAATGGCTGTTCGGGAGGGCAAGGCACCTGGCCAATCAGCGCCCGCCTCCGCCGCCCTCATTGAGCGCGGCCCCGCCCCTCAGCGCGCGGGCGGTGGCTCCCGCCCTGCCAGGCGTCTGCCTCACGGCGCGCCTGCGCGCCGCGCGGTTCCCGCCCTCGGAGGTGCCGAGCTACGCCGGGTACGGGACGCCGGCCCGGCCGCCCACTTCCCGGTGCCGCTCCGGGCCTTTTCCTCCCCACCCTACGCGGGCCTGGCTCCGCCGCCGCACAGGCCGGCCGACGGTCCGGTCCACTCCACTCTACTGCGCCTGTGCCAGGACTCAGCGCCCACCCCCGTGTGCGCGGGCCTAGTGCGCCTGCTCCGGGCCGCGCGCCGCGGCGGAAGCCGCTCCCTGGTCACGTGGGAGACGCGCTGCAGCAGCTGATTGGCTGCGGCGGGGACGGCGCGAACGTCGCGCGCGTGGTAAGGGGGTGGGGTCTATCCTCGTGGCGTTGCCGTGGGAACGGGGCCCACGGGGATGGATGAGCTGTAGGGATGGTTGTGCTATCGGGATGTGGTGTACTGTAGGGATGGGTGTGCCCTAGGCATGGATATGCCCTAGGGATGTGGTGTACTATAGAGATGGGTGTGCCGTAGGGATGGGTATGCCATAGGGATGTGCTGTGCCCTAAGGATGGTTGTGCTATAGGGATATGGTGTAGTGTAGGTATGGTTGTGCTGTAGGGATGGCTGTGCCATAGGGATGGTTGTGCCATAGGGATGTGGTGTTCTGTAGGGATGGGTGTTCCATAAGGGATATGGTGTGCCGTAGGGATTGTGGTGCCATAAGGATTGGGGTGCCATAGGGATGGCTGTGCCATAGGGATTGTGGTGCCATAAGGATGGGTGTGTGATAGTACCTGTGCTACACTGGGGATGGAGCCTTGCTTTCCTCTGGGATGAGCTCACCACCACAGAGCTTGGAGGAACAGCACTGAGTACCAGGCAGGGTGAGGGATCTTTGCTGTTCAGGGTCAAGTTATTGTAAACTTGAATGTCTCATAGCATGATCCGTGGTTGGCTGTGTCTGGATGAAGCTGTGTTGACCCTCTTGTTGTCTCTTGCCTTCTGCTGCTCTCTCTTGTTTTGGTGGTTAAGTTAATCTCTCGGGTGAACTCTGATACAGTGGGAAACAAATTGAGCTTTTTTGTGCCTAGGTTCTTCTGTTAGATGTAATTATCAGTGCGATAGATTTTTCCAATATATAGTTCATGGATGTGAGAATGTACGGTAGTGCAGGAAGGAAGGATTGCCCTTTCAACAGGAACCTGCTGTTAGATTATGCAGGTGCTGGTAACGTGCTTTGCCTTGGATTTCAGGAACGTGAACCAAGTTAGCAGAATTGGCTCAGCTAGTGGATGGGCTGGCAGCAGAATTCATGGACCCTGTTCCACAGGAAGGTGTCCATTGGGAAGTGGTGTGTTGGTAACACTCTGTTTTTCTCTGCAGCGCAGTGATGCGTGTGTGCTGGCTCGTGGGGAAAGAGCAATGCACTCAGCGAGTGAAACTGCCCCACTTGGAAGCCGTGGTGATTGGGCGTGGCCCAGAGACTGGGATAACGGATAAGAAGTGTTCACGGCAGCAAGGTAAGGGGATACAGCTCAAATCTGCTTTCTGTCTGCAGCAGCAGCTGAGCTTGCCTGGTTCTTGAAGTCATCGACCCTTTTTAATAAGCATTTTAGAAGATCTCTGGTGCCTAAAAAATCAGAGACACCCAATGACAGGACATCCACCTCCATAAATTAAAGCATTCAACTTTAAATGTGAGTTCCCAGGCCCATGGTTGTGTTTCACTGCCTGCATCCCTGCTTGGTGAGCAGCATTTCTCCCTGGTATTCCACAGATTTTTAGCATGACTTGTTATTTTATATGTAAAATAATGTGATCTTGGAGAATATATGAAAATATCTGTCACCTCTACTATACTGCACTTCTTCCCTGCCATATCTTCTGTGCCTCTGGACATCTTAATGTCACAGAGGACTGGTAAGAACATCAAAAATATGTATAAGACATCTACACAACTCACCTTTCTTCTGAAGTAATTCCACCCTTGGCTCAGTGTATGGGTTGGCTCTGTTTTACCTGTGGTCCTGGAAAGAAGAGACAAGGCAGAAATATTCTTGGCATACATTCACGAGGATCAGCCCCAGAAAGAGGCATATCTTCCAGAAGAGGAGTGTTTTCTGTACTGAGTGGTTCAGTAGAGTTCTTTTTATTTACATTGTTTTGTGACACTTTGTTCTTTCTTTTCCAGTTCAGTTAAAAGCAGACTGTAACAAAGGGTATGTCACAGTTAAACAGGTATGTTTATATGTGTGGATTTACAATATTTCTGATATTTACTGGGACAGTTGTACTTAACTCCACAAATGCTCCAAGTGATGATTCTGATCACTGGTCTGAGGGTCCTAAAGCTTTCTTATCACTAAGGGAGGTTCCAGCAAGTGGCCCTCAGAAGTGAACTTTTTTCTTTGTGCACCTCAATGAAAGATGCACTATTCCTTCTAGATAACACTCCCGTTTAAGACAGGCTGACTCACAGCATCAGGGAATGCTGTTGTGAGTCTTCAACCAGTTCTGTCAAATGCTGCATTTGGGAGACTTTGGATTTCTTCTATTAAACTTATTTATCTTCCTTCTGAGCCTTAAACTTCATAAGCTGAGGCAGCCCTTTGTTTAGGACTGAAATTCTTGTGTAACTGGGACTATGCAGTTGTAGGAGATTTTTGTTGACGGGCTGATAGAGCCAGAGATGGGTTTACTTATGGGAAGAATGTGAGACAGCACTGCAGGGGTGCTCGTGTTACCAGATGCATGGAGGCAGGCCTACTCCCTCATTTATGAGACCCAGTATCTTTGAGTTAATGTGAAGGGAAAGGTCTCTGGTCCTGATGTTTGTGTGTGTGTGTGCCCACAGCATCAGCCTATGTGGACAACACAACATGTTCTACCTACTGAGGGGTAACATCTTCTCTCAAAATGCCTTCAGAACCCACTAAGCACAGGCACCCCAGTGGTATCTGATGAATTTGGCAGGGATATCTTGGACAGCTTTTCACAGAAATCAGCCCTAGTCATGGTTTGAATACTGTATTACTGGAATCTCAAACTGGGAACGCTTTCTGGTGGTGGGTGCTAGTGTGTTTTGTGTTTGCCTGCTGAAGAGTTGCTCTCCAGGTGAGAAGTGTGTGGCACAAAGTTCCAGTGATCAGTTGTTTGATACTTCATTTGCTGATGGGAAGCATCCTTGACCTAAGTGAAACTGCAGAGCTGTAGACTAAAGAGATCCTAGCTGGAATCAGGCATGTCTTCATTGCAGTGGATACCAAGTGAGAGGTATAGTACCATCTTGTGAAGCATGCAGGTATGGCAGTGATGAAGCTAACGAAGCACCCTCTGACTGAATTCATCAGTCACAGGAGAGAGCTGATTTCCTAAAGCCTGTTCATGCATAAACATTAACCAAAAGCATTTTGCTGAAGACTCTTAACTTTCATAGGGTCACCCACATGATGAGACAAAATCCATCTGTCAAGCAAGCACTGTAGCTTTCCTACACCACTGTGCTATTGCAGTAAAATAATTCACTAAAACTGCTGTTACTCCTCAGGAATAGTTGCTGCTGTTACTAGTTGTTTAAGAGGTTGCTAATTTGTGGGGGAAGTGTGGCCCAAGTGATGCTGTAACTGTAGCTGCTGCAGACCCAGGCTCCCTGTGACTTCAGGCCTGGAGGTTGCTTGCTGACAGCTGTGACTGCAAGAGTGGGACAGAAACAGTGTCAACGGTGCTGCACTGCCTGGTGTGCTAAAGCAGGTTAATGTGGGCAGTGAACACAAAATGCATTTCCTTTCCAGGATGGTGGTAATCCAGGAGAACTGAGCAGAAGTTCGCAATTATACTTACAACATAATTTTCTATTATTTTTTCCTCTTTCTGTCTACCAAAGATAGGGGTCAACCCAACTAGTGTTGATCTTGTGAATATTGGCAAGGATGAAGTGGTGAAAATGAAGCCAGGCCAAATTCTGCATATTGTGAATAACCTTTACCCTTACACGGTGCAATTTGCTGAAGAGTCTGGGAAAAATGTTCCAAAAGTAGACAAAATGCTACATGAGGACTCTTGTGGGAATGATGATATGGAGCCTGTGCCCAGAAAAACAATGAAGTTGGAGGTGTTGGATACACAAGGCAGTTCTATGAATCCCAAGCTAAGCAATACCAGTGTATCTACACATGAAGGGACTTCAAGCAAAAAGGCAAGTGTGTTGGTCTTACTACTTGTGCTGTTTCTCCTGGGGTTGTCTCCTCCACGAGGAGGAGGTCTTTGTGGATTCTGCTGGTGGCAGGCATCTCAGGTGAGCACAGATCCTCAAAGTATACAGAGCATGAGAGGTGTTATGTGCTCCTGACATCATCAGATCCTGAGAAAGTTAACTTGAGAACCATTCTGACCTGACCTGAGGATTAGGTGTGTGTGATCAAGCTTCCCTGTAGCAAATGAGGATTTAATATCTGATTTCTGCTGCACTTTCTGCTAGAAGGACAGTCCATGTGAGCTCTATTTATCTGAAGTCACCCAAGGACACTGTCCTGGCTTTTGAGTGGTTATCGAAAAGCAGGGAACAGAACAACCTGAGCCTTTTTATTTTTATTTTTTTTTTTAGTTTGTTTGTAATTGCATTGAATTTTTTTCTCCTCCTGCTTTGTTCATTCCATACAGTAGAACCGTGTTTACCTTAGTGAGCGTTACCAGCCAGAATCTTTAAAAAGGCATTTTTAAAAGCCCTGTGACAAAATAAAAGACCTTGGAAACTAGTGCAGTGCTGGAGGAGAAGACACAGAGATGAAACCCCTTGAGACAAAATTTTAGTCTCAGGTTGCTGTGAGTTAACCACTTACTTAATTTGTGGACTTGGGCTAGTTATATTAGATTTCTGGAAGAATGAGCAGGGAGATAACTCATACTGTTTCCCTGCCAGCACTATAGTAACGTTTGAATGTCTTCCTTTATAAGAATCATTTAACTAATAAGATTTATAAGAAACTAAGAAACTAATAGTGATTTATAAGAATCATTTAACTAATCATTGCTGATTAGTTAAAATGTCTGTTTTGAAAAAGGTGCACTCAAGGCACACCTTCTATTAGGTGCTCAGTAGCCAAGTTAAGAAATAGCTTGTCTTGGCTTGGTCTTCCTGTGCCTTTCTGGTTTTCTCTGCAAGCCACTGCACAATTTAAAACAATCAATACATCTAAGGCTCAGGTCACACACTGCAACTACTTAGTTCTGTGCAGAGCAGTATAACTGGGATAGGACAGTAAATGGAGGTCTCTGTTCTTTCTTTGGATCTTGTGATCCCTGAAGTAGAGGACCTTGTGTCATGACATGTGCAAGCAAATTATTAAATTTAGACACATTTATAGCTCCCTGTTTTTGAATTTCCAGTGTTTGGAAGATAGAACTTTCCATCTTCACAATATCTTATTAAAAGTTTTCAAAAGTAGCTTTTTGGGGGCAGCTGGGGCAGGCAGGTTGGTATTTTATAGAAGGGAAATAATTGAGCTGCCATTCAGCTCTTATTGTACTGCTGTATGCTAATGAATATTCTTAACTGAATCTTTTAAAAAAAAGCAATTGGACTCTTAATTGTCTTATGATTTATTTTCCCCTTCTGTGCTGTAGGAACATTTAGGACACTGGAGTCAGGGTCTAAAGAGCTCCATGCAAGATCCAAAAATGCAGGTGAGAGCTGTATACTTGCACTCTACAGTAGATACTGTCTAGCAAAGTCACATGAGCTTTTCTTCTTCCTTCTGCAATTTGCTTTAACAATCTGGTTAATCAGTGGAGTCCTGCATAAGGGCTGACATATACTTGCATCTCTCTCTGTAGTAACATTAACTTGGGAGTCTACTGTACTGATTTTGCAGAGTGTCATTGTCTTAATTATCTTTGGGGTCTCTGTACTGTGAGATTTGGCCAATAGATTTCAAAAAAGTTGATGGGAGAGCAGGTGAGCAGTGCAGTTGCTTTGTTTCCCCAGGGAAACCAACTAAAATGGGGTTATCATTTTAAGATGAGCAAGCCACAGAAGTTTCCATTCTCCAGCAGTCAGCACTGTCTTCTTTCTCAGTGCAATTTCCTGGTTTCCAGCAAATTCTTAACTTTCACACCTTTATGTCAGATTACAGGATCTGACCCGTGGCCTCACTGGGCCCCTTCAGGTAATGATGACTGTCAGGCTGAAAATAATTTAGAATCATAGTGTATGTTGAATTGAAAGGGACCCTTCAGGATCATTGAATCCAAATCTTAGCTCTGTACAGAACATCCCCTGACAGAACAGGAATCACACCATGTACCTGAGAGCAGTTCTTGAGCGCTTGACAGACCTGTTGCCATGACAACTTCTCTGGGGAACCTGTTCCAGTGCCCAGCCACCCTCTGGTGAAGAAGGTTGTCCTGATATCCAGTCTAAGCCTCTCCTTACTCAGCTTTGGGCCATTTCCTCAAGTGCTGTCACTGGTCATGAGAGTGACAAGATCAGTGCCTGCTGCTTCTCACCCCTAATAAGAAGCTGTAACTGCAGTGAGGTCTCCCCATAGTCCTCCTCCAGGCTGAAAAGACCTGGTGACCTTACTGTTCCTCATATGCTTTCCTTTCAAGGCCCTTCACCATCTGCTTAGCCCTCCTTTGGACACTTTCTAAGAGCTTTATGTCTTCTATTGTACCACCCAAAACTGCCCCAGCATTTGTGGCGAGGCTGCCCCAGTGCAGAGCAGGACAATCCCCTGCCTTGCCTGGCTGCACCCCAGGACACAGGTGGCCCTCCTGGCTGCCAGGGCACTGCTGACTCATTGACATCAATGACCCCCAGGGCCCATTCCATGGAGCTGCTCTCCAGTCTGTCATTCCCCAGTCTGTACATACATCCAGGGTTGTCCCATCCCAGGTGCGGAATCCAGCACTTCCCCTTGTTAGTTCTGCTCAGCCCTCTTAATTTGTCCAGTTATCTCTGCAGGACCTTCCTGCCTTCAAGGGAGTTCCATGGGACTTCCTCCCAATTTAGTGTCATTAGCAAACTTGTTTTCTATTCCTTCCAGTCTTGTGTCCAGGCCATTTATGAATATGTTGAAGAGGATGAGATTGGAGCCCTGTGGAACCCCACAGGTCACCAGTCTGATATCACCCATTCACTATAACCCTTTGTGCCTGATCCTCGAGCCAGTTCCTCACTTAGCTAAACAGAAGGCTCCTTTTTTTGATGGATTTTTAAAAAAAATTAAGTGTGAAGTGTTGAACTGCTAGATTTACAGGAAAACTGGATGCCCATTGTCCTAGAATTGACAGGACTTTCAAATGAGTCTGTTTACAGGGGATGAAAAACTATGGAAATTCTTCCTTACTTTTTAAACATGAAGCTTAATTTTAATCCGTGAAGCAGGATTCTATACACTTTCCAAAACAGGGCTTTCTTGACCCAAAATGTAAGCAGGTTTTAAAAAGGTTATTTTAATGTTAAGACACAAATAACTGTTTATGAGTGGAGGTTAGGTTTATTAGTTGTAGTTTCAATCTGAATACACAAAGTCTTCCTTCCTGTAGAGTGAGATGGATCTGTTTATAAATACACAAGAATAATTAGCAAAGGTGACAAAGACATCTTCATCTCTCATCAGCAGGTGCATTGCTAAGAGACCAGAGACAACCTGGCAGCTTTTTGTTGCTGGGTTCTCCCCGCTGTTGTTCACAAGCTTCCCAACCCTTTCTCTTCCTTAGCTGCATTGAATTATTGCAGAAGGCAAAACAGAAAGAAAACAGGAAGAAGGGCACGATAGACAGGAACTGTTCTCCTTCTTGTTAGTCATCTGGGTGGGATGAAGTGAAATAGCCCAGACTGGAATATTTTTGTCTTTGTAATGCTGGTGGAGGTCTGCAGCACACTGCTGGTGGCACATCTGAGATTTGTGCTTCACCCCAGTGCATTCCTACATGTTCTGTATTGAGCACAGTGGTTTTGTTTGTGACTGCAGGGCTTGAATGTAGCTTGATAGAAATTGAGTTCCCTAGGCCTCACTGGTATCTCAGTCCAGGTGATTTTCAAGAGTTCATATACACCTGCAGCTATGGTTAACTTACTGCAAATTAAGATTAGAAAGCTTTTGCCTTTATAATAAAGTATATGGAAAAGGATGTTAGAACCTGGTATGTGTTATGGAAGAGGGTGCTTAACCTGGAGCAACTTAATTCCAGCGGAAGTTCTTGCTGAGTAGCATCTCTACGTTAAGTATAGTGCTTATAGGAATTATATATATGACTTTCAGTCAGAAAGTAATAGTTACTTAATTTTTTGCAAGGTTTACAAAGATGAAAAAACTGTTGTCATCAAGGATAAATATCCCAAAGCTCGTTACCACTGGCTTATTTTACCATGGGACCCTATTTCAAGCCTGAAGTCAGTCACCAGGGACCACCTTGAACTCCTGGAACATATGCATGCTGTTGGGCAAAAAATGATTGAACAGTGCCCTGCCAGAGAGAGCCTGGAGTTCAGACTGGGTTACCATGCCATCCCCAGTATGAGGTAAGACCTAGAGAAGTCGTGTGGTGGACATGCTATTCTTCCAGTTACACAGATTTGGGTCTAAATCCATGCAGAGATTTGGCCTTACTGAAGAATGGGCAATCCTCCTCAGCACTACAGACAGCTTGGTGTGCAGTCCTTTGCCCCACACTGCTGTGTAGATCCCAGTGCACAGGTGTCTTGCCCATGGTGGGAAGTGCCAGTTGGGCTTCTCCAGCAGAGCTTGGTGCCTGGGGCTATGGGATGCCTGTGGCCCAGCTCCAGTGGCAGGAGCACTGCTGCCAGTGATAGGGCATCCCCCACCCAGGGCACCAGTGTGGGATTAGAGTCTGACTCCTAGACCTGTAAAGTCCTGCCTAACACTGAGCAAGGATTTGAGTCTTGTGTCTAAGTCAGACCTTAGAGTGTCCAAGTGCCTGTTGATACTGCAGTCCATTGTTCTCCAGTTCTCAAGTGAAGCTTTTGAGCGCTGATCAAATCCCATTCAATTACTCTACAAATAACAAAACTTTGGTTTATTATTAAACCTTTAACAGACCTTTGGTTTGCTAACACTGCTATCTCCGCCTCTTTGGAAACTAGCAGGAATATAGACTGCAGTGAGGGGCCAATGAAATATGCAGTCTAGTGACCCTCATTGTTTATAAGTGAAATGCTTGGCAAGAGACGGTGCTTCCAGAACAGGCTGTGTTTCTTCTGTCACAGGGTCAGGACTGACCCACAAGGCTGCACTCTGCTGAATCATGTTTGCAACTGTTACAACTGCAAAACAACTTCGAGCATTAACCTTCTTCTCTCGTATCTACATTATATTTTTTTTTCCAGTCAGCTACATTTGCATGTAATCAGCCAGGATTTTGATTCTCCTGCCCTCAAAACCAAAAAGCACTGGAATTCTTTTACTACGGAGTACTTCTTAAACTCCCAAGGTAATTAGAAAAAGTATTTCATAACATATAATCCTGCTTGTAGGTTCTGGCTTTGGGCTTTTCTTCCAAACAAATGTGCAAGTCATACATTTTATTGCAGTAAGTGAAAGGTTTTATTTAATTTAAGATATTGGGGAGTAGCACTGAGTAAAAGTCAACAAATTTTGTGACTGTTTTAAAATAGACTGCAGCAATAACAGACTGTGCATGCAAAACAGTGCACAGAGATTTGCAGTGTCACGTGTTTCATGATGCTACCTGGTCTCAATGCCTTTGGTCTTTTTTATCCCCAGATGTGATAGAGATGGTACGAAGCAAGGGGAAAGTGATGGTGAAAGACCATACCTCTGAACTTCTCAAACTTCCCCTCAGATGCCATCGCTGTAAACAACAGCTGTCCACAGTCCCACAGTTAAAGGAACATCTTAGGAAACATTGGCCAAAATGATTTTTCAAAAAATCATCTTTCAATCTGTCTTCAGATTTCAAGCCAACACAAAGACCACAAAATGTTAACAGAAATGTATGTTTATTAACTGGAATAACAAATGTAATGTGGGGAAAAGTAGCCTAGAAACAGCAGTGTACTAATTTAGTAATAGCTTCAACAAAAACCCAAGCCCTCTTCTTCTTTCCTACTAAAAATACAAATAAAGTGACTTCTGAAATTGAAGCTTTTTGGTTGTAGCTTTATTGTGGTACAGCCACACTAATCTGCAAGTGAACTGAAGTCTGTGAGAAGTGCTTTGTTTAGGTGAAAGGATTTGTCTTAACTCAGAAGCTGAACTGAGCCCAGGTCTAGGTTTCTGCTGGGAAAGGAAAGAAACAATGATGTAGAAGTCTTTCTCTTGATGGTTTCAGCCTACACTGAAGTTCCCCCTATGTGTTAATGTTGCAGGCACTAGTGTGGCCGACAATGTACTGTCAGTGGAGGAGAAGGTGCAGCAGCTGATAATCCTCACTTTGCTCTGCCACTGAAAGGCTCTAAGTGGGGCAAACATTCTCTTTTGGGTACAAGGATGTATTTAAATGTTTTTGTATTAAATCCATGTGTAATACACAATGAACGGCTTTATTGCTCCCTAGAGCAATAAAACTATCAAGGACTGCAGTTGTTTGTCTGCATATGTTGAGGTTGGTACAGGAATTCTGTGCTTTAATCCTGCCCAATCTCCAGTCAGGGTTTTACTGAGCCTCTAATCATTTGACCATTCTCAAGATGTGAACTTCTTGAAGCAGCGGAACTGTACTAATAAAAATCTCTTGAGTTCAGATCTGATTTGTACAGTTCAACTTCAACTTAAGCCCAGCTTTGAGCTAAGTATGATGCTGTATGGGTAAAATGGCTTTCAGCAAAAGAGTGCACAGAGTTTTTTCTGTACATGCTAAATGCTGCTCCTAACAATAACACATTCTGTGGGGAAAGCGTCCACTTCTTCCGTTCCCCCATGCAGCAGCATGTTGCTGTAACCACTCAAATAGTAGGGTAAATAGTAAGCTGATGTTGCTGGAAAAGAACAAAATGTGTCTGTCATAAACTTGTCCCCAAAAATGTATTCTTTCAACCTGGTGTGCAAGAAGCCAATCCATACAGAGGGTCATGTTTATTTCATGCTTGGCAGCGATGGGTGCTGGGTGGTGAATCCACAGAGACAGCACACCCAGTTCTAGCCAAGCAGTGTAGCTAAGATATTTTCAAAATATCTAGGTCTGCACTTACCTGATGTCTAAATATCTGCCTACTCAATAGCTTTTGAACAATCCTTTGCCTTCTTCAATTTAAAGGTACAGTGAATTTTGAATTTATTGCGTGTGTTCAGTAGGTAGGATTCTTCATTTGGAGGTGGAACATTGCCAAATGCACTGTCCAATATCTTATTCAAGATTTCTGTTTGTTCTCTACTTGTTTCAAAACTATTCTGCAAGACCTTGCCATTTCCCACTTTTCTGTGTGTTTAAAGCATTTATTGTTCTTGTATGACTCATTGTGCAAAATCTTTTCTTACACCATTCATCTTTCACCAGAGTGGGGAACAGTAAAGTGAAGGGTTGGTCATGGCCTAATTTAAAACACCAGCCACAGTTCAGCTTTTGCTGCCATCAGTAGTATGTTTTAAATTACAAAATAAAGCTTAAAGAGTTAGGAACAATGACAGAAGTACAGCCAGTCTGTGAATTCATTCTTGACACAAACTAGGGCTTCAGCTGGCTCTAGAGGTAAAGTGCTAATGCTTTGCAACAGGAACTAATTTTGGACGAAGGCCAAATGCTGCAGCTGTGGTCTTCCTCATGGCAGACAGATCAGAATGCGAAGCCATGCTTCTTCACAGTGAAGCACACAGCTTATGGCCCATGGCCCATGACATCTGGGTGGGAGTTGTGGTTTTAGTACCTCTCAGAGCAGGTCAGAGAGAAGCATAAACCCCTACAATCTATGTAAGGGAACAGTGTGCAGCCGAGTCAGTTGCCACTCTAATGCAGAGCACGATTCAGAGGGATGAGCCAATGTATGATGCAAATCAGCAGCATCACCAGGAGAGCCAGGGCCATCAGGGCTGACCCCAGGGGGAGGCATTGGCAGCATGTCCAGCACTTGCTGCGTGAGGTCACCACTATATGGGAAAGGTCTGCAGTGGGCACAAGCTCTCTGAAACCAAGGGGCAGCCACCTATAGGGACAGCCTTAAAGCCACGAAGGAAACTAAAGCAGAAAATATAGATGTTGTCATAAGTTACTTCATGTGTGGCTGTGCAGGGGACCCACTGCCTTCCTCCAGTCTTTCATCTACAGCTGTTGAGTCCATACAGGAGACTAAGCAGCCAACATGACATCTTTGTTGGGACAGAGAACCTTAACACTCATCAGCCAGTGATGATAAAGCATCTCCCTTCCACCCCGGCTGTAATTACATCTCTTCTGGAACTGTATTATCTTCTGTGATATTGTTACAGGATGAGGCCTAAAGCCAAGGAAGATGTGGTAAAGGACTTCCCATGAGATATGCCACAAGCTATGTGATGAAGGAATTAACATGGGTGATGGGGTGACAGGCTATCAGGTGGAGGGCTAGATGACCCTAGCTGCCCCTGCAGTTATCCAGGTGAGAGTGGTGCAAGTGTTCTGTTCCACTCTTACGAAAACCACTGCCTTTATCATCTCTTGGCAATACTCATTTATACAACAAGTGGTTCTCTCCCCCTCTTCTCTGCTGACAATTGCAGTTACAGAATATTTGACTATAGTCTCATCTCTGCTTCTCCCCAAAAGAATAAATTTATTCTTTGAAAGCCTTCAAGGCAGAGGATGAGAACATGACCACCTTGCAGACAAGTCAAGGGTCTTACTAGTCTCTTCCCCAGAGCAGGGATGCCTCTTTGGAAAAATCTGTGGCTCTAACTCCATTGGAATAGATCTGGGAACAGCTGTACATAGTTCTATACACTTGTATTTTGCAGGTGTGTTTGTCACTGGCACTCTAACAAGAACCTGTAATCTGTTGCTCCAATGAACCACTGTTTGTGGGCCTGTTCATGAAAGTTCCTACTCAACTTGATGGATTTATTTTCCTTTAATTTAATGAAGCTTATCACTAGACAGGTGAAAAATATCTAATGAGAGATAGGCTTCCATTCAGCCACATTTGCTCAGAGGCAGAGAAATTTTTAAAGTTACCTTCATATTTCTGTATTAATGACTTACTTAATTCCTGGTACCTATTTGTAGGAGCCTCCACAGAATTCGTAAGAGCAAATTCAATGTGTCTGTAATGACAGTAACTAAAGCTCAGGATATTTCAAGATTACATGCATCACTAAGAAATCAAAGAACATGCCAGCAGAAATTAAGGGAAAGCTGGCTCCTAGCTACTGCTGAGAAGAAACTAAGGTTCAGCAACTGCAGAAGTAGTATGCGGACATACCCTCGCTCACCAACACTAGGTGCTGCTCCCAGCTCTACTGCTCCTTGCTCCAGGTTCACTCAGGAGGGAAAGATGTAGTGGAAGACAAAAAGAATTCAGTGATGAATGATTTAGAAGACTGGTCTTTCACTTGGATGGCAGATTTAAAGGGGTTTTGTCTTGGTGGGAGATGAAGAAAGCAAGCCTAATACAAAAGGGTCTTTGGTTTTCACCATCACCATGATGGAAAACCAAAGAAATCATATGCATACTTAGGGACAAGTATGAATCCTCAGTAAGCCAGTGGCAGTATTACCTTTTCTTGTGCTCTCTTTCTAGTCAACAAACTAGGCTGGGCAAGACCTCAGCATTTCCTGGCATCAGATTTAGGAATATCAGGAATTATTGGTGTCAGTGTCACATTTCCGTTGCAGGGCCAGAGTGCTCCGCAGAGGCGCACAGACTCCCTCATCAACCCTTTCTCGTGATCTGGTAGATGGCTTCTGTATTTCACCATGAACTTTCCTCTGCTACCATTCTGAAGACTGAGATCCTGTGAAACAGTCTTGCTCTGCAAAGCCTTTCATGTGTTTTGCCATTTCAAAAGGCTTTATTCACTCGTGGCAAATCTCTTTCCAGTGTAGTCACAGTACATGACAACAGGCTCAAGTTATCCCCACACAATCCAGAGCAGGTGATGCAGCTCAGAACAACTGGAAACAAGATGTGCTCCAATGCTTCCCACTGACAATAGACTTTTACCACTCCCTTCCAGCAAGGCCAAGACAGCACAACATATATGATGCAAAACCAAATGCCACCCCAATTTGAAGGAGCTCTTGCCACACAAAAACAGTGACTGGCAGCACTGCACATGCTCATGCTGTGCAGTCAGAACACGGCTTGCTTCTGTGTCATTAAACACCTCCAAGAGAGAGTAAGCACCTTGTTTGTGTGCTGTTTGTCTGCAGCACCCAACAGAAATGGCCTGAACACTGCAGCTGCTTGGCCAAAATTAATCAAGAAGGGTTTGCAGCCTTGTCTTCTTCCTCTGCTCCTAGAACTGCTGGTGTTAGTTCTTGCATCAGATCACAGAAGTATTCTGGGGTAAAACCTGATTCTCAGTACAAGACCAGTTTCCAGATGACACAGTTCTGCAATAGTGCACGGCATTATCAGGGTACAGCTGCTGATCTGTCAGTGCAATAAAGCAGAATTAGTCTACCTGCTTTGATCTCAGATAATTAGGGTAGTATTACCCAGCAGAGTGTGACATTGACACCTCTGGCCTACTTTTATTCATATTTTCCTCTGTCCAAGACTTCCCTGGTGTGAATGGGCCCAGTTTCAATACAGCAATGGCTGTTGGCACTGCAGGATTACTCTAATGTAACAAAGCAATCCTGAAAATCTGGTATCAGCAATACCCAGCTTCAGCAGAGTTTAGCAACTACAGCAATTTGCTATTGGTACAGTCTTATAGGTGAGTTCTCTACAGCAGGTTGAAGCACTTAAAATGTGGCCTGTCATTAAGGCAGGTATCAACTCTGGGAGGGAGAGATGGCAGAGAAGATAACCCATCCAATACTGGTGGGATTGCTTCATCCAGAAAGGGGTAACATTGGTAGGAGCTTTTGCTCCCCAGTCTCCCAAGCCACCTCTGCAGGGGGTGTGAGTGGCTGTGCCTATAAATGTGACACCATATGGATCACAGTCACAGCACACCAAGTGGAGGGACCCTTCACTTGCACAACCCTAAGAACAGTGTATCGGAAACACTGGAACAGCAATGGCTTCTGCAAAGATACAATGAAATTATAGGAACAGTAAGAGTTCAGAGTCCACAGGGCTTCCTTGGCTTCTTGTTACTGGAGAAGATGCAGTTTCCACTGTAGGTTTTTATTGAATTTTGGTGGAGTCAGTACTTCTGGATCTGAAAGGCAAATGGAACAAATGTCAGAACAGGGGGTAAAGGAATATAGCTTTTTAAAGAGGTGTTAACTACTTTGTTCACTTTTCTTATATCAAAGGATGACAAATCTCTTGACTTCTGTCATTTCCCTGTAGTGACTGATCATCAGGTGAGTGTCCTCAGAAGATCTGCTTTCATCAAGAAACCTCTAGGCACACCAAGTCCCCTCTCAGTTGTTAAGTGTTCAGAACAGGAGGCACAGGCACAAAGCCACAACTATTAGTGGCACAAAGCAGAACTCCATTCATTCACCTGTCACTTACCAATCATGCACCACAAAGAGCTGGCTCCTTTTGGAGTGAGTAAGAGGCACAAGGCTTTTTCTGAAGTGGCAAGTGGCAAGAGACAGGTTGCACCTATAGATTCAATCGAGGATTTGCCCAGGCAATTGCAAGACTAGCAGGGAAAGAGGAAGTAGGACTAGAGGGAAGATGGAAGACTGAGGAGTTGGGACCACTATTTGCTAGGTTTCTCAGCCCTAATTTTGCATTCACTGCAAGGATTTTGAGATGGAAAAGTGACACCAGAGATTGTAGCCTGGTCTGGTCAACAGCCTGGCCTGGCTGCCAAAGCCAGAGAGAAAAAATCAGCAGGTAAGTTACAAGAAGAATTACCTAACCCATTCCTTAAGATATCAGATTTTCAATTCCCTCACAACAGACTGACATTACACACAGAGGAACCCAGGAGCAGTTGCGATATTTTAGCACAGAGACAGTTTAAACTGAGACAGTTTTAGCAGACAAATTCAGAGCAAAATAAACTTTATTAAGAAAGCTGCTCACTTGCCACAAGGCAGGATGGTACACCATAAAGAAAATCAAGGAACCACCAGAGCTGAGTAACTGCACAACTGTTGGCAGGTAGCAGTGCTTGGTGAGCCTCCAAGCCCACCAACCTTCCTGACATTTCACACCCAACCTTAACTCAGAGCCTCAACTAACCTTGGACAACAGGAGACGTCATCCTCTTTTGCTGATAAGCAGCCATAATGCTGTTTGCAGTTGAATTGGGTCCCAAGACCTGTAAGAAGAAATACCCATGTTCCAACCTGAACAAAGCAAGGCACAAGCAGGGACACTCTCAAAGGAAACTGCTATTACTGTCCAAAACCAGAAGATCTCACAGTACAAAGTGAACAGGATCCAAGTGTAATCAGTGTGATCAAAGCCCAATAATGTCTCAGAAAAGTTAACACAGAGGCAGAGAGAACTGCTTTCACACAGCTTTTCAGGACACAGAACTCTTATCTCAACACCTACTTCTTTACCATAAATGTAAAGCACCATAAATGTAAAGCACCATAAATGTAATGATTCAGCAGGACCGATTTCATTAGAGCACCATCAATATTTAAAGTTCATCTGGGAGTCTCTGTTCCCACAGAACATTTCTAATCTGTCTTTAAGAGTCCTGCTAATGAGCAGTTAGAGAGAAGATACTGGGGAACATCTTGTCTTGACCATAAATGCACTGACACCACTTATTAGAAATAAAGACTTTTTTACTCTGGAAGGAAACTAACTAAAGCCCTTGTGATTTCCTTATTCTGCATTAAGTTGAAGCTTAGAAGCCCAACATAACCCGTCTTTTTGTAATTTACTCCTTATGATATATGGTTCAGAATAAATTGACCAATCCAGTAGCTTTTCACTTCACAAGACCAGGCTGGGTAACAATTGCTCTAGTGCATTTCTACCATTAGGCCTAGAAAAGAAGGGATGTTCTACAAATTGGTTAAGATGGACCTTACAAAAACAAGTCACCACTGGGACAAGGCAACACAAGCCTCAGAAGACCTCATCACATCCAATGTGTAATTCAGTGCAGGGAACACAGTAGGCTATACATGTTGCCCCCACCTAGAGTGTACTGACTCGACAGGTCCTGCCCAGAATGTCTGCTGAACTTCTTAAAGAAATAAAACCCCAGATTTTGAAAGCCATGGAAGGATTCTAGGCTCTCTGCTGGAGAATGCAAAGTAGCAAAGTACTGTTAAACACTTGATACTGTCTAGTGAGTGTGACATGTAATGTGGATGAGCACAGACCAGGTTGACAGAGCTCTGTTGCAGGTCTGGAGTCCAGATTTCTGGGACTGAGGTCTCCATCAACTGCAAAACCTCTTCCAAGACTTGCTGCAATGCCCCAGCTTGCTCATCATAACCAAAGAGCACAAGCTGCTTCAGAAGGATGTGTATCTCTCCTGCAGGAGGGAACAGAAGCAATACATAGCAATCAACACAGTTATACTGAATCAGACAAATCTGTAGTGGCACTGAGAAGGCTTATTTTCTCTGCTGCCAGCTTCAATACAGAGAGCTCACATGTAACTCTGAGCACAGAGACAGATTAACTAAAGTAAGGTCCAACACAGATGGCCATATAGACCAGGCAGCTTTTTCCCCAGCATACACAGTAAGAAGAAAGGGCACACTACTTTAGCTGTCCTCATCCTCACAAGCTGCAGCATGGATTAAGATCACCAACTGTCCTACCTTTCACAGTCTCAACAGCACGAACACTCTCTCCCAGGACTTCCAGAAGGGCAATATCCTCAAAAGGACTCCCCTCCTTCAGGCTGTATTTCTTCCTCTCTGCCTTGCGACGGTTCTTTGAGGATCTCCTGAAAAGAGCATGTTCAGTTGCAGTGTGCACAACAGGACTGGCTGTTAGCAGGGTTAAATCTGAAGGAACATCAACAGTGTTCATGCAAATTGTCACTCAAATCCTTGCTTTCTTCAGTGGCAGAGGACTGTGTGTAACTGTATGTGCTGTGACAATGTTTTCAGTGCTACACTATCAATATCCTTAGTGGTTTGAAACACAGGACAGGAGTCAGCCTGCTTCTCTGCTCCAAAAATGACTGCTCCATGTTCCCGCAAGGTTAAAGTATGTCTACAATATAAAGCAGGACCTTCTCCAAGAACAAAGCAGTAGTCACTGTCAGGCAAAGCTGAGGTGCACTTAAAACACTGGTGGCCAGGGTCTGTGCTTGGCTGTGAACATTTTAATTTCTGCCATCTCCAGACCCTGCTCAGCTCTGATCACAGCCATGATCACAGGAAAGCAACTTCATTCACAGACCAGACCTACTTGCATAATGTTCTCAAATGATCCACACACTCTGACGCTGAATACTAAGGCTGCATTCTCCTCTTGTTTACATCTGTTCCACAAAAAAAAAATCTGACTAAAAAGTCCACATTTTCCCCATGACTGTATTCTTCCACAATTCAGCCAGGGAATTCAGAAGTGGTCCCATGGACTACACCAGCCTGCTACACACCCCACCCCACATTGCAGCTCATACTCTTGAGAGCACTCAAAAACAACGCACACAATCACTGTAGGAAGACATTGGTATGAAATTTAATAGCAACTCCCACACACCAAGTGCGAAACCTGGGCCAAAGAACACAAGTCATTCACACAAGCTGTTAATGTTTGAGAGCTCTGCCTGTATCCTGTATCTAGCTTTCTACAGCCAGATATTCTGGCCATATGCCCAACACCCATGGAGCCAGAAACCACCCAGTCTCTACTCTCAGCTCCTCTGCCAGGCACCCAGTTCCTGTTGCACTAGTAGCTTCTGGCTTTTTCTGCTCTTTCACTTCCAGTGAGAGTTACACTAACCATGAAATGCCTGCAATTAAAGCAGCTCCAAGGCACACAGAGGTGCAAAGAGAAGCATGTCAAGCTGACCTCCTGGATGCTGATGCCAGAACAGTCACCACCTGATTTGAAGGCAGATACCTACGCTGATATTCTTGAATTGCTGTGTGAGTATTTGCTGTTCATGTCACTGGCTGTCACAACACTGCTGGTTTCAGAGAAAAGCTCCAATTCTGGACAATTTGGCACTCCATAATCTGCAAAACATGGTAACAACTGTCACAGTATGGAAAAAGGTCAGAATTCTTTTCAAGCTTTCTGACTGTTTTGTGTAGCTTGCTGGGCAGATTCATTCTACCTGCTGGTGCTCTGGAGCCTCATGGCTCCCACACCCACTGAACCAACACACAAGAAGAAACAGTAATTGTGAGAACAACACTGCTCCTCTACCCTGGTGGGGATCGTGATATTGAACAGCACAATCAGAGGGATGACAATCTCAATGCAGCTGATCTGGACTAGGACACAGCATTCTGCTTTCAGAAAAATTCCGAGCCTGAGTGAGCTGGCAAGTGAATGTGCACAAAGGACATGCTGAGCACTGTCTCACCCAGCCAAGATGGTACTATGGAGACAATGGTATATCATTTTGAAGAGCTTGCAAAGGTGCATTTTCATTACATTAAAGCTGTGACCCAAGTAAGAGCTGAAAATACAGAGCAACCACACTCCAAGTATGGAGTGAGAAGGGGTTGAGAAGGGTGCTGCTTTAGTGTTGTAGATCCCATTGGAGACGAAGGAGAGCAGAGCTCCATCACAGCAAACAGAAACCACAAACAAAAACACAAACATAGGTACTTATGCAGGAGAAAGTCATATGCACTTCAGTACTAACCCTGCAGGTTCTCACAGGCCTTCTCCTTCAGCTCTCGCACCACTTGCAGGCGACTCTTATGGCGAAGAAATGCTGTTTTCTGGGAATCTAGGAAGATCAGCTGATTTTTCTGAGCTGATAATTAAGAAAAAACAAACATTTGTGCAAGAGAAACAGAAAAGCATTTTTTACACAAGCACAGTCCTTCAACAAACTCATGAAAAAAATCCCTCAACTCGTAGAACATGAAGAGGAAGAACAAGGAATGGTAACAAAACATTCTTTCTGTGTGGAAGGGAGAATGAAGCTATAAAATAATTTTTTATTTCCACAAACGACTCATCAAAGCTTACATGACAGATAACCATTTTCCTGGGTCCATAGCTCTGCTGCCATATATGCTTTGGAACAAGGACTGTCTGGCTTGGTCACGGACATGCAGACACAGACCCCTCTGCAGCTTTTGACTGTGAGGTCTGGGAAAGTTCCAAAGGAACCTGACTAAGCTAAAAGGATCCCATGATACTGCAGGGACCGCAGGATGCACTGAAGAGCGCCAAGCTAACTGAGCAGCGTCAATTAGGTGGAAGCAAAGCATAGTTCCATACACCTTCCAGTACCAGAATGCTGTGACTTCCCACAGACCCTGCAAAGATCTTCTGTAGCCTCTATAGCACAGAGAAATCTTAGATTCTTGCACAGACTCACCTTCCAATATAGCAGGTTTCAAGTTGGTCTCCAAGATATCCAGTCTTCCATACTTGTGAATCTGGATTAGTGAAAGAAGATAAGGTATCGTATAAGTATCTAACCCAGATCACATCCCTCTGTTCTGGAACTATAAAGACATATTTACATTTCTGTTCTTTTGGTTTGAAATGCCTTACCAGTCTCAAAGCCTCTTCCCAAAGAGCACCTTCTAAGAGCAGGAGAACAGCCTCTTCATAGTCCTAGAAGGGAAGATCAACCATGAGCTGCTGCTGATGTCAGTAATACATGTTCAGGTAGAAGCTATTCAGATGTGTATTTCTATGCAGCAGTATTGCAGTCAAGAGAGGAAAACACTACTGTGCTAGTTACTTTGATGTGTTGACCTCAAAAAACCCAAACAAGGAAACAAAAATCACAAACCAACTCAACAAAACTATGTTACTTCTCCAACACTAAGGGGAAATCCCTCTGGAACTCTGTCTTCTTATTCCAGCCCTTATGTTTCAGCTCTCTGAGACAAAAGCTTCTCATACCAAAGCACAGCAGCTTCAGGAGTGGAGAAACTCCAGAACACAGCATTTATCCCCACCCTCAATGTATCACCCAGGCCTGCTCTGCCCTCCCCAGGGGCCCATGGCACTGACTGTTTTGCTGTCAGCATGCATGGAGTCACATGTGGAGCAGGAGAACAGAGATAACACAGATGTTGTATCTGACTGACACTTACTGGACATTACTGGGACAGAGGCAGGAGGATGATTACTTTACCTGAGTGTACTGCTCCAGGAGTATGGCTGCCTCTGCATACTTTCTCTGTTCAACTAATTTTCCTACAAGAAAAAGTGGAGTTTCAGCTTTTCAGAAACAGCTGGATTTTGTGTCAGAAAGTGAAGTTGAGGAAAATCCCACTCACTGAGATACTTTCTATCTGCTCATACATGTACTCAATTGCGAAATGACAGATGTAATTTAAAAAGGACATAATAAGAAAGCATTAAAGGCATGAATGACTGAAATCATATTAAGTGACAGAAAAAGAAAATACTGGAGTATCCATCTGTGGAATACTAGACTCCCTCTGTGTTTGGTGGCCCTTCATAAACTTCACCTCTGAGTAAGGCTGAATTCAGGACAATGCTCCATTCTCTTGCTGAAATATACACCAGGTCCACAACACACCTCATGTCTGATGTGTTAGTGAGCACAAATTCTGTGACCAGCTATCTATTTCTCCTTGGGACGACATACAGCTTTAAGTACCAGCTGGTCCTAGCTACTAGCTGGCTTCAATGAAAAAAACAAGATGCAGTTCCAAATTATCCAAAAGCCTTTAGGGCCGGTGAATAGGCAAAGCACTTGCACCATTTAATGTCTAGAGGCCTCAGTAACGTCAGACACTTCAGCCCAGGTCCATTCCTTGCAGTTAACTAACGAAGCAATCTGGAAGAGCAGTCTGGCAAGCAGCTGCAAGGGAACAAGGCAAGAAGCAATCAGCACTGGGCAGCAAAGGCCATGATTTGCTTGGCAGCTCTTGGGCTGCCCACCAATTCAGCTTCAACATCTTTTGGCTCCTTTGAGAAACAAAGGTTATGTGCAAATGCACAAACCCTTCAGGAATCATGGGATCTTTGTTCTCATTTAAGAAAATTGCTGCTAATACTGAGGTTTTCATTGAATTTTAGGAAAAATTAAAGTAAACCATAAACAACAGCAGCCACTTCTGCTCTGCACATTTCCATTTCTTCAAGGCCTACCTGCCATGCTCTGTGCCAGGCTGGACAGCTTATCCTTTGTGTAACCAAGCCGTGATGCCATGCACAGGGCTTGCTGCCAGCTGCCACTGCTCTGAAAAGCATCAAGTGCTTTTGCAAAGATGCCAGCACGAGCAAGTATCAATGCAGCCTGTTCATACAGCTGCTTCTGCATCAAGTACTCTCCATATGCATCACTGATATCCTGAAAGAAAGGGGAAAAAAGAAAACAAATATTAGTAAGGTCAGTTGCAGTCCTCCATTAGAAAAAATTAAGGGCCCATCAACAAAAGCTTCTTACCCAGCTTCTTCAAGGAGTTTCTAGGCATGAAGTTTCTACCCCATTTCAAACTCTATCAAGCCAAAGGCTGATGATCAGCACATGGACACACTTCACAGAACTACAGCAAGTGACAGAGGGAGGCACCTGACTCTCCAAACCAAATGATGGGTAAACTAGATACTGCAAGAAACCAGACCCTTCCTCCCCACCCATACGAGCAGTTCTTGTTAGAATGTCCCTCTGAACCAACCTGCTTTAGGAAACAAACACTGGCACAAGGGAACATGCAAGCCCTGTAACTCCACAGGCACAGGCTACTCAAAGCTCACTACCTCCATAAGAAGGGGCAAGTGGATTTAATTGAAGGATACAGGGGGAATAATCAAACACTGGATTGCACAGTCTGCAATCCAGAGAGATCAAAACAGAAGAAATCTTCCTGAGGTTATGGGAATCATTCAGCAAGACAGTGCAGCACAAGAAACAGGACTTCCAGGTGCTCCAAGTCACACAATCAAAGCAATAACAACCACTGATGACCAGGTCCCACAGGGTTAGTGCTGAGAGTCATTCCAGCTGTTATCTCAGAAGAGGGTCTCAGACAACACTGGAATAGCAATACAGAACTTGAACACAGGCAACTGCAGTTTCATTCCTGACCCCATGTAAGGTGCTGAGGAGATCCAAACACTTGCATAAAGGAATATAAAGCTTTGACTGACACTGTCACTGTTACTCACCTTGTACTCCTGAGTGCTAGAGGGGTACAGCTTCAAGGCCTCAGAGTACAGATTTTGATCTTTCACCAAGTTCAGGAATTCAGAGAAGTGTTCAGGACCTGCAGAAATAATTTAATTTTTGTAAAAATGAAAGAGAAAGTATGTGACTCTGCTGTCTCCCACAGAGTTTGGGTTCACAATGTGATGAAGCAACTAGAGGTGCCTGGGTGAAGAGCACTCATCCTACTACTGTCAAATCAATGTGTTCACTTCCTTGAGGTTTTGCCAGAGAAATTAACCAGGCACAATTCACTTGAACAGGAACAACACAAGACTTCATGTGTTTCATGACCCCAGAGGAGTAAACATTTCTTTCTTTCCGGCCCAAACTACAGTACAAAAAGCAAGTTGCGGAAGTTCACCAAGCATTACCAGATGGGAAGATGATCTTGTGCAATCCTTCTCTTTCTTTAGCTATTTCCCCCAAAGGCTCTCCAAAATGGAAAAGGTACACTGCAGAAATCCTCCTTAGGACACCTACCACATTTACTGAGGTGGCCAAGAGCTTTTGTGTATCTCTTCAAGTGTTTGTCTATTGTATATCGCTGATAATTGGTTTCCATTTTCCGGAGGGCATTTAAGAAGGGCAAGTATTCTTTTGGGTCCTGCAAAAAATAATAAAAACTGCAGTTGAGCTAATCTGCTAAAACCCTTATTTGTTCCAATCTTCAACAACAGTCTCATATTTGAAAATATGTGATAATACACTAAAAACAACATTTTTTTTTACAAATGTAGGCCATCTTAAAGAATCAATTTGTGCATATACTCTTGCCAGAGAATGTGAATTACCAGGCTCCCACATGGACTTCTGCAGTATATAAAGGCTAATAACATTTGAATTTCAAGCCTGTGTGTCATAATGTTGTTTCCTACTATCTATGATTGTGTATAAATTTGCATCCATAAAGTTGAACAACTTTCCCACACGAAAGGAGGTCATAAAACCTGCTAATACAAATAGGGTGTTCTATAGGGTGTTCTAAGTGATAGGCAGCAGAATTTGCTGTAACATTATAACTCTGAAAATGCTGATGGGCA
Source organism: Erithacus rubecula (assembly GCF_903797595.1). Taxonomy (NCBI): domain Eukaryota; kingdom Metazoa; phylum Chordata; class Aves; order Passeriformes; family Muscicapidae; genus Erithacus; species Erithacus rubecula. Next base: position 2,565,559 of record NW_027635590.1, read on the forward strand.
TTTCAGTTCAGAGATTTCACATTAGACCCACATGATGACACATGCTATTATCATGGGAACCACTAAATAAGCAAAATCAAGAGTACAGAACGAGAATGGAAGGCATGCAACCACAAAACTTCAGATACCAATCCCTCCCCCAGAGCTACTTTACCCTGCTGCTGTAGAAGAGCTATGTTTCACCTTGAACATAAATGCATTTCCCAAGCTGTGCTCAAGAAGTCCCATAGCATGCAGGGACATGACACTTTCCCCGCATCATCCCGAGTACACATAGGGCTTCTGAGCAACCGGAATCCTGACTAGATAGAGTCATTACTATGAAAACATGCAGGCTGATCTGCAGACTACAAAGAACCTTTGAGAAAGCGAAAAATAAGTTCCTTATCTGGAACTATAAGCCAAGACCTTTTGAGACTTTTCTGCCACCATGACGACTAAATCAAAGTCATATGTCCCCAAGGAATAATCATACAATTCATTGACATCCACAAGGAAAAGCAGGTAATTCAGTGCTTCTTCTGCACTCACAGCTTGGACATCTGGTGTAATGCTTTCTGCAACGAGATAAAGCAGCATATGACCTGTTACACCACCAGCAGTGGAACCCTGATACGAAAAGGATGCATCAGGCACAACTTGACATCAGGCAGGGACCATCAGACCAACAGCTTGTTCTATCTTGCAGAAGGGTTACTTTGCCTTTGTTGGGCAACTTCAAGAACTCCAAGCAAAGCACTGAACATGAAACTGTGATGAGTTCAAAGCATTCAGCTCACAATAAAGGCAGTTTGCTAGTTTGAGATACCAGAATCCAGAACAGGAACTTCCTATTCCATGTTGGGAGAACTAGAGTTACAAATGGAAAGTGAAAGCACGTCCAGCTCTGGGGTCACTCTGCCAGCAGACCTAGGTAAAAGGGTGTAAAACCCTTTAAACCTAGGTAAAAAGATGAGGGCATGTACAGCAGCCTATCTTAGCTATGTTGCTGTACCTAAACACACAGCTAGTTCCAAGTACATTTCAGGTTTTTGGATTGCTCCATAACAGTCATCTTAAAATAATTTTTTGGGTGAATCACACTAACAATCAAAAGTTTTGAGGGATACATTCAGTGCAGTATTTCAGGGTGCAGCTGCACTGGAGCTGCAAGTTGAACTCTGGGTGGTGAGAGCTCCAGCATGAACCGACAACTCCTTGCATAAAAAAGGGAAGAGAAACCTGTGAGACAGCAGGAGCTGAGGATGTCCAGATTTTTGCAGAGATAGACCGTGAAGGTAGAAAAGTTCTCACAGGCCAAGGGATTCCCTTGTTCAGGATCCCTCCTCAGAGGCATCACCTGCTATTTTGTGACTTAGTTACTGCACTGAGACTAAATTACATTAAGGATCAGGATGTCTGAGACTCTGCTATGGGAAACCTGAGGTTGAGCTGGTAAGGAATCTTGGTCTGTGAGTGTGAGGAGTGTAGCTGTGTGGGGTGATCCCAGCTGAGGTGGTGTAAATGTGACAGCCAGCATAGTCCTGGGTGGTCAGATGGAGAAGTTTCCTCCCTAACAATTTTGGTTGGACAGCGAAGTTTCCTTAACACAAATGTCTTGCAAATCACCCATTTTCAAAACTTTTGAGGTCCTGATACAAAACCTCGAAGATCGTGAACCTTCTGGAGAGCAATTTCCAGCTCTGGAGGACTTTTCTTTACGTGTGCTGTCAGTATTGATAGGCAGTACCTGAAAAAGAAAAAGAAGCAGTGAATGAAAAAGTGAGAAGGCAGAAACACAGCTTACTCCTTTTTGAGCACAGTTTGTGCAAGTTCTAGTTTATGTCTTAGTTTAAAAAAAAAAAAAAAAAAAAGAAATTGCTCAGGTACTTTGATCCTCCTAGAGGAAGGCAGCAAACATGGGAAAAGAACAGAATATGCCAGAAAGGTTCTTCTGCTTAGCATGTCTTCCCAAACATGTCACAAAGCTAGAGGTGTGTTTTGAATAGAATGAGCTTCCTTATCATGCCAGCTAGCATAATGAAGAGGACATACCTCTCTCTGAAAGTTCAGATAGCTGGGCACAATTTTCCAAATGAAATCTGGCACGAAAATAGCCTTTTTTTATGAAAGGAAAGCCTTCTATGGTGTTATTTATACTTCCACACATTTTGCATTTACTATTTCAAAACACCTTTCCCAGTCAAGCAGATGCTTTATTTTCTGAAACAGTTTGCTGCAAAGTGTCTAAATTCTCAGGGCTTAGCAGCTACCCACCACCTGTCGCTCCCCTCTCCACTGTTTAACACCAAGCTGCCAATAGTTTAGCAGCATTTCACTGGGAACTGTTATTATCCTATTTTCCCAGCTTTTATCTTTGTCTGGTGTTGATTCATCCAAGAAGGATGGTTACCAAAAAGGTAATCAGTCAGCAACACGGAGCTGATAATTTACAAAGAACTTGTATCTTTCCAAAGGGCCAGCTGCTTCAAACAGTCAGCATCTCACCAAGATGAAAATCTTGCTCATGCCTCTATTACCACACAGACTGACCCTAAAGTGGCATATCTCCTAAACCTTTATAAGCATCCTACATCTATTAATTCTGGCAAAATGTTGGTATGCTATCTGTGGAATTATTAGATGTTTCCAGGACAGCATCCATCCTCAACAGAAACAAGGCACTGTGTAGTTAATTTTGTGGAGCACAAGCTCATTTCAGAGAACTCAGGGCTAAACAACGTGTCAAGGACAAGATGTCAAGTACAGCTTTGCTTCCTGCCAATGACCTATTAGAAATCTCTCTAATGGTTACTTCACAAACAATAAAAATGTGCTCACTTTTGAGGGTCAATGTGTTCCATGGCAACTCTCATCACATCACATATGAGGTTTACTTTTTTCTGATCAGAATGCTGGTGTGGCTGGCTGTTACTGCAACCATTCAGAGATGGATACATACTCTTTGTGAAATCTTCTTCTCTAGAAAAAAAACAGGTAATGCAAGTAAGAGCACCACTCACCACAGAGCCCAGAACAAAGACAGTAAGGTTAAGGAACTCAAATGCATGCAGAAAATAATTACTCATTAACTGCAATGCTAACAGAAAGCTCTCCAAAAATCATTGTCAGTCCAAACTGATTGTCAGCCAAGAAAGGCATTTTCAAAAACCCCTAAAACTGGTCAAAACTGCTTCAGTAGCACAGAAAAATCAGAAGGAAAAAAAAATAAAATATACAGCTGTCTTCTACTAAGCTGACTACACATTTATCAACAGAACAATTCAGAAAAACAAGCCATTTGCTATTATTTCTGGCCAGGTCAAAACTGAAAATTAAACCAAACACCTAAGTGACAGCACCAGTTACTACACAATTACTGACTTTAGCAAGCTTGAAAAGTCCTGGAACTATCATCACTGTAAAGCCTCATCATTGAGCCTTTAAGAAAAAAGTCAGGGAACTTGGTTTGAGGATCCAAGCTAGTATCTTGTCCTCAGACTAGATATGCACAGCCATATTTAGTCCCCTCCCCTCTTTATGAGTTCCCCCATGCACTCCCCTCTCAGGGAACAAAACTTTCTCTGTTCTCATTTACTGCTCTACAGCAACCCAGCAGAGAAGCCAAAGCACTCAGATAATGCACTAATTACTGGGTGCAAAAATCTAATGGCTGCCTGCAAACTGGAATTCCAAACAAGACACACTATCCCTGAAACTACTGAGCTTACTCAAGCCTTTATGACTCAGCATTTCAGATTTCTGATTCCTTGCACAAACACTGAAAAGCTGCCAATATTTTGACAAAATAATGTACCACCACTGATTACACACATTATTCCATTTGCAGACTTATACTTACTTCAGTTCGGTGAAAAACAAGTTGATATAATTCACAGAATCTATTTGCCTGATAAACGTTTCTGTGTTTTCCAGAAAAACCTGAAATGAACAGGAGTATGACCACTGTTATTCTGAACACTAAGAACATGTACATCAAGTACAAAAATAAATTCAGAGATCTTGTCTGGAAGTACAGGATGAAGGAAATGCTAAATTGGATCTCTCTGTATGATGTTGCAGTGCAGAATAGCCATTGCTGTTGAAAGCAGGAATGAAAGCACCACCTACACTTTTGAGAGCACTGTTTGGTGGATTCCAGGGCATATTAGTATGGCATACAACACAAGAGAACTGGGCAGACTTGCCTTGGGATTGTGGTCATAGAGAAGATTGAGGTTGATTCGCAGCTTCCTCATACACTGAAAAGCTTCCTTGAACATAAGCCTGGAGGAATGAGTCAAGTGGGACAGTTTACATAGTGGATAAGATGTAAATAAAGGAAATTGACTAGAGCTAAGCACAGAACCAGTGGGAAGAGAACAGCCTACACAATAAGCTGTGTAGACAGCCTTCCAGAAAAATGTGCAAGGTCAATACTGTTCATTGCTGACCCCTGCAGTGGGACACACCAGCCTCCAAGGCTAATGAAGGAATACAGAACTTAGATTGTTTTTATCTCCATTAAAAGAAAGTGTTACATTTTGTATCAAATTCCCTTTCAGAAAGTTTAAATGTAAATAAATTCAGTAAAAAATGGAAAACAGCCAGCTTAATCCTAATGTGATTAAGATGTCTGGAAAATGGAGCAGATGAAGATTTCTCCCACCCACGCAATTTCAGCACACATAATAAGCCCTTCAGTGGTGAAGTGAGAAGTACCTGGAACAGCTGAAAACTAGATTTCTAGGTGGTCACCCCAGAAAGAATTTTGTTCCCTCTAACAAGGTAAATTCCTCTGAGTTTCGCGTCCCTCTCTTTTCCAGGTCAGTCAGCCAGCCTCTAACAGCTCAGATTGTGGGAGGGAAGACAAGAATACACCAGTGCCATTTACCTGTCTAGCCACTTCCGAATCTGGGCAAGCACCAGAGCACGATGGTGAATGGTCTCCAGATTTCCTCTTGGCATCTATAACACAAGATCCACACAATTACTTATCTGTAGTTACTCCGCCTACATTGTGGGAAATTGAGGATTGGGCAATTTCTTAGGCCTGTCTGCTACTTGAAAGTGCACGGGGCTGTTTGCTCACCTCAGAGGACATGCAATTTCAGTAACAGTGGAAAAATACCTGAACATTCTCTCAGTTCAGAAACATTTCTACCTCAAAAGGCTGAACTCTCAACTAGGCATGACCTACAGCAGTCCGATCAAGTTTTCATGCCAGCCCTACTCGGAGGAGAATGTTGGGCTCCACACCTGCAAAAGTGCCTCTCAAATTACATTCTTCTCCATTCTGTGAATCTCTGGTGCTTCTGAAGAGTGAGTTCAGCAGATAACTAAGTGCCAAGGCTAATGGAAGGCTGCTAGTAAGTACTAGGAAGTGAGTCTTGAAATTCATGATGAGAGGCCACAGTATGTAGCACTACACTACCTCAGTCATTAGGAACTGACTAGCCCTTCTCTGTTTCGCACATGCCTATCTGGCCCATACTGAACCTAACTCCCAAAGGCATGCTCAAAATCCCTTTCCATCCAGCTAGGCAGCTGGAGATCTGTGAGGTGCTATGCTGCAGCACTGCAGAGCACGAGCTTTGTAGCACTGCACAGACTGTTTGCAGGTTAGCCAGGTGCCACTGTGACAGACCCCTGCACACCCTGATAGCACATCAGCAGATGTGGGCAGAGCACTGACCTGCAGCACCACCTTTGTGTCCTGGGGAACAACAGTGACGATACGTGAACCTCGCTCCACCTTGCGCAGGGTCTCGCTGCTGGGTGCAGCAGCACTGCTCAGGCTAACCTGGAGGGCTGAAGGCAACATTTATCAGCACACATGGCACACGCAGCACAGTGCTCCATTAAGGATTTTCTATGCTGTAGGCAAGGTTGTACTGTACCAACATGCCACCAGTACAGCAGCAAACTTCAACAATTCTTGACAGGATGAGAACTTGCTGAGTGCTAATGACTGCTGTACCTGTACACAAAGCAGAGGTGTGTTCTTTGCACAACAGTATGACAAAGGTCAACAGGCCAGATAAGAGTACCACTGAAGGGTGTAGTACTGCCTTTACCAAGGTCATTGTACTTCTCATAGTCAGTCACTACCAGAAACTCTTTCTACATTAAGCCCCTTTCTACCACACACCCTCAAATAGCACATGGACTTCTTCTTTTTGACATGGAGGTAAGAGACAGAATGTAGAGTTAGGCTGTTGGAAACAGTGTAAGAGTCAACTACAGCACAAATTCTCATCCCTGTGAAAAGTATGTGATAGATATCAGTTCCAGGAGCTCCTTGCTCTCTTGCAAATTTCTGAAAGCAGCTCTCTTACTCTCATCTCTTACACCCTTCCTTTGAGAAACCCAGATACAACAGGTTTGGATGTGAAAAATGGGGACATCTTGTGTTTCCAAGACAAACGCTACAAGTTTGCAGCGGGCAGTCAGTGCTGATATTTACCCTTCACTGATAAGTTCTTCAAGCAGAAGCACTGACAGGTGTGCGAGTTGGTTGTCACCAACAAAAACTCATTGTATGTTGCAAATGATGTGATGTTAGAAGCAACCTGTAAAAAAATGAAGTTTATCACACTTTAGACCAGAACAGGGAAGCTGCCTTTGACAGAGAAAAAGCATATGAAATGACAGGCAAAAGCTCTGTACCTCAATATCATTAACAAAAAACCGGCAACGATCCGTGAGGCCCAGGATCACCTCCTGCAATTAAAATAATGACAACTATGAGCTATCAGCATCACAACCTCCAGTCTTTCACAACACTGACAAGCACTGGATTGAAGTACCTTATAATGAGGTAATGAGTACCTCATGTGAACTACTTAGAGAAGCCAGACAGCAAATCATCCAGCCTCTCTTCTAGGAGGACTAAATTTGAACATCCTTAAACACTGCTGGTTGAAAACCCAGCTTGGCCTACCCTGTAACTGCACAGTAGCAAAATGGAAGCAGAAACCACGCTAGAAATCTAACTGCTATTCTATTCAGCAGAACTTGGTCTAGGATACCAGAGGAAAGGCACCACTACAGAGGAGAGCAAAGCAGCTTCCTTCAGCTGGATGCACACTGAAGGAAGAAAACCCCTAAAACAACAGAAAACTGGCTAGCCATTCTTTAAGCTATTGTAACTATCAAGAAAGCAACTCCAACAGGAAAAACCAGTAACAGGACATTTGCAGTAACTCAGTGCAGGCTTATTTGTTAATAGGTTAAGTTCAAATAAAACAAAGCAAAATGGTCCTTTCAAGAAGAGTGTGGTAGTAACTGCTAGAAATTTCAAATCTGAATTTTCTTACTCTTTAATGACATTATTTGTCGTATTCATAGAATGAGGTGATTGGGTGTTAACTACAATCCACCAGAAATGCTCTAGAAGGCAAGTAAAGATAAGCTCTCAGCTCTACAAAGGGCTTTATTAAGAACATCATGAACTAGTATCACTGGGCCCTGGGCCTCTGTACTTTTGGCACAGAGAACAACTGAGTAGGGAATTTAATCTGCTCACAGTCTTACTCACTTCACCACTGATCCTCGTGATGGAAGTCTGCACACAGCGGTAGGGGAACTGAACAGCAGAGTTACTGCTACTCCGCCAGGGCACAAGGACTGGAGTAGAAGCCTCTAAGGAGCAAAGAAGATCTAATTGTTTTCCAGCCAATCAAAAATTCATACATTAAAACCACATGACATGAATCTTAAGAAAACCAGAACTGGGAATACACTACACTATCTGACAGATGGGAAGAATGCTGGCACAGAAATCCAGGACACAGCGGACAAGAAGGTGGTAACTTCCAGGGGCTCAGCAGTACCTTTATTCCACTGTGAAATGAGAGAGAAGATCTGTGGATGTGGCAGTATGTCAGCATTGAACTTTGTGTGTGTGCATATTCATGTTAACATAGGCATGTGTATATATATAAAGTTACCTTTAACTGAATTCTGACACAAACCACTAATTTCAACCCATTTCTGAATGGGAGCAGAGGAAATATAAAAGCAGCACAGACTACTCTGCAAGAGTCACTCTAGTCTCTGAAAGTCAAATAATCTCATTAAATCTTTTAAGAAATATATAACAACTACACCAGGTACTTTAACAGGCCCAGCTTACCCCACAGGTATTTTAGGATCCGTCTATCAGTCAGCTGCAGAGCTACAGTTTTGGTCACTGGGCTGCAGTACAGGCTGATCACTTCTCCATCTACAGGCACTGACAACCTGATGCAAGACAGAGGAAACACAGAACATCAGTAACAGTAAATACACTTAAGAGCAGATACCTCACTCCTGCCTTTCTAGTAGCCAGATGAAAAGATGCACATCCTCAGCATGGACATATTTTATCCATGTAAGGATCTTCTGCAGTCTTCTCACACTATGTCAGCTGACAGTGGCATCACAGAGTACCAGCAACTCCAGCCAAGAGGCATCTGCCTAACAGTGCTGGTCACTGTCTGCACTCTGCAAACACACCCCTCTTTTTCTGTTCTCATGCAAATCATTCTGTCTTTGCTGGGTGAGTGTGCAAAAAGCAACTCTCCCCATCTTTTTGGGAACTATAATTCTGTATCCCAGGTGGCTTTGAGTCTGGTTTTAGCTCAACTGGCCCCACAAAGACCAGGAGGAGGAGGAGGAGGAGATGCAGTTTTGGTGGCTACTGGTCCCCTTCTGGACCTTGATAATGGTGTGTAAAGGGTAGAATGGAGGAATTCAGTGTCATGTGCCATTCCTTCTCCCCAAGGGCCTCGAATTCCAAGGAACAGAGCTATCCTGTTACATGCATGTTTTATGTGCACCCTTGCCAGGCTGGGTGTAGGCATGAGGACTACAAGCAAGTGCTGACCAGTAGGCAGCTTTATGAGATGTCTGGCTCTCCCACCAGAAGACAGCTAAATTCCTTAACTCATGGCCTCCAGGCTGCAGGTCTAATAAGAGACTTAATCCCTTCTAGGCACTGTCCAGAAGTGTTCTCAGACTTCAGCCACAACTGACAGATCTCTAGTACCGTAAATTCAGGTGCTCTTCTTCAGCTCCAGCCACGTGAGGCACTGCAGTCAGATGGTGAAGGACAGACTGAGCAGCATGCTGACCTTGACCAACAACCAGGAAGCTGCCATCTGGCAGCCAGGTGAGAAATCGGAGCCCCAGAGGATTCATCACTTCATTGCTGCTGCTGCTCACATCGAGTCTGTCACAAAATAAAAGAGGTTTGCACACAAATAGAACCTGACTTCAGCAGGCCATCTCACTACAGAGGCAGAGGACTTCCTAAACACAGCCTGGCTATTCAAACAGACTGGGAGAGCTCCAGTGAAGAAACACAACTACCTACAGCATGACTCTTGCCACAGGCTGAACTGGAGATAACAGATGAGACCTAGAAAGCTCCATCTATTTTCCCTAGGTAGTACTGCTTCCATGCCAACTACCTCTAGGAACAAATAGCAGGCATGGTGGGATTTTTAACCTCAACACTGTCTCTGCCACACGCAAGCAGCTCTGTTGCTCTATGTGTTGTGACCATGGGTCTGGGCACTGCATGATCATTCCTTTGTGCACCAGGCACAGAAAGGCACAGGAAGGGATATCTCAGTGCTGTTGCTAACAGTCACTAGATCCTCTAGATTGAGACCTCAGTAAAGGGCATTTCTCAGCACTAGCTGCAGACACAGTGTCAACAAAATGAAACCATGTTATCTAACAACACCCTCTTAAAAATCTTGAGAAAAGTGGTCAGAGATGTGACATCTAAAGCATCCAGTCAGGTACAGCTCTTTTCTCCCTTCTACAGGTGTAGTAGTTCTATATTACCTGTAGGTTTTATCCAGGTATGGTGTTTCCACAGCTGCTTTAAAGCCATCTCCTCCCACAGCTCCAAATTTGACAGAAGGGTCATTCACTGTACTCTGTCCTAGCAAACAGAAAGCACAACAATGCAGGGTTTAGAGATTTCACCCAACAGAGCCTCTTCCATCTTCAATCTTACCAAAAAGTAGATGCTACATGAAATTATTAAAAAAGTCAGAAAATGCCATCCCTGCCTGTACAGCCAAAATGTAATTCTCATTAACACTTTGAGGAAGATGATCCCCTTCCAACATCCCAGTTCAAAACAGCTGTGTCCTCACAGCAACACTGTATATAGAATTCCTCTGGGAAGTGCTAGGTGGCCCACACAGATTCTCAGTCACTTCCTAGTGACAGTCAGCATCATGCCATCAGAGAAGCTTATGCAAAATACCATGTGCTGCACTCAAGCTGAAGCTAGGCAATGGAGTATTATCAGCACAATTACATAGGCAAGTGCCAAACACTGTCTTTTCACAAAGTTAATGAACCATACTAGTCTCCCAAGGTACTGTTCTCAGGAGCACAGGGTTTCTTTTAAGGAAGTTGCAACATGCTCTCACCATATCTGTACAGAGAGATCCTGTTATCAGCGTCCAGGACAGCCATGTCCCCGCTACGTTTGGGGTCGGTGTGAAATGCAACCTGATTAACTGCCTGCTGGAGCTGGAGCTCATATGTACACATGGGTGGAGGAACCACAGCATGATGGAAGGCTGTGACAAGCACTTTATCTGTGGAAGAAAAGAGAAGAAAATCCAAGATGCACCCCAGTCCAAATGTTAGTGCAACTCTTTCTGGATTCTTTCTTGGAAGCAGAAATAATATTCTAACAAAATGGTTGCTGCACTCTTAGTGGTTATCATCATTGAGCTACCCCACCTATCAATTACATGTATCCCTCCTTAAAAGCTTTGTAGAAACAACTAAAAAAAGAACTGAGTATAAAAGGCTCCCCCATCTTTTCTGACCCTAGAGCTAGAAAACTGTTCCACTACTTACCTCCATCTATAACAGCCACATTTGCCATATGCTGACTGTTCTCCCCCAGACCATGGTCTGTGGTCCAATGCCAGTCATAGAAGAGGTACTGCCAGCCCTGGCAGAGTATATGTAGTCTATACAGGTTCTCTCGGTCCCATAGGAGTGACACCAGCTGATTTTCCTCCAAGCAACCAAAGTGCAGACTTTGCTTCAGGTACCAGTGATAGTTCCCTGTGGTCCAAAGCTGAACTGTAGAAAAATAAATAGTTACCACAGACTAGTATTTGAGACTCAGCTCAAACTCCTTCCCAACCACCACTGCCCTCCTAGGGCTGGGTTAAGTGAAATAAAAATAACAGTTCTGGTCTTCAGTTCTTGAGCTGTGTCAATACAACACACAGCACAAGAAAACAACGCACTTGTTTTGTGCAAAAGGCAATCCTAAAATTCACTGACCTGTCCTTGTGAGATGGTACCCTTGTTTAATGAAGGGCTTAGACCTTTAGAATACCATTTTACCACTCCCAGTTACAGCAGCCTGGAAGATGCTTTGAACTCAGGCTGAACTATCAGTTCTTCCTCATCAGCTGTGCTGGTTTTGGCTGGGGCAGTTAATTCTCTTCACAGTGTCAAGTATGGGATTGTGTCTTACATTTGTGCTGAACACAGGGTGGCTAAGTGATGTTTTAGTTATTGTTAAGCGGGGCTTACAGAGAGCCAAGGTCCTTTCTGCTCTTTGTACTGTGAAGCTGGCAAGGAAGCAGGGGATGCATAGGAGGTCAAGAGGGGACACAGGCAGGACTAGCTGACTAAAGGGGTATTTCAGACCATATGACCTTATATTCACATATAAAGTGAGAGGAAGAAGGAGGAAGAGGGGGATATTTGGAATGATGGCATTTTTTTCCCAAGTAACCACTACACATGATGGGGCCCTGCTGTCCTGGAGATGGCTGAACACCTGCCTGTCCATGGGAAGCAGTGAATCGATTCCTTGCTTTTTATGGAATGCATGGCTTTTCCTTTTTCAAAGCAAAGTGTTATTATCTCAACCCACGAGTTTTCCAGCTTTTACCCTCCTGATTGTCTCCCCAATCTTGCTAGTGGGAAGTGGGCAAGTGACTCTGGGGGGCTTGGCTGCTGTCTGCAGTTAAACCTTGACACCAGCACAGCAGTCTAAAAGCCATGGCCAAGCGTCCAGTGTCTCCTACCCTGCAGGTAAGTACCCACTACTAATGACATTTGCAGGCAAGTGTTAAGAGCCAAAGCCTCATGGAGTGCTCTCACCGTAAGTGTTTGGTTTGGAGTTTTCCACATTCAGGTCTTCCAGCCATATAGCCAGGATTGTAGAATCTGCATTCCAAAGCATTTCATTAACCTGCAGAAATAAACATGGCTCTTACTGATGTTCCTGGTCCCAGAATGTTTACAAGACCAGGAGGTGTTCCAACAACAAACAGTTGTACGACATCAGTTAACATACAGAGTGCTCGTGTATTGCAAAGCTCCTGACAAGGCATCCTGAGAAGGCCACAGATGAAGAAGCCACAAAAATGACAGCGGCGTCCTCTCTGCTTTCTTTGACACTGAGGAAGCACCTGCCAAAAGACCTCCCAGCATCCAAACACAGAAGCTGAAGTAACACCCTAGCAATAGCTCCACTTATTGGGGATAATGTAAGTATATAACCTCAGTCTTGCGATGGCTGACATGCTGAAAAGTACTTTTGAATCATTTGCCTAGTATGAAGCATATAGAGCACAGAAGTACTCCAGGGCTACAGTCATCCTTCACTACATGTCTTTGTTCTACAGGCTTGCAGAGGGTATTGCATCTTCTCCACTGGCTTTTTTATTGTTCTCTTTTCAGGCCCCGTTTTCCATTAGGATAAGCACAAAGTATTAGATTAAAAACCTCTTCCTAGAATCTGCAAGAGATCTAGCCCTCCTCTCCATTACACTCCCATCAAAGAAGTCCAGACAAAAAACTTACTTTGACTTTCCCCTTCTGGAAAGGGAGGGTGAACTCTCCATGAAGAAGTCCATTCTTTTCCAAAAAAAACCACATCATATCTGTTGAGTTTTTCTTGTGTAGATGCTATCAGGTTTCCTGAGGGCCTTAAAAAAGAGCAAAACGAAAATGCATTGCCCACACAGCAACTAACTGTCATTTTAAACCCCAGTCATCCCATATTTTTTTTCCAGTAACATGAAGAAAAAGACAACAGAGGATGTGTTTTACTCAGCACTGCTCAGTCACAGGTCCAGCAAAAAGCAGAGCTTATATCCACAGCTGACCAAATAATGTCAGCACTAGGAAAGGAACCTGCAAAATTTCTTTCTTTAGTTGAGCCCAAACTCAATTAACACCGACTATATGCAGAGAATGGATCCCTTCTTCCCACTTGTGATGCAAGTATTAGGATTTCAGGGTTTAAAGGGCTACTCTTCCTCATGTTGAATCAGAGGCAGCTTTCTTCAAGTTTTGGGAAAAATCAACAAAATGCTGAAGAAATTAAAATGATGCTGATCAAAGACTGTGACCAGCTCCGTGAGTACTACTCACTTCCAGGACAGTGCTTGTTCTAATCCTGAGATAGGCTCACTTGTTGACTGCAGCACAAGCTCTCTGCTCCATACCCGGACCTTCCGAGTACCTGCAAGTTGAGAGAGCAATGAGACAAAGGTCTAAGGAAACACTGGGAAAAGACTTTCCTAATTTAATGAGGGCAGAAGAGCATATTTTGATGCATTTCTCTTGTGCACCTTAAGAGCTAAGAACTTATTCTATGTCAGGCAGTTCTCCCATAGTAACCAAGTGACTAAAGGAACTGTATTAGGAATTTTGGTCTGATATAGTTCAGCCATAATAATTTCCCCTTCCAGTTTTCATCATAAAAATGTTAAAATTTTGCAATAAATTCATGATCGTCCTAATCTGAAGTACTGAAGGTAAAAACCCAAACACGTGGAATAGCAGTGTGGTTTGATGCAGTTCAATATGTTGACCAATACACCTGAACTGCTCAGAAAATAATATTTATAATGGAAAACATCAGTCTTAGAAGTAATGCATATGCTCATCACCTCTTTGACTTCAGGGAAAAAACAAAGGGAAAACTATCATGAGTATTTAAAAAAAAAGTGTGGAAGGCTAAACTCTAGTATGAGGGACAGTGGGTATATGAACTCAAAGAGATTCATCCATTTGACACTGAGAGGCTATCAGGTACTGCTGAAAGCTTAGGCAGCTGAAAGAAACAGTCCAGATAGTACCTACAAAGTAGTACTCCCTCCTGGAATCTCACTGAACTGAAAACTGCAAAGAAAGTATTCAAAATATCCTATCTATAAAATGGCTCTGAGAACATCAGAGCAGAGAAAAGGGCAATGAAACAGCTCAACTCCCACTCGCTTTAGGTGGCCAACAAATCACAAACAGTTCTTGCCTTACCTAGATTCTGCTTAAGAAGCCCTTTACACATGCTGGTATTTCAAAGAAGTTTGGTGCCATACCTGTCTCTGGACAGACAGCACTCACTGCAACAAACTGCCCGTCTCCTCTCCACGTCACCCGAGGCCTGCCATCGTCCCAGGCTGGTGCTGGTAACACTTCCTGAAACCACATAAAAGCAAATTCCATCAAAGCTGGGGAAGGCAATTGCTGTCTTTGTCTAAACAGACTGCTCCTTCAAGAGCCTTAGGATGAAATCCATCCATTAAAAAGTGTCAAGACTAGTAAGTTAAAAGCTCGCTATTCAAAAACATTGTTTTAGGAAATATTAGAATTAAAACTATTTAAGTCAATTTGCTCCTCCTCCAAGTGCATATAATTGTCTCTTCACATGAGCACACACAGTTCTTCCCATCCACCAGGGTCTCTACTTATGGACAGCAGTGCATAAGCCAGACATGATAAATTGAGATTTATTCAGGACTGACGCTGTAATGACCGTAAATCTTACTTTGAGTTCTGTTTGAAAAGTAATAAGTTCTTGAATTCAAACTAAGATAAAAATGTATTATTTCAAACAACACAGAAACAAACAAAAAGCAGTCTATGAAGAGAACTACCAGAAAGGTGGTAGCAAATTGGCACCACAGGAATTAGAGAAACTCTATTTGTGCACATTTTCCCTGAGAGAGCATTGGCTTGACACAAAAAAAAACTAAACAATATAATACCGTCTGTTTCCGATGTGCTGCCTGCTTCCCTTCTGATCCATGGAATTGTGTCTCCTTTTTACCCCAACCAAGAGCAACAAACTTTCCTGAAGAAGAAATAATCCTTGTAGTGGAAGATTTACGGATAATACCCCAACTACTGTGCACTATGTACATAAACACAGCTTCAAGCTGCCGTCATCTTCTCCCCAAAAAACCTGCTGGGAAGTTATGTAGTCTAGAAAGTACTTTCATACATGAATTTATGCTGACAAGTAATAACATTGACTTTACCCTTCAGCTGTCCAGCAGCATTACAGGCTAAATAAAATGTCTCCTGAGGCCTCAAAGTGCTCAGCTCTATCTCCTTACTTTCCACATGCTTACAACATATGAGTTACATCAGCTAGGATAATTTCATGTCAGTGCACGTCTCACCTTCTCCGAACTCATCTTGGTGGATTTGCTTCTCAGTAATTGGTTCAAAATCCCGTGTCATCATGATGAGTGTCTGCTGACCTGCAAGGCAGATATTAAGTACAGTATTGGTAATGGTATCTGCAGCAAGTAAAACCTCAGATGTTCTCCTGTGTGCTCCTATTGTTCTGTCACAGACCCGAATATAGAAAACATAGCACTAGAGAGAACGTATCCTTCAAAGCAAGAAACCTCAAACTGAAATGGAACACTTCCAAGTTTTTCTACTCAAAAATATGCTTCCTGGCCTAACCTTAATAAGTCATTTTCACCTTCCAAACAAGTACCTGGCTCCTTTTCTCTTGAGATATTAAGGATAAGAAGGCAACTGGGAACAGTAACCATGGATTTATGAAGAGTTCATACCATCCTGATAACCTCCTACGATGATATGACCAGCTTGTGGATATGGGGAGAACAGTGGATTTCATTGATCTTGACTCTAATAAGGCTTTTGATGCTGTGTGCCACAATATCACCACAGACAAACATAGGAAGTATAGGATAGATAAAAGGACAGTGAAAAAAACCAGCTGAACTGCCTCAAAAGCTTGCTAACACTGTCAATAAGTGCAGCTCCAGGTCAGTCACTAGCATGCCTCTGAACACCAGGGGCAATGATTAACATCTTCCTTAATGACCTGTAGCATGGGACCCTCAGCAAGTTTGTAGATGACACAGAACTGGGAGATGCAGCAGGTCCAGCAGAAGGTTGTGCTGCTGTCCACAGGGACCCTGTCATGTAGGCAAGATGGGCAATCCAGAACTTAGCACATATATTTCCTGCCAAAGGCCAAGAAAGAGTTTTGTTACTAAGAAGTCAAGTGGTGATATAAGCAAGTCTTTATGTTTTTGAGGCAAGATCAAATATACTCTCTGGGAAGATTTTAAGGACTAAAATCTCTTCCACAAAGAAGCTCTTTGGGCCTAACCAGTTTCTGCTTGGATCTATGAAGCACTTCATGAATCATGAAATTAAATCTAATGTATAGGATCTGGTAGAGCTTTTTCCACTTTAAGTCTTAGTCCAAACATTTTCTTCCTCTCTCTCAATTTTAGTTGTTTTGTGCTTTGGCCATAGAGAGTTTCACTCTTACAGACAAAAAGCTTACAGGCTGTTGTAGATACCTGTTGCAAGCAAAACAAGCTCTTGGTCAGGACTCCAGCTCATGACACTCAGACCGCTGTCCACACTTCCAACACATTCCACCTGCAAGACCAAAATAAGATCCCAGGAACATGACTGTAGCACTATCCAAGCACGAAGGCAAACAGTCACCAAGGTAAAAGAAAACTGTCACCTACTAAAAAAAAGAAGTCTAACTTCACACTTTGTGTTGAACAAAACTAAAGAAACATTTCTGACGACAAATGGTTCTAAAATGCTTATTAACCAAGTCAGGTAATACAGCGTCTAGCACATTCTACCACAAACAGTTTTAGAAAGAGCTTTATTCTGCAACCCTTATGCCAGCACATAGAGTGCCAGTACTAATACAGCCAGATAGGACTTGTGATTATATTGGTAAATATTATTTAGTAAAAAACCACCGACATAATGACTCCTACCTAGACAATTCCAACACACAGGTATACTCTGACCAGCCTGTGAATGCTGAACTGGACAACTGTATATACCTGCACCAGTGTCAAAGTTTATGGAAAATCGGTTTCACTGGGCTGTCATGAGCAGCAGGCAGAGAACTTCTGTTATGTCTGGTTACCCTGACTTGCAAAAGGTGTGGAACAAAACAACAAATACCCATTCATTGTGTTAAATAGCAAGATGATGCCATTCAAGGAATTAGGCTTGGGTGTCACAGTCTTTTCAGGTAAGAAAAGTGAGATTGGGCACCAGTCAACACAGTAACTATCACTCTCGTAGAGAGGGTTTCAGAATAAGCAGAGGAATCTTCCAGAACTCTTTCTTGGTGCCCAGCCTGCACCAAAAGAAGACTGGAAAGTAAAGCAAAAAACCAGAAAAGCAAGCCAAAACCCCACAAAATAAAGAATCTGAAGTTACACCTGTTTGCTGATGCATCTATCACTGCAAAAAAAGTCTCCTGTATCACGAGCTCTGTTAATTTCTATTCCCTTATGACATGTTTTACTCTGCAATACAGGACACATTTTGCAGATACAGCTAAATGCATATTTAAGTTGCATCTGCAAATCAAGTGCAAACATAAAAAAAAGTTCCAAAGCTGGAAATAACCACAATTTTACAGCTAACCCAGACAGACCACTGTCATCTCATGCCCATTTAAACCTGCTTTGTTGGAGTGGTACTGCGGAAGCTGATTCAGATATCAGAGGGTGCTGTTGCAGTGTTTAAGTGCCTTGCTGAAGATGATACAAATCTGACACTGAGGATTGAACAGGAAGCAAGTATCTCAGTTACTGT
Organism: Erithacus rubecula; assembly: GCF_903797595.1. Lineage (NCBI taxonomy): Eukaryota > Metazoa > Chordata > Aves > Passeriformes > Muscicapidae > Erithacus > Erithacus rubecula. The sequence continues at coordinate 2,583,439 of NW_027635590.1, forward strand.
CACATCCGAAGTCAAGTCACTATGTATCCACTGATAATGGTAGCTACACTGAATGGATTACTTTATTCTTCACCTAGTCTTAGCAATACCGTCTTTCTGTAAGACTCTCCAGCAGATCCTTTGCTGCTGGAAGCCCACTGACCAAACTTAGAGGACCCAGGCTACGGCCAGGCAAGCCATCATTTCAATTCTGGTTCTTTTACAGAGCATATGTTGTCTTTAATCATTCTCAAAATTACCACAAAAATTAGCTTGTCTGTCCAGAGAATGGAGATTAGAAACAGTTCAGTATGCAATGAATGTACAACTGGTGCCTAAAGGAATTGTAAGTCTCACTCTTTGTTCTGAATTTCCTCAGTACTGTTGAGTCTTTCCTGCCATGTTACCTGTTTCGTGCTCAGATTGCACAGTAGAATGTCTCCAGCTGCTGTAGCAACACACACACTCTCCTGCTCTGGAAGATCTTCAAGACCCACAATGCATCCACTTCCATCCTCAGGCAAGAATCCATCCACAGTCAGAGAAACTTCTCTTGACACCTTGATACAGAAAAGCCAATGGCTTACTAATTACACATCACCTCACTGGGATATTTGAAGAAATGACAGTGTAAAAGCCATAGACATATTTATTTCATCTTACTACAGTTCCACAAAGCATTAAATAGTAAAAAGAGTGTGTGAATGGCACCAGAAAAAAGCCAACTTGCAAGCACTTATCTTCACTTATCCATAGTAAACTGTGAAGATCCTCTTATGGTAAAAGTGATAGAAGAAAATGAGAAAACCCAAATACAGAAGCAAACAATATACAACTTCCAGTGTGCCTTGCTAATTATCTTTAAACACCTTTTTCATACTTCACCACGGTATCAACATTAAGAGGTGCACGGGTAGCTGCTTAAAGTGCACTGCTCTTAAAGGCATGCAGACTTCTAGACACGGCACAGAAAAAAAATTCTAAGGAAAATAACCTGGACGGTTAAGGTGCAGCAATATTTGAAAATTAAATCTCTGGAAAGCTCCAAAGATCTTTTTTCAGTTAATTTCAGAAATGAATGTACTAAAGGATTAGATGCCTAAGAGTTGCACAGTGAGAAGAAAGTAACCCAGCCCTAACAGGAATTCATGACTCAATAGCATTTTATTCCTTTAGTGATACGTTGGGTTTTTTTCCCCTCTAGTGCAAAGTTTCAAAAGCTTCCTCTTGTACTCTTCACTATCTCTTTGCCTGCTGGGCTCTGTTTTGTGAGCCTGTCCGGATGCAACTGTTCGCCAAGTCGTGCTTAAGACTAAACCACCCGAATGACACGCGTCAAAACAGCCACGCTCTTAAAAAGGCAGGTTTAGTACTTTAGAAGCACAAAAAGCCTCTCCAGCCGCCCAGCCCACGGCACGGTGAGCCAGCAGCAAGCCCCGGAACCCGCAGCCCCGGCCGCCGAGGGGGAGCCGCTCCAGGACACGGCGCTAAAGCGCCATTCCAGCTTTGCAACCAAAGCCGACCCAACACACCGGCAAGCACCAGAACCCCGCCCGCAGCCGCGGCTCTCACCGAGTCCCTGGCGGCATGCAGCTCCACGAGCCCGTACGGGGAGCCCACGAGAACCGCGCCGGGCTCGGCGCCGAGGCAGAAGCACTGCGGGGCGGCCGTGGCGGCGGCGGAGCGGCACCCGCCGGCCCGCAGCAGCCGCAGGTTCCTCATGGCGGAGGGAGCGAGCGGGGCAGGCCGGGCAGCGAGGGAAGCGGGGCCGCGCACGGCCTCAGGGCGCCGCCATGTCGCGCAGCGCGGCGGGCGGCGCAGGCGCCGTGCGCGGGGGGCGCTGTGGCGGGCGGAGCGCGGCCGCTCCTTCCCCTCACGGCCCGTGCGGCAGCGCCGGGATTGCGGCGCCGAATGCGGCGTGCCAGCTCCCCGTGAGCCTGCACAAATAACAGAATCACCGAGCCTGAGGGACAGCTTCAAGGTCACCCAGTCCAACCATCCACCCAGCAGTGCCCCTGTAACCCTTAAACCACATCTCCAGATCCAGATGCTTAAATATGAGGGTTGGGGGACTCCACTGCCTCCTAGGGAGACCTATTCCAGTGCCTGACCACCCTGACAATCATAATTTTTTTTTCCTAATGTCTAATCTGAATCCCCCGGATCAAGACCATTTCCTCTCCTCCTCTCACTGCAGCACGACAAGAAAGACTGACCCCCACCTCACTACAGCGATGGGTCACCCCGAGCCTCCTCCTCTTCTGGAGACTAAACAACACCAGCTCCCTCAACCCATTCCCATAAACCATGTTTTCTGGTCCTTTCATGAGCCTTGTTCCCTTCTCCATATATGCTCCAGCACATCACTGTCGTTTTTAAAGTGAGCAGCCCAGAACTGACACAGCACTCGATGTGCAGCCTTGCCAGTGCCAGTGTATAAAATGACAGTGTGAGCAGGATGAGTCGTTTGGAGCCATTTGGGCACTAACCAGCTGCAGAACGCCAGCTGAGACTTCCAAGGCACTTCTGCAAGGACTTCCAAGGCCAGCCTTCACATAGGTTAGGGCTGCCCTGATGCCACTGCTTCTGTCACACTCTGCCACCTCCCTCCAGGTGTGGCTGAGGGGCAGCAGCTAATTCAGCCTTCAGGGGGAAGGACTTCATACAATCACAATTACACCCTTCACACTTCCCTCTTCTCCTAGTGGAGCTAGACTCTCATCAGTTAGTACTGATGATGTTTAAGAAAGACAAGGAGCTATTGGAGAAGGTCCAGTGGAGGTGACAAAGATGATCTGGGGCCTGGAGAGACTCTCTTACGAGGAGAGACTGTGGGAGCTTCACCTGTTTAGATCAGAGAAGACTGAGAGGGGATCTCATCAATATATATAAACATTTCAAAGGCAGGTACTAAGAGAACGGTGACAGGATTCTTTTCGGTGATGCCCAGTGAGAGGATGAGGTGCAATGGCCATAAACTAAAACTCCAGAACCTTCATCTCAGCATGAGGAAAAGCTCCTTCCTGTTGAAGTTGGCACAGTACTAGAACAGGCTGCCCAGCGAGATTGTAGAGTCTCCCTCTCTGGAGGCATTAAAATCTTACCTCAATGCATTCTGCTCTAGGTGATCCTGCCTTGGCAGGGAGGGTTGGACTAGATGGTCTCCAGAGACCACTTCCAGCCCTAAATACTGTGATTCTGCGTGATTTTGTGATCCAGTCTAAAGATCAAATACCAAGAAAAGACAAATTTGAGACAAATAGTTTTTGTCTATGGCAATCTGTAAATTTTGCATGCTGTAATCAGCTAAATGTGCTCTAGTTTGGCAGTTTAGGTCAGTGGAAAGATGGCCATTAGACACCTGAGCAGGTTTGATTTTTGCTGTTTTGGTACTAAACTTGGCTAAAGTCAGTGATAAAACTCAGCAAAACTTGCTAAACTCAGAGAGGGCTTGAGACCAGTGGAAAAGGCACAGCTGTCACTGCACACAAGAAAAATCAAAGCCATCCAGACTTTATTCTTGGGATAAAGGCATAAGAAGTCCCTTCCCAGGCCAGTACAGCAGCTGCCAAGGCCAGCAGTGTCTGGTTGCACTGGTAGGAGGAAAGGCAGCTGTCAGAGAGCATGTGAACCTGGCTGTGCTTGTGCCCTGAGCCCCCAGGACCTGCACCGCTTCATTAGGGCGCTCTGATACCTCTATTCCTCGCAGTATCTTTTCCAGAGGCTTTTTCCTTTGGCGCAGCTCGATCCTATCAGCCTCCAGCGTCCCAAGTAACCAATTTACCAGTGTTCTCACACCGTGAAATGTGCTCGATTGAGTTGCCCCAGCTGACTGCACAGCCGTGGCTCTCGCAGCACGTCTGCATCCACCACCCGGTGGTTTTCCTGCCTGGAGAGAAGTCCCCTCGTGGCAGATGGCACTTGCTGCTCGCGTCTAGGCCACGAAGCTGCGCCACTCCGCTTGCTTGCCTTCCGCGTGTCCATCACCCTGACCAATCACTTTCTCCCCGAAACCCGTCTGCAATGCCCCGTGTTAGTGCTGTTATTTTCCCCACGGCGGCAGTGCCATCCCCCGCCCGCCGCTGTCCCGGGCCGCTCCGCCCCGCCCCGGCACCGCCGCGGACCGGCCGGGCAGGAAGCGCGGGGCGCCGCCCGCCGCCCGCACTCCCGGACGGGCTGCGGCTTCCCGCTCCGCTCTCCTCCCAAAATCCCGGGCCGGCGGCGGCTCGGATGCCCCCCCGCCCCCGCCCGGCGTGGCACAAGCGGTGCCAGGCTCAGGCCAGCCCCGTGCCAGGCTCCGGCCGCCGTCGCTGGTGGCGCAGCTGGGCTGGGAGGCGCTTCCTTGGCGCTGCGGGAGGCACGGGGAGGGGCGCTGGGGGCTGCCTTGTGCTGATGACAACAGCAGCTCCGGAAAGGTTCACACAGGGTCCACCCCGGTCCATTTTCATTGGTGAGTCAGTGTCAGGGCAGCTTTCGGCTAAATATATCTTTCAGACAGCTCCCCGGCAGCGATTGAACCGAAGAAAACCGAACTAAGACAGACGCTGCTTTTCTGTTGCTGTTGGATTTGTTGGAAGCTGTGGGTGACTGCTTGGTGGTGCTTGCAGCAAAAGCTCTATGCCAGGAGACGGTGACTTCCAGGAGCTCCTCTCTACTTCCCTTAAGGAGGTGAGGTATGATCTAGGGATCTTTGAATGCAGCTCTGACATGATTCCTTATAACTTGGTTCTTTAACCTAATGCTTATTAAATAACCTAAATTAAGTTACCTAAAATGCATGCTTGGTCCTGTTCGTGGTGTGGACCCATGGACCATCACGCTGGCAAGAAGTAGAAGTGTGATGGAATCTTCAGAAGGTACAGAAGATACTTACACTGTACTGACGTAAAAGCCCCAGCATCTGTTTGGAAAAGTTGAAAGCGTTTGTTTCTCCTGATGATACTTCCTTTGTGACAAGCAAAATTAGCTTGGCAATGAAGTTTTTTTTGTGTGTTTCAGAAGCTTAGTTGAGGCAACACCTTCTCAAGGAGTTCTTGTTGCTGACATTTGTGAATGTGTGCAGCACCATGATCCACAGTGTCATGGGAGTGAACTAAAAGAATTTAAGTAGGTTTTCACGAAGAGTGAACACTATTGATAGTTGTCTGTAAAGCTAATGTGGGAACAGGAGGGGGCAGCAATAAACATGATGGGGCTTAGCCAGCGCTAGGATGGCTAACCTTTCAGTCATGAGGACAAGTTGTTCCGAAGAGCAGAGGAAAAAGATTAGCTTGAGAAGCATCTCAATGTGCTCCATTGTATTAGCTCATTGACATAGTGTCATACAGCTGGATGTTGTGTTGAATAGTTTTGTGTCTGCAGCTGGATTCACAGTAACTTAACACAGCAGCAATTTATTTGCTCACATATTTGCTTCAGCTATGTTAGTTCTGCAACTGAAGTTTTTAAAAAATGCAAGAAGTTATTTATAGATTTTTTTTTTTTTTTTTAGTATTGTTAGCTTCCTTTATACAGGAGCTGTGGGTATCTGCAGCTCTGAGCAAAAAGTCACACCTGTGGTATGGTTAAGCACTTGAAAAAGTACTCGGAAACGTGGCAAAAGTGTCATCCTTGCATAAGGAGGAGTGTACCTGAATGTGTGCCTCTGTAGCTGACTACAGCTATTATGTCTGAGAGAAGTTAAACTCGAGATCTACAAAAATACATTCCAGCCTGAGTTTTATCTTCTCCTTTTACACTTCTGGGGCCCAGGTGGTTACTTTGGTCACTAATGCAACCGAGTCTCTTTTGCAATGACCACGGAATTACTTTCTCTGGTGCATAATCTATCATATGAATCCATACTACTGAATGAAGAACTAACACATAGCATGGAGGCATTTTCAAAACTATGGTCAGCTGACACAAATTATTCATAAGGATGCTGCATAATGCTGGATTTTTCTTCAGATGCCATGGTTCAAAATATTAGTTGAACATTCAGTGCAAATACCAGGACACACTTACCTTGACTTAACTATGTGCCTACCCCCCAGAGCTTGTTACCTTGCCAAATTTTCTGCAGCTGTTCCTTAACATTAAGTACTGAATGCCCTGGTTATTGCTATTGATTTGGTGTGCCCATAGGCTGTACTTATTTTTCACACAAGAAATTGTTGTACTGTTTCCTGGCTGCTAGTCCAGCATAATTTAGGAATGAAAAAAAGGAGAAGACAGGTATCAGAGGTCATCTGAGCAGAGTAGGGCAGGGAGCAATGACCAAAAGTAGAGTTGAAGACCTTGGGTTGGTAGTTCAAAAGCTAGGAAGTATTTTTTTGTCATATGGCAGACCTGAGTTTATTCCTTCCTTTTTTGTTGTCTGCAGGTTCTGTAACAGTGATGATATAATTGGGATTGGCTTATTTGCCTAGAGAATTTCCTGTTTCAATCTATTTCCTTAAAGAGATGAAGAAAGGACTGGAAAGTGGAGCATGTACTCTTGCTGCTCCAGGCAATTTAGTGGAGTCAGATCCAGACACTAACAGCAGCAATGGAACCTCAGCAAGAGAGAAAGGCATGCTTCCTTCTCCTGGAGAACTGGAAAATGTACCACTGAAAACCAGCACAGAAACATCCAGAAAAAAACTCTGTGGCTATTTAAATAAGCTCGGCATCAAGGGACCAATCAAGACCTGGAAGTCTCGCTGGTTCTTTTACGATGAAAACAAATGTCGCTTACTATACTACAGAACTGCCCAGGACATTAATCCTTTGGGGTCCATTGACGTCTCCAGTGCCAGTTTTGACTGCAAAATGGAAAATGGGGAAGGAGTTTTTGAGATCAGAACACCAAGCAGAGCTTTTATTTTGAAGGTAATGAAAAATTCCCAGTCAAGACAGACACATCTGTACTAAGGTATCTCTTAGCTTGAATTTCATTTAAGTCCTCCTAGCTTGGATTGCTACCACTTGGACCTTAATTACTTGCACTGTTTGGGCAAGCTGGGGACTCCTTACCTATGATATGGCTGTTGTTTAACAGAGTAAGAATAAAAGCCAAACTGTGTGCAAAATTAAAGTATTTGAGGAGTCCTGCAGTCCACATGTAATTTGCTGAACAGAAATGAACTCCCCAGTCTAAAATGGTTGCTCCAGGAGGATTCTTTGCTAGAATTTTATTTTTATGTAAGTTGTTGTTAAAGAGCTCTGGGGATACTTCCTGTCTAAAACAGTTGTGACATTTCTGCTTAGTCTTGGACCATAATAAACCAAAACACATTTAAAATTAGGTCAGTGGTCCACTTAGATTCTACCCCTTAAGACCATACTAAAGATTTCCTCTGTCCTAAATCAGTGTTAGGACCAGAGGATTCAGATACAGCATACGCTTGATATAGCTGATCTTTTTTTTCTGCTAACTTGTGCAGGGGAATGGTGGTCATCTCCTCAGGATGTGTCTCATGTTGATGAGATGATTCCCCTCCCTTTCCTGTTTTGTGTTATGTTAGGCAATCAGCAGACAGGCAATGATGTACTGGCTGCAGCAGCTGCAAATGAGACGTTGGGAATTTTGCAACACTCAGAGCAGATTTCCTGTGGGCAGCTCCCAGCTTGTGAATGAACCTCTGCCTGGAAGAACAAGTAGGTGTTGCACATCAGCCTTTCTTTTGCTTTCAGCCCCATGGTGATGAATGATGTTCCTCATCTGGAAGTGGGTAGAAATTCTGGCCAGGCTTTTAAATATGGGTGCCAGCTATCACTGCTTGGCCAATGTTTGACACTTCTGCGTTATTATTTATGAAAGTGAGTAAGATGGGTCCTAATCCACAGCTTATGTTTGGAGATTTTCAGGTGTCATGTGGATCATCTTGATTTTCCTCACACATGTGAAATGTGCACATTTGATACATCACTCTTGTAACGCTTCTGAAATTTAGAGCAAGTAAGGGTTTTTTCAGCAGTGGGCTGAAAATGTCCATTCCTAAAAGTGGTAGTAGACTGGTCTGTGGATCAGGGGAGGGCACAACCAGGGTATCCACCTGTTTAGTAATGACTAGATGTACATTTTATTTGAAACAAATAATCCTCTCCCTAGTAAGTGTCTAAAAGGTTCTGCTACAGCAGGCAAGAATTTGGTAACAACCATGCTTGCAAAGTGTTATCCACCCATTAAAGCTATCAAATGTGGTTTGGAATGTGGGAGGAGAACAGCAAAATTCTCCTTCCTTATATCTTTGTGCAATTAAAGTTCGATGGTTTAAGGTTAGTCATGCTCATATATATGGTTGAAATCACTTGATTGTCCATGAGTAGATCATTCTGTTTGTACACGGAAACTTCTGTAATTTCCAAATTTCTAATTTCTTCTTCTAAAATTAAGGAAGTCTACTCTAGTGTCCTTGTTCCACCTGACCTGACTTGAACATGTAATGTATACCTGTAGTAAACTATTGTGGTTGTCAAGTTACATGAAGGACCCAAATTCAATGGAATTCTGTCTTGCTCATTTGCTTTTGTGTCCTATTTTGTTTTTACATTTGTAGATGTAGTTGACAGTGAAGACTTTTTGCCTCTTGTGAAAACACCAACAGAAGCAGTGGGTTTAAAGGCAGCATCTTTGCCTGCACCCCAAACATCTACTGCTTTGCAGAACATCTCCCTTAAGCACCCTTGGACAGAGATACAGTAAGTGCAAGAAGAGAACTGCAGTGTGGGTGACATGCTGGCCTACCACTGTGTGCCTTCCTTGTCTGTCATGTATTGTGTGAAAAGGGACTCTTGTCTAGGTGGGAGAACTGTGAAGCACCTTTTTGGAGCCTAGTCCAGGCCAAAGTAAACTTCCTGCAGGTGGGTCTTTCACATCCCCCTGTTCTGATGCATTTCACATAATCTAGCTCTCTTAGCAAAGATGCTGGTAGCAGACCTAGGACTTGGTTAAGCTCTCTTCAGTGTAGTCTGTGCTCTGCATGCTGTGTGTGATGCATCTGCCCAGCAGTATTGGAAGAGCACTGGTCAGGTTCAGCTGTACTCAGTAGGTAATCATAGAAGCCCATTAGCTCTTTCCAGTGGTTTCAAAGGACCTTAAGTGTAGTGCATTCTCCAAAGCAGGAACTCCAGGAGAAAGGACCTTGAACCTGTAAGGTGGTCTGACTGCACAGCTTGCTGAGTTTCAAGGATATTAATATTGCTAGTGTCTGCTTATATCTGCTGCTGCAATGGGTAGCCCCATTGTCTTGGGCAGTTACAATTTCACAAAGACAACCTCATCAGTATCTCCTTAAATGTTTCCTAGTCACTTATTTAAACAATCAAAAATGAGTTAGTGGCCATAGGTGGGGTAGGCAGCCAAGCACCTGCCAAATATTATTGGTGTGGAAGTTGCCTGTAGTTTTTTTACCACCACTGCTGCAGCTACAGTCTGATGCCTTTATGAAGAAAGATCCCCCATGAGACCAGAGTTTCATGTTAGCATCTTCATTTACAGTTAGGAAAGCAGCGAACACTGAGTCTTTTATAGATCTCACAACAAGGGACTTGTTTTGTTTTTGCTGAAGGACAACACAGGAGGAGAAGGAAAAGACCTATGTGCATGCATTCTGATACAGGTTTTATACAAACTGCTTGTACATTTATAGTTCCTCATGATTCTTTGAAGTCATATCATCTGATAGCAGCAGTTGTAACAAACTGTTTCTGGGTCTGACGGCATTTTTGTTCCTGAAACTCTTTACTACATTTTAGCTTTGACTTTGTAAATAACCTTTGGCAAGGTTATTTATTAAATGTTTCAGAGAACAGGATCTGTGGCCGTTTCATACGGGATCATTTGTCCCAGTTTTGGCTGTGTTGTAGGTAACTGAGCTTCTCTTGGCAACTTTTTTTGGCACCTGGGGATTTCTGCAGTGAACTAAGGATAGGGATGGAGGAAGGAAGTGAAGGAAAGAGGGGAGGGAAGGATGTGGTTGGTCTACTGTTACCTTTGATCCCTCTCTTCGATGGGATGTGTTTATGTATAGGGCTCAAGCACATGAGAAAAGATTTTACATTTTACATATGATTTTACATTGTTGTGCTGTACTGATTCTGTGGCATTTTCCTGGTTTACACCAGTTATAACTTTGCTCTCCTCAAATCCACCAATTCTATAAAGAGTTCATTTTCTTAGCACATAAAGGAGATAAGTTTTGGGAGGCGGGGTGGGAAGGAAGGGGAGGTAAGGCATTGAATAATTTGAATATGCACTGGCTGGCTGCAGTCATCATAATTTATGTTCACTAGGCTGTTTTGATCTCCTCTTGTTTCAGAAACACTGTCTACAATATTTGTGGCTCCAAGCAGCTCTGGGGGAGCAATGGGAATGTCTTTAGCTTTGATGAATTCCAAGAGCATCCTCAGAATGTCGATGAGGAGCAAGAGGCAGAAGTGGAGGCAGGATGTGCAGGTGATTGTTACTTGTTACTGTGCTGTGTTGGCTGAGTGGGATGCCTTCTAGAAGGGATTAGCAGGAAATGAGACGGTGGCAAGGTTTCTAGGGATATGAAACCTCTGTTACATTGTCTTAAGTCTCTTCCTGTGTTGTTGCCACGAGATTGACTCTTTTGGCTCTGCTTCAGGCTCCCTCTGCCTCTATCTTCTACCTCTGGAACCATCTCCAGAGGCACACACACAAAAAAAACCACCCCCAAAAAACAGAAAAAAACCCCAAAAAACAAAAAACCAAACCCAAAACAAAAACAAAATTAAAAAAACCCACCCCCAAGAAAACCTACCAAAAAACCTCCAATCCACCAGATTTATTTCTTTGGCGTAAAACTGTGATTACTGCACAGTCACAGGCGAAGTGCAGCAGCTGCACTGCATGCATACCTTTCCATGGTGGTAACTCCATTTGCTGGGGCCAGATTGATAAGCAGGGTGCAAGGTGGGTTAACAGGTACCATAAACCATCACGACTTTGTTTATTGTGGGCATATCAGAGTGTGATCCCTACTGGTTTGGCTCCAATCCTGTGGGTCAGTTTTCCATGTCCTATATGTCAGCCTTCTCTGTGGAACAGTTGTGAGTCCCTGTAGCAAGACTTGGGAGTCCATAGTAGCAAAGCAACTAATTTTGTGTAAATTCAATCTATCTCCCCTCAGTTAAGGAGGGGACCTTGGAAGATGGGAGGATGGGACCCAGGCTGAATTGGATTAGGAAAGCCAGATGGATGAACAGTGGCTTCCCAGGCTCTGAAGAATTGTCGAGGGAGAAGAATTCAGTGGATAAAGTCAGCGTCCTTCAGCAACAGATTCTGACGCTCACAGAGGAAGTCAAGTCACAGAAGGTGAGTGTGATGAAGAAATTGCTATTTCTAAGGCCAGGGCCCTGAGGCTGTTCACAGGGACTCCATTGCAAATTGGTGTGGTAGAAGCACTGAGAAGGACTCAGCAGACAGTAACTGGAGACCACTTGAAGCTCCTGGTGTTACCACCTTGCGTGTGCCTGAGTGTGTCCAGCACTAAAGAAGACCTTCAACCATTTCTAGCAAGTGCAGCTAGGTGTAAGAGGGAGGTAAAACAAATCCAAGTGTACTCTGCTCTTGTCTTGCTTGTGCATCTCTATTGTTCACTAAATACAGTCCTGAATAGGTACTGTAATACTGGTGAGAACTGCCAGGTGGAGTCATGGTGTTAGCAGCAGGTCATTCTTTTTAACAGTGACCTACCTCTAAGGTGTGATTTGACTGTAGAAGTCAGGGCATGGGTCACTGCAAGGGCTGTCTCTCATGAATGATACTGTTCTTGAAAGCATGGAGCAATGCCAGGTTCTCTGCTAATGATGCTGGTAGCTCTTCCAGCAGAAGAGGCAGGAGAACCAAGTCCCATGTTGATTTGCATTCTTAAGTGTGAGACGGCAGAGCCTGAATCAGCAGCGTGTTGTGGGGCAAGGTTCCATGCCTTCACACAGGATAGAATGCAGGACGACTCTGACAGAAGGAAGGCTAAAAAGGACACTGCACTTTCCTTCTGGTAGCACAGGTGGTAGCGGACAGCATTATTTCCCTCCCATTTTACCACGCTGCTGACTAGATCTCCATGTTCTCTGCTGGTCTTCCCAAGAATGACTGTAGGAAAGCCTGAGTTCAGATAGTGTGGGCAGCAGCTTTTATACTAGCAATCCTTGTCAAGTTGTCTGTGAACTGCTTCAGAGACCTTTCAGGCCCAGCTCTGAGAGCAGAACCTCTCACTCTGGTGTCACTGTGGTTTCAAGATTTCTGCGTTGTTTTCCTTCTGAAAGCAGTCAATTTCAGGATATTTCAGTGTTGAATCTGTACTGTCCATACTGCCATTGCCCTGGACAGCACAGTGATGTGATGGTTTTACATTTCCTTTCCAGGAGCTTGTCAAACTTCTGCACAAAGCTCTGGAGGCGGCCCAGCAGGAGAAGCGAGTTTCTAGCATGTATCTCACTGCAGCAGAAGATAAGGACAGGCTGGAGCTGGTACGCCACAAAGTGAGACAAATTGCAGATCTAACAAGTCGACTGGAAGCTCTTGAACAAGAAAAGAAGGAACTGGAGCAGATACTGACTTTGAGAGACAGCCATATTCAGGAGCTCAAGGAACATGTGCAGCTTCTGATGGAGAAGAACCATGCCAAACAGGAAGTCATCATGACCTTGACAGAGCAGATGGCCCGAGACCTCTCTGACCCCCTGCAAGAAGCCAACACAATCACTGTAGAGACATTGTATAAGCAACAGGAGGAGATTGAGCATCTGAAGGTGTGTGAGATGGCACAGGTCTTTTGAGCCCATTTTTATTCCCTCAAGTTCAGTAGGAGGGTGTTCTTTGTGGTAAGCACAGAATATGCTTCTGCTGGTTGCTGCATCTGTCTCCAAACAAGAGCGAGGCTGGAAGGGGCTCACCTGATGCCAGTAGGGTACTGAAAAGCATCTGGGTCAGTTTCAGCTTCAGCTTAGAGCCTGTTTTGTTGGACTTCCAGTCATGATTCAGTACCTGCCACTTTCTTTTCTTTCTTTTGTTTCACAGCTGTAGCCTGACTTGCTGCCTTCACTTACTTTCAGTGTTGCAAACCGTTTTCTGATACACACTGATTCTTTCAGATGCAGGCTGTTGTATGTGCACAGCTTCTTTAATTATGTGTTGGTGTGAGGTGGAGAATTGCCAAAAGAGCCATTTTTCTGTAGAGAGTGTTCATTTTTCCTTCCAGCTATGGGGCTGAGATTTGTTTCATAAAAAAAAAAAAAAAAAAAAAAAAAAGAAACCAACCAAAATTAAACCAATCAATCAAACAAAATCCAAACAAAACACATATATTCTTAATCTTATTTAAGTGCATCCCTGGCTTTATATAATCTGGATCTATCTGTGTTTTTAAGTATATAGATACATTTAGTATTTTCAAGTGTCTTGTTGATGCATGACAGTATTGTGCCTTGATATCCTTTGTAGGCAATATTTGTTCTGGGGAGTCCTGTCTGCTCCTCAGAAAGTAGAATTTTTTGAGGTATTTTATTGTCATTAACATAATATGATATCCTTGAAATGGGAGGAATTTCAAGCCCCTCCAGAACTCTCCTTGTGTGACTGTTTTGCTTCATGGCAGGATGATATCGATGCATACAAAACCCAGAACCAGTTTCTCAATTCAGAGATCCACCAGGTTACTCGGCTCTGGACAAGTGTTGCTGAGAATGAAAAAGCTCTTCTGATGAAGGTAAGGCCAAAAATAGATTTTGATCCACATGGAATAAGCTTTCTATAAGCAACCTAATTCTCTCTGTGGTTTTTGTTTTGTTTTTGTTTTCAACTTCTGCTTCCCACTGAACAGGAGTCTTCACTGAGCTTCCCATGAGACACTGGGTGAGTCTTGTCACCTGTGTAGCTGCAGTTCCCCACTTTTGGAGTGCATTAATAATCCTTACCGGTTTTTTCTGCTTTCTGTGCCCAGGACTAAGGTGGTGGCAGGTGCTGTCCAACTGTTTGATCTCAGTTGGGCTTGATGTGTACCAGTGCCATGGGACTGGGGATGCTGAGGGGCATGTGGTCCCCTAGTCTGTGGTGCTACCATGTATCCATGGTAAAAACTGTATACGTACAGCTCAGTCTCCACAGTGGTGTGCTTTATCAGGATACAGCTCAATGTGGAGTAGAAAATTTGTGAGAGGATGAGGGAAAAAGACTGCAAAGAACTCAGATGCAGTGCTGGCTCTTTTGACCGCGTCCTTAGTTGAACTGGTGGGGTGTGGTCATCTACTGATGCAATGAAGTAGTTAAAATAGGTGATGATGTAGTAGGTCTCACTCAATAAGCAACTTATGTTGCATGCTAGCTACTGCAGCTTGTGCTTGTTCATAGACTATGGTAATTAATTCATGGCTGCAATTCCACTGATTGTGGAAAACTACTAAATGTGTTTCCTGGGGCCTTGCTCTTCAGAAGTCTTTATGTGCAGACCAGGCCAGTAGAGAGCAGTGACAATGCAAAAAGGACTACCACTGAACGAACTCTTTCCTTCTTCAGTGTGCCTGCCTCCAAGCAAGAAACTGCCAGATGGAGAGCAAATACCTGACAGTCTTGAGAAAGCTGCAGGAGGCTGTGCCTGGCCTGCCCAACTCGCATGCTGAATTGGTGAAGAATCTTATCCAGGAAGCTCTCCAGTGGGATGTGAAGGAAGAAGCAGAAGAAGGTTTTAACTTGAACCCAGTAAGGTAAGAGTTGGGAGCATGGGGATATTCGCAGCTTTGTAGAAGCCTGTCTGCAAATGGAAGTGTGCAGGCAAGATACATCTGAGAACGTTTTGTAGCAGGAGCCTACAAGTGTGTCTGTGCCTTCCTGCACAGTCAGGGCTCCTGTTCTGTAGCAGTTCCCATTTTATCTGTTTGGTCAGTCTTGCAGGTTCCTTTTGAGATGAGACCCCCTAGGCCAGGCTTGGTTTCTTTGTCAAGAATATGATGCTATCTTACAAGTTTCCTACCCTGTGGACAGATGGTGCACAAACCCTTGATAAGCTGTAGTATCTTTACTCTTGGTATGTTCTGATCATTAAGAGATTTGCATTGTGTACGAGGAGACATCAGGAGGGACTGTGGATCTCTGTTCTTTGATCTGATGCCCCAAAACCTTTCCAGTCCACTCCTACAGATATGTCTCTGCACTGGGACAGAGTAGGGAGAAGGTATACAGGGTGAGCTCACTATTTCTTTGGGGGCTGATAAGGGGTCTGATGAGGCTGGTCTGCAGCTCAGACCAAGATTAAGCTTGAGTTGGTGTGTGTATGCCAGTGCTGCAGACTCTCATTTGTCTTCAAGACTCTGAGGTAGGCTGTCACATGCAGCTGTCATAGAAGTGAAGGAGGAGTACTGTTACAAACGAGTGTTTGAGATTTCTTTAAAAAAATCCGTAGCAAGGGTATCAGCAAAACCCAGATTTAATATTAAGTGGCAGCACAACAAAGTGAAGTTGAGGCCTAACAAGCACGTCTCAGATCTCAGTGCAGCCTGGAAAGGGAGGGTGGGTGGGGGGTGCATGCCCACAAGTACTTGTGCTCTGGTGTAGGTGGTGAACCTGGCAGCAGGCAGGTTCATACCTGTAGCTTACATGACCCCAAGCAGTGTCATGGCACAGGTTATCAGCACTGTCATTTGAGTTAAACACTGCCTTGTGTCCCTCCAGTGAGTATGATGAATATGGGTTTATGACTGTACCTGACTATGAAATTGAGGACTGGAAACTACTGGCCAAAATCCAAGCCCTTGAGATAAAGTCCAACAAACTGCGGAGCCAGGAAATGGTGGAGAAGCCCCTCCGTGACAGATGGAACAGCATTGGAGAGCTGACCCCCTCTGGAGAGCTGAAGGGTCTGATCCGAAGTGGCATCCCAGCGGAGCATCGTCAGCGGGTATGGCGGTGGATGGCCAGCCGGCTCTGCAGCCCTGCGCCAGGCCACTACCAGCGGCTGCTGGAGCAGAGCAGGAGCACCGAGCACCCTGCCTGCCGGCAGATCGAGCTCGACCTGCCCCGCACACTGACCAACAACAAGCACTTCTCCTCTCCCTCCTCCCACCTCATCCCCAAGCTCCGGAGGGTGTTACTGGCATTCTCCTGGCACAATCCTGCCATTGGGTACTGCCAGGGATTGAACAGGTGAGGAGCCAGGCGTGCTGCTTCTTCGTGAGATGGCACTGAAAAAGTGCAGACACGTACTCTAGTCTGTGATTCAAGCAGCCTCAGTCTCTTGCCTCTCAACAGTTCTGTCCTAGCTCTAAGTATTGACCTGCAGAATTCTGCATTTGGTGGATTTTCATCCAGTGCTGTTATGGGGATCCAGCAAGCAGCAGGATGCACTTGTGTGGCATCTCTATAGTTACAGAATAAGAAAGAACAGCTATAGGATGAAGAGTAAAGCAGTCCCAGAATAACACCACAAGGCTGGGGCTGAATTTTTAAGTAGTAATGTAATGTAGTAAAGCAGAAGAACACCCTGGTGATTTCCTTTTTTTGCTAAAAACAGTTGGAGAAAATGTTGGGAAGTGTTAACATGCAAGGGAGTTGCAGCAAATGTCACAGAGACACTGGGGAAACCACAATTGTTCTGTCTGGAAAAGAGAAGATTCAGAGATTATAAAAACTTCTTTCACTTTCCAAGGAAGGCTATAGAAAAGATGAACCTGAATTTCTTAGAATTGTGTAGAAAAGGCACAAGGCATTAGCTGTAAGAAGGGAATTTCTAGTTGGACCTTTTCACATGAGGAAGGTCTGTGTAAGCTGTTTATTCCTAATGATCTTTGGATGGTCTTCAGAAAGGCAATAGAAACTTTCCTCCAGAGAGTCCTCAATGTAAAGTATCATCTTTCTAGTCTGTCCAAAAGGTGGTAAGTCTGAGCTGAAGTCAGAGCTGTAAAAGAATGTATGGAGAGATTAACATTCTTTTAGCTGGAAAACCTGTCTTTGTCAGATCAGTTCCTTATGTTCTGACAGAATCAACATGGGAAAGAAAATCACATTTCTGTGGTGTCTTCAGATACAGATCACTTGCCTCTGTCTGGTTGTCCTGCTACATTTGATATTTTGGATGCCAATGGAGCTGGAGACATGCAAAATATGTCTTGTATTCTTCAGTTTCTGTGTTGGTGACTCCTCCTACAGTATTGAATTCCCTCACCATGTCTTGTCTATCATAGATTGGCAGCTGTTGCTCTCCTGGTCCTAGAAGATGAGGAAAGTGCTTTCTGGTGTCTAGTCTATATTGTGGAGAACCTAATGCCAGCAGACTACTACAGTGACACACTAATAACATCACAGGTGAGTTGAGCACCCTCACATCTGCTTGGACTCTCATACAGTGATTTACAGTAAAGATTTAAAAGTGAGTAGTCAACCTGCTGTATATTTGATTACTCACAGGACAGTGATACCACCTTGAAATGCCTTTCATTGCAGAGGTATTGGAGATTTGAGAGAACAAAATTATTACACTCACAGAAGCAGAGTACATAGAGTGAAAAACTGGTCACCAGCTCTAGGAAATGGGGTGCCACTCCTAAGTAATAGCACGAAAGTCACATTGGTCAGAAGGAAAGTGGCCATTAATTGCATAATTAGTTATTTTAAAGAAGTCTTAATGGAGGCAAAGCAACAAATTCTTGTATGTGTGGACTGAGTATGAGCAAGGCACCATCTTGCAGCCCTTCAGATGATGTTCTTAAAACTGCACTCTATTGCTGAGTTCTTTATATTTACCATATTCATGGTCAAGCGAGGTGTTAGTTCTCACTATGGGGCTCTCTGCACAGTGGCAATGATTCTGGCCTTTTGATGTCAAATGTGCCGTGAATAACTTACCCACCTGATTCAAAATCACTGGATTTCAAGGTTTTCTGTGTGTCTGTCAGATGTACTATGTCCTCCCAGGCAGACAATGAGGCAAGCTTACTCCCACATAGTTCAGTGGAATTGTACTTGTGTACCCATACCACCCACACCCATCAGTGCCCAGTCTTGAAAACCTGGCTTGTGACCTTGGTATCCTTGTTGTGTCTGGTCCTTTCAGAGAGAAGGAGGGTTGGTTTTATCTGTGGGCTCACAACAGAGGAGGCTTCAAGGTTCAGTAGCTGAGTGACTGATAATGACACTGAATTTGTTGACTAACATTTACTAGGGCAGTGGTGTGGTGGTGGAGAGGCCAGCTCACGGACTGGGGAAACAGTCGAATGACTTTGAAGATAGCAAAATGTCTATCCAGAGGAGGTTGTGTTAGATAGCACTCAAGACTCAACAAGTAGAGACTGGCAGGGAAAATATGACAGACTGGAGAGGCTTGCCTGCATTTGGTGAGAAAACCTTGTCAGCTAAGTCTTCTTTAGAAATAATTTCTGACCTCATGGTTGGTATCTGAAAGTCTAGCCAAGGCCTATGTGAAGAGGAACATCTAAGGTGATGCATTGTGGGTTGGCTTGATAAAGTGAATTGGTTGGAAAACTTAAAATTGCAATTTTAAAGACAAAGCATATTACTTGTATGGTTTGTACCCCTGTGCCACAGCTAAGTGGGCATTAATATGATATGGCAGAGGGAAACCCTAAACATAATCCTGGTTTTAACACTTGCCCTCCAGAAAACATGGCTCTGCTGAGATGAAACCTTTATGAACTTGGATCAAGGATCTCACTGACTGCATTTCTGTGTTTTGGCTTATGCAACCAGAAACAAAGCACAGACAGTACTCAGACCACAAAGAGAAGCTTCAGTGAGATCAGGTGCTGCTTGCTAAGTCAGAGGTATTAAAGGTGTTCAGTCTGTTGGGCCATGTAGAGTCATTCAGACCTGGGCAGGTTTTAATGCCTGTCATTCAACTGATGCGCACAGTATTAGAGAAAATCCCAGTAAGGCCAATGCAGGAAGATGTGTCAGATTATCCCTCTTGATTTTGAGATTGGAAAGGAATTTGATTCTTTGAGTGAGAAGAATGTATGTTTCTCTGCTTGTATCTTGGCCTTGTTTCAGCTGCACGCTTTGCACTGGATGCCACATACAAGTACACTGCCCAGTGAGTGAAGGGTTGGAAGACAAAGGATGCTCTGCTCTTCCTAGGGTGTGGTTCACTAGAAGGCAACACCAGTGATTACCCTGACATGCCTGGGCCATTGTCCTGTTGAACTGCTCCTTTCTTCCAACAGCAAGACTACTCTTGGCTAAGACTTCATTGTTTTCTTTCTTGTCAATTTTAGGTAGATCAGAGAGTCTTCAAAGACTTCCTGTCCGAGAAGCTGCCTCGCCTCATGGCTCATTTTGAACAGTATGGGATTGATGTCTCGCTCATCACCTTCAACTGGTTTTTGGTGGTCTTTGTGGACAGCCTTGTGAGTGACATCCTCCTGCGAGTGTGGGATGCCTTCTTGTATGAGGGAACTAAGGTACATCTCTCAGTCTAAGCCTTCCTCCCATCTATACCATCTCTGTGGCATAGTGACAGGGTGATGGGCATACACATCTATCAAAGATACGAGGTTGAACTGCTTGTCCTATCCTGCCTGTTTGGCTGCATGCCCTGATGGCCTGTTTTCTATGAACCTGCTGCTAGCAGACAGACCTAGTTCCTGATTCTGTGCATGTGTTACTTTTTAGCCGGCAGTTGTGCTACAAAACATCTCTCTGATAGGCCACAGTGTCTCCTGCTCTTTCACGCAGCTGACAGTATTACGGATAAAGGGAGCAAAATATAGGCAGTATCTGAAAATGTGAGTCCTGCATTGTCCCTGTGTATAGGGAGAACTGGAGAACCCTGAAAACCCTGTGGGGTCCTTTTCTAAAGCCTGGTATTCTCTGAGATTGCAAATTAGCTAACATATGGTCATTCTCTTGAGATTATATCTGTATTCCTTTAGGCCTGCCCTAGTACAGACTATTGATAGCAGGAGTAACCCTGGATCTAGTCTGTACTGAAGTCTGTGTGCCCAACACTGTTCTTTTAGCCAGGGTGGCCTGGACCTTCAGTTCCTTAAAAATTTATCCACTCAAATACCTTTCAACTCTCCAGGTAATTTTCCGCTATGCTCTTGCCATTTTTAAATACAATGAGGAGGAAATTCTAAGAATTCATGACAGTGTGGAGATCTACCAGTACCTACGCTTTTTCACAAGGATGATCACAGATGGCAGGTAGGACTCTGAGTTGTAGATAAGCTTCCATTGTGTATTTGTACTTGCTTGCCTGTTAGGTCAGCTTAACAACAGTGGTGACTAGTTTATTAAGAGAGATGCAAATGCACTGATAGGTCTGTGGGACAGGGATCTGTTTGTCTCTTTTTGATTTTCCCTCCATGGCATTACTTCAAATCCTTTTGGCTCGGACAAGCAGAGCAAGCTTCAAAGTCTGGATCAGCCTCCTTTTTGTAGCAGCTGGCAGTTGTGCTACTGATTGCTGGGTTTCTCTCAGCTGTAGTTGGGGTGTTTGGGAACACAACACGACCCATGGCCTTGAATGGCAACATCTGTCTGAGATGAAGATTTCTGTGATCAGAAGAGCTCAATGTCAGGAATATTCCTCCCTGACAGTAATATATCAGATTTGGCATCTGATCCATTGTCTCCTAAATGATGGCTGCACACTGGTACCTTAAAAGGTGGGATGGTATAAGTGTATATGAAGTACTGCTTGGGTTTGTGTTTGCATTAGTGTGGGAAAGAATTTAAGACTCTGCTGTTTGGTGACTTCTAAGCTCAGAGAGCTGAAGTCTGAGGCCCTACTCTTTAATAGCCCAGAATGCTCTTAGTGTATCTGTTACCATGTGTTACCAGCCAGTAAATACGTTGACCAGGCTGTCCTTTCTATTGTAGAAAGCTGATGAACATTGCCTTCAATGACTTAAACCCCTTCCCCATGAAACTGCTGAGGAACCGTCGGTCCATGCACAGGGAAGAGCTGGAGGCTGAGTTGTGTGAACTTGAACAGATCAAGGCAGCCTATGTGAAAGAGAGAGCAGAGCAGGGACCTCAGGACATGAAGGAAGTTGCTAGTGAAGAGGAAGAAGAGAGCTAACAAAAAGAGAGTTCATCATCACTTCCCTCCCATCTTGCAGAAGGTCATCAGTAGCAATTGTCTCTAAGAAATGGACCAGAGGGGGAAGTGTGGTCACCGGAGTTCATCTGCCCCAGTAAGCAAAGCTGTATTTATGGGACCATTTGGAGACTAAGTCAGACTTTATAATGGATTGGAAGGTTGTCAGAGGAGTACAGAAGGAATCCTCTTCTGTGCTTCTCCCATTTGGCCCATCCTCTCCTGTGCAGTTCAGGATTACAGCTGAGGGTGCAGAGGGGATACCAGCTGTGATGTCATGACAGGAATTGACGTGGTGCAGAAGACCCAACCAAACGGGGTTTTTACACATCTTCTGATGGAGTGTTGAATGAGATCTTTATCTGCAAGTAAAATCCCCAGAAGTAGTGGACTGAGAACACTAGCTCATTGTTACCCAAAGCTTCTGAACTGGTCAGGAAAAAAACCTTCTCTTAGAAGGTATGGTGCCTTCAGTGTCCAGCCTGCCAGGAGAGTGTGTGCTTAACACTGTTACTGATCAAGACACTGTCTCCAGATGAGTGTGAGGTCTATGGAGGTTCTGAAAGATGGCAGACATCATCTCATGGGACTCAGGCTGGAACAAAGAAAGAGACTGTGGGAGAATAGAGTTGCTTCTCCAGTTTGGTTCCTGTAGGAAGTTCATGGGAGCACAAGGTGTGTCTCCTGCTTGGCTGGGAAATGTTGGGAGCTTTTTCTCCTCGTTGTTTAGCTTGGATGCCCTGGCATCTCTCTGTGCTGGTGAGTTTGCTCCATAGAGGAACTCATCTCTGTATGAAACCAACCATAGTCTGCCTGCAGGCAGAGCCTAGTATTATGTGCACTTTTACTGGGGATGTCTGGGTTTTCTGATAGCCTTACTCCTGGCCATCTCTCTGCCCAATAATTAGAGTCCTCCTGTGCTGGGTTTTTACATTGATACCTCTTATCTGACTCCTATTCATTATGGAAGGAACTAGGGTTTTTCTGTAAGAGTTTGATATTGATGGTGTTTTATCCATGGCATATGGCTGGTAGTGAACCTGAAAACCCTGGATACAAGGTCACAAAAGATGACTTGATATCCTTTAGAAAAAAACTATTACTGTCCCCTGAGCCAAGGAGCTGGCCTCTATGGCTCTAGCACACAGAGATGCCCTATCTGCCTCTGGGAATGGGGTCTGATAGCCTTCTGCCCTTCCTCCCAGGCTTGCCCATCCCCCCTGGGCTAGGTACCCTGCCTGTGCAGCTCAGCCCTCCACAGACCCAGGACGAGTCAAGTATTTATATAAATACAACTTCTTTTCCTTAACATGATGCCGGATCCTGATGCCCCACCTTCCTGCTGAGCAGTGCATTTCTCCAGGGGTGCCTGCAATGCACTGACAGCATTCAGCAGACCCTGCTATAAGGGGGTGTCCCATATAGACAGACCCTGCTCTGTTTTTAGAGTGACCTTGAACCCAAGTGGATAATGCCTGCTTTAAACATCTTGTGGTTGGTAACCCAGTCCTTAGACTTGTCAGTGCTTGTAGAGAAAGGAAAGGGAGGAATTCATAGCCCACCGTGTTCTCAGCACTGTGGGCTGTAGCCGAGATGACAGACTTTAGGGGAAACAGTGCTTGTTCACCTGAAACACATCGTGTGCCTCACTGGATAAGTCAGCCAGTTTCCATGAATTATAGAAAACTGAGACCTTGGAAGTCAACCATACAGCAGAGAAGTAATGAAAGTGGAAGTCAAATTTTGGAAAAGGTGGATAGATTCCCTGAATGTGGGATGAGAAGAACATGTTGCTGGAAGCCTACTACAGTATCTCAAAAAAATGAACTCATCTTAAAACTATACCATCTAGATAGGGAAGTCTAAAAGGCAGAAGGTTTTGCTTCACATATGCTGTTACTAATCTAATTTATTTATACTCTTATGTTCATGGGTGCACATAAAGTTTTGCTATTGTTACAGACATTATTTTATAAATCACAACCACAAAAATTAGAAGTTTACTTACAATTTTATTTCCTACAGCTTTCTACAGCAGATTAAAAACCTTTCCTCTTGACTTGTCCTTATGTTTATTAATAAAGGCATTTTAAATGTGTAATTAGACAAGACCACACCCTGACATATGTCTACAGTATATAATAAACATTGGTCTATGTGATACATAAACTTTTCTGAAGTAGACATAAGGATCAAGGTATTGACCTGATAGGGAATTCTGAAAATAATTTTAATTGAAATCTGTAGGGAAGGACATGTGAGGGTTGTTATGTTTCTTTTCTTTTGTGTCTTCTTCAGCTCTTGGTTTTGGTCCACATGTATTTGCTGAGGACCACTTCCTCTGGTCATTGATTACCAATCATTCTTGGTAATTCTTTATTAAACTGTGGTGGATGCAGGAATATCTGCAAGGCCTGTACAGACCTGCACCTTGTAGCCAAGCTCACGTGTCCTCATGGGCCCTCATCTAACTTCCTTCTGCTTCACAAATTTCAGTGCTACTGAAAAACGCTGAACTCAGGGTCAAAATTGCAGTTGGACCAGACACAAATCCCTGAGGCCCCTGCAAGACCTGCCCTGACTATCAGTCAGTGCAACGGGTGTTTTGGACCTCTTGGTTACCTCTGCATGAAGTGCCCAAGAATGTGTTGTGCTGCCACTTCCAACTGTTGTGGCTGGGAAAGAGTTTGAGCTCGTTTTGCAGCCCAGCATGTCTTTCTGTCTGTGCTGACACCTGAGGATAAAAGAGGTGTCTTTCTACCCAGAGCCAGTCTTTGCTAAGCTTTGCTATATGCATAACATTATTTGTGAAATTAAGCTTTCTGTCTCTGCATTAGCCTAAACCTTGGGATACCAGCTCCAGCCCTAAAAGAATGGTTTTGTATTCCAGACCCACCCTTCTCCCTATGATGTGCCATTAATTTGTAGTTTACTTTGTTGCAGGATCTTGTGGCCACCAAAAGTTCATAGGTGGAGTGGTGCCAAACACTATAAAGCCACTGCAGGTTCAGTAGCTGAGCTGCCAACAAGAAGCATCTCCTCTTTACCCCTTTTTGGCCTGGGTGGTGTTGGGCTGGCGGGGTCTGTACTGTCATATGCTGTGGCTATGCCCTGTGTTCTGGCATGCTGCCATGGTAAGAGGCACTAATGGGGAGGTTGTTTCTGGGTTAATGTTTACTCTAAGCTTGAGCTTCTCATCCAGGGTGAAGGTAAGAGCTAAGGGGCAAGGCATTTTCCAAGGGTGGATAGCAACAAAACTCTGTAGCGGGAGCTGTACCACAGGGCTGAGTTTCTCTTCCAGTCTGCAGTCTGGGCAACCTCCTGGCACCATCACAGACACAAGGCCCGGGGCTTGCTCTCTTCCCAGTTAACTGAGACAATGCTGAGACTTCTCCCGCCATCTCCCAGTGCTAAGAGCTCTTCTACAAAACATTAACTCTTGTTTGGTCTAGCGACATGCCAAGTGCAAGAAAGCAAACCACTTGCCCATGACTGAGCCAAAGTGCTGGAGCTGATATAATGTGCTGCCATCTGAGATAATTTAACCCCTTTCCCAGAGCTCAGTGGGAGGCTGTGGCCTGCACAGAAATGCTGTGGTCATGAGATTATCTGTGTGCTTCTTGTTTAACCTCAGCAGGTCTCCAGAGGGGAAGACAGCACACCAGGTTAGTCAGTGGAAGAGGAGGTATCCCTAACCATGACAAATTTGGGATGAAAGGTACCCATCTCTGCTGCAGCCAGATGTTTGCTTTAGTCACAAGGTCCACTACTTTGAGACAAAGTCCCTACTTCTTGTTATTAAGTGACAGCTTCCTGCAAAGTGCGAAGTCTGCCTTTCAGACTCCAGCTGTTGGATCAGTACCTGCTCTGGTTTTGAGCTTAATTTTCATGCCACAGAACCTCTGGCATATTCTGGTGTCAAGCTGCTGGAAACTTGGACACTTAGAGCAATATCCATGGTAAGTAGAATTAAATTTCAAGCCCCCTTTGTAATAACAAAATCAGCCAGATAAAAAACTTTCTAACACAGTTTTGAGTGTTAGAAAGCAGCATTCTTCATTGCAGTGTGCTGATCCCTCAGAGAATCCTTCCACTAACTGAATGCCCTGAGAGTGGGTAAATGCTCAAAAGTGTGAGTTTTAATCATACACACTGATGACATACCCATTGGCTATCCCTACTTACTTGATGCATGGGTATTACTTTATTTTACATAGTTGCATCTCTTACTGGAAGTCCCTATATAGTTTTTTGGGGTTTGTCTTCAATGCCCAATATCATTTTTAGGTGGCTGTTCCTCAACCCTCATTTTGAGTAAGTTCCTGCATTATCGCTTTGCAGAGCTTCTACTTTGTCAACCTTGCAAAGCTAAGCTGGCATCCCGTTGTGTTTTGCATGACATTTTTTATCTACTTCTCCAAGGCAACATTGTTTCCTTTATTTGATAAGAGTAAAATGTTGTTCTGTTCTACTGTCCTTATCATTTGGGAAAAAATCGTACTCAGCTCAACATCACAATTGCATGCTGAAAACAATGCCTAGATTTTTTTTTTTATGAAGTAATTTTGCTATTAGAAAAGTATTGTCTATGGGCAGCATTTTGCAAGGAGAAAAAGTTCTAAAGCCAAACTAAAACCAACTGATATTTTTTGCTGCATTTTCCAATAACATTTTTCAACATCATAAAAGTTCTTGCACAAAGAAGGGAAATGCCAATGCCACAAACTCTGAAAAGGCTTCCGGTTTTGACACTAGCATTTCAATGGTGCTTTAAATCAGTCCCAAATCTGGTGGGTGTTGTGCCCTCCATGCCACCCACCCCATACATGTGGCACAGTTAGTGATTGTGAACTGCATAGGGCTGGAAATAATTACAGTAGGAAAAATGAGAACCAGTGAAGTTTTTGTTAAAGATGAAGCTAATTGGTCATAACTAATTAGCAGCTTCCTCTACGTGTCTCCATCCAGAGCTACCAAAGACATGGCCCCTTGTCCTCTGCAGGCAGGGATAAAGCAGAGTTCAGTGCTTGGTGCAGCATCTTCCCTTCAGTGCAGATGTACTGGGCTGCATGCTGGTGTAGCTTAGCCTTGAATTCACTATACCTGAGGATATAATGTCTGCAAACCAGTCATGCCTTTCCTAGGGTTGCAAGGCATATCACTGTACAGAAAGCTGGTTTCCTTCTGTCCCCTCTCATTAATTTCTGCAAATGCTCCAGGCCAGTCAGGGGCCTGTTCCCAGGGTGCCATGAAAAGCTGGGTGAAGTGCTTCACCATTTGCAGCACAGACACCATGAATCTGGCCATGCTGATGTAGCTCTTGCAATGCAGACCAGCCACAACAGGTGCCAGCTCTGCTCTTCCAGTGGCTTGCCATAGGTTGAGATGCTGTACATGGTTTCTGGCTAACAGTGGGTGTTGTTCTGTTGCATTGCTGTCAGGCTCCCCTTCATAACTAACTCTGCTGGAATGGTAGCTTTCCACTTCTCATTATTTTGCATGGGGCAGAAAGAGATGGGTGAGACACCAGCCTGCCTCTTGGCCTGGTTTCAGGCACCTAATGGTGTGGGATGGCAGAGAGTTACAGAACATGCTGCTCCAATTCCTGTTGCTGGATCTCAGTGGAAAGCACTAACATGTTGGCTGCTGGAGGCCCTTTACACACCAGAAGTGTTGTGTGGGAGTGCTTTTTCCCACAAGCTACTTTTGTGGATGCAGGCTGTCACCAGCAGTTGCTTAGCCAGGCACTCGCTGCTGGATGACCAGTTGGGATATCTCAGGGAAGAAGACAGAGTAGCATTCACCCCAACCACCAAGGACACCCCAGTGCCAGCCACCACAGTCAAAGACTGTGAAGGGGACTGGGGAGCAAAATCATTCACTTTGTCGGCACCTAAAACTTCTCAGGAATAGCACTTGCACATGAGTGGCCCAGCCAGACACCTACAGTGGACAGGGTTGTAGATACAAGAAATCTTTCCCCTCAGTAACCCTAAACAAAGACACCTTTGTCTCCCTGCCAGTCCTGCATGCAATCTTCAACAGCTCAATCAGGGCTGGAGTACAACATGTGTTAAAGGAAGCCCTGGAAATCATCTGTGTATCAATACATGACCTGTCTTATGCTTCTCCATTGGGAACATGTGAGTGCACACTGCAAGGATCCTGAGGGGTCTCAGAAGTCATCTCAATTCCTGTAGGCAGGGCAAGACCAGGACAGCTGCTGCACTAGCATCCACAATTTGTGTCTGCAGGAATTCCTTCCTGTGCTCCATCCATGGATGTTGCTTCTCAACAGCTGTCTGGTGGTGTATCCGCTGCGTGCCTCAGTCTCCTGGGATGTCCCAGACTGGCATGTGGTAGCAAAGGATGAAAATCACTCTTAGTGGCTGCTGATCGGTTCTGAAATTCTGCTCAACGCCCCTGAAGAGTTCAGTGCATCTGGTTTTTTTCACAGGCATCATTTTGCTTTTCCAGAAGGACTTGAGGTGTCCTGACAGGTGTGCTAATGACGTCACAAGAGCAGTCTCCTCTTTTACTAGAGTTAGGGTCTGTAGTGAGGAAGTGATCACTGGATTGGTGGTTGTGATCTCCCCTTAATGGAATTACCTTTCAGCTAAGGACACATTTCCTGCCTCTCTCCCTTGACACTATCAGCAGGTTTCTTCTCCAGTGATTTCAATCCCTGCTATGTTGCCTGTTGTTGCTTTGGTTGAGAGTGTTTGAGACATCTTTTTGAAGGGTTCATGAGGCATCTACCCCTTCTGTCTTTGCCTACATCTGCTAAGGGTGATACACAGCTTCTTGATAAATAATACTTTGCCTTGAGGAGTTAACTGGTAACAGCATCCAAGCTACTGTTTGGGCATGTTTGCTTTTCTGTTTGGTCCATTACACTGATCTGCAGCATCTCACTTATGAAGGACACCAAGTCTCACAGTCCTGTCACAGCTGCTAGTTCAGCCCAGAGCTGCCTTTGCTACCCAGTGATGGGTAGTGATGGGTGATGAGTGACAGGACTAAGGTATGTGGATGAGCTAGCTGCTCAGACTCTGATTAATCAGACAGGACCAGAGCGGTGTTAGCTGGGGGGGTGACCTGGCCAAAGAAACCACCTCTGCTATTTGATCTTGGGAACTGCTGTCTACTTATCAAGTTCCTCATTCAGGGCACCAAGGAGGTTTGTAGTGCTGCCAAGATACCAGCTGACCCCAAAGTCTGAGCGTGAGCTCTGTGGGAAGCTTTCTAAAGCCATATGCCATCACTAAAGGGTTTGCAGCTTTGGGTCAGCGTCTCACCATCTGCCGCGGACTGCTGAGACAGCCAGAGGCTGCCAGCTAAGGCTGGCACATTGAAACGTGTTGCAGGGGTGCGTGCAGTGCTCAGGATGAGCGGTACCTGGTGGCCACACTGAGGATACGGCATCGTGCGCCTGTATCCTCAGAAGCTCTCCGACCTAATGCAAGGCCTGCGGTACTCTCTGCAAGAGACGGCAAAGTCTCGATACCGTCAGGTCGATCTCGCAGGAGCATCACGCACTCACCTTTCCCCATGTGCCGGCCCGGGAGGGCGCCGGCGGGCTGCCAACCCAGGGCAGCGGAGGCACCGGAGCACCTTGCTGCGGATGCGGAGCGGCTCTCCCCGCCCCGGCACCGGGACAGGGTCTCGCCGGCCGCGGCAGGCTGGGGCCGACAGCCCCGGCAGGCTCTCGGCGGCTCCCGGGGCCAGCGGGAGCCCCGGGGCCAGCGGCAGCTCCCGGCGCGGGGCGGCGCGGGGGCGGGGGCGGGGGCGGACCGGGGCGGGACCGCGGGCGGGCCGGGCCGGGCTGGCGCGGAGCGGCTCCCGTGCGCACAGGCAGACGGCACGGCCAGCGGCAAGGTACGGAGCACGGGTGGCGGCGCGGGGGCCCAGACGGGCGGGCAGGGCCGGCTCGACACCTGCCGCAGCCCGGGCCCCGCGGAGCCCCGCGGTGCCGGGGAGCGGGGGGATGCCCGCCCAGCGCCGAGGGTGCCGCGGTTCCCTCTGGCCTCACCCCGCTTTGTGCGCAGCTGGGGCCGGCTCCCGCAGCCGCGGGGGCACTGCGGGCGGGGAATGCCGTGGCGCCGGTGCCGCGGACCTCGGGCATCCCCAGCACGTGCGGCGGGAGCGGGAGCGGGGCGCAGCCCGGGGTGGTCGCGCCCTTGGCGGGCAAGGTTCTGGCTCGCCGGGAGCGCCAGGGCTGTTCTGTGGGGAGCTGCCGGCGGGATTTTCTGCGCGGGGTGTGGCGGGCCGGCCCGCAGCGGGACCCTCCGCCCCGGGGTCTGCAGGCGGCGGGGCGCCGAGCAGCAGGGCTTCTTGGCCACCCGAACTATCATGCTGCCTGCCAGCCCTGCATGGCTTGGCATCTGTATCACTTCGCTTAGTATGCACAGAGAAGCCTCACCTGTGGCTGTGTGTGTAATGGGTTAAATTTGGCCTCTTTTGCTGGAGTCGTGGGGAATTCGGGTGCTTGATGTCAGGTCACATCTTCCACAGAGCATGATGACAGCCACATAAATGATTCTCGGGCACCGGGAGATCCCGGTACCACTTCCCTCTGAAGGGGGAACTGGCACCTTGAAGCGGTCTTATTTTCAGGCAGCACAGCTTTGAAGGCTGCTTCTTCCGTGGGTCTGACTTTGATGCCACTGCACTTTCAGGACTGTTGCAAAGCGACGTGTAGCATCTGTTACACACTTTGCAGACCGGTGGTCCAGTGACGCCAGCTATGTGTGGAGTCTAAACACATTGTTCACTTTGCAGAGAGTGGTGCTCTCCTTGTCGTGCTCTGGAGCATCCTGTCTCTTCATGATTCCCACGCCACCCTGCCCCACCCTTTTCACTTATACTTTCTAAGAAGACCCCGTGCTGCAGTCCTTGTAAAGGGTATTTCCCTGGACAGGCTTAGCCTCTTTTGGCCCCTTGGGTGCTCAAGGGAAGCGGTTTCTGCCGAGAGTTCAGGGTACATTTGGAACAAGGTTGACTGATGGTTGACTTTAAGCTTCAGTGCAGGCTCCCCAGTGGGTTAACAAAGGAGCAGCCTGTGTAGCCCTGCTGTTCCCTTTGTTCTTCCTCTGGCTGTGCCCTCTTTGGAGAGCTCTGATCTCTCCTGTTTTGATCAGAGATAGGGAGTGACTTATGGAGACACCAGGGAGTTCATGTTTTGGTTGGAGCATCTCAGGAAACTCTAGAGCTTTGGGAGGCAGATTAGGGTAGAACTGGTTGCTTTTTAGAGACAGGGAAAAAGGAGGAGTTTTCATCTGTGCTGTTGTTGTTTGGTGAATTAGCATCATGGCATCTATTATTATAGCTTCCATGAGAAGTATTTCAAATTCATTAAAATTCTTACTCTGTAGCAACAAATCAAAGCCCTTTATCTCAGTAGAGCTACTATAGACCTAGAAAATGTGAGACCCAGGTTTTGTTTGGACAAACAGCCAGACAATTCTGCTGCCTGCAGCCCAACTCTGCCCTAAGCTCCTCCTGGTCCCTCTTCCTCAGAGGCAGGGCACCTTAGCATGAGCATGCCTGTTTTGCCAGTCTGGGAGTGAGGGAGGCCACTGTCCCCTGTGTGGCAGCTGTGCCTGCCTGGCCAGCAGCACTGATCACCTCCACCCCATCGTCCAGCTTGCTGGTGGCTCTGTCTGTGCAGCAGGTGGGTTTCCTAGCAGCAGGTCAGGGTATCTCCAGATCTTGTATGTTTCTCATTCTCCTTTTCTTCCTGGGTAATTTCTGCCTGTCTTTCAAGTATGCTGGTTTTCCCTCTGAGCAAATTTCTCCCTCTTCAAATGCCAGTAATGTATAATATTTTCACATTTCTGTGTCCTCTACGTTTGTTAGTAGCTGGATAGTTCCCCGAGTCTGGAACTGAAGGCTTTGGCATATCCCAGAAAAAAAAAAAAAAAAAAAAAAAAAAAAAAAAAAAATGCTTTCAGAGAGAGACTGTTGCCTTGGGGCAAGATAAGCTATATTTTATCCGTGACCTTGCAGACTCCTGATAAATTGTAGTCAGTTTGCTGCCTCTGACGTTTTGTATTCCTTGATCCACAGTGGCTGCATAGCATGCCCCCCTTGTTAGGTCCTGATTTCCCCAGCAGGGATTTTGATGGGGAAACTGTTGGGGAATGGGCTGTGACAGGGCGTGACAGAGACTCTGTGAAGAAACAGTGTGGAGGGAAACTGTTGTGGATCATTTCCCCACCATCCACTCTTGGCAGGTTCAAGGGGACTCAGTAGGTCCTTAACAGCAACACCGTTCTCCACTCTCATAGAAAGTTTGTTTGAAGTGTTTGCTCCAACAAAAAAGCCCCACAGAACCCCAGC
This sequence comes from Erithacus rubecula, assembly GCF_903797595.1. Taxonomy (NCBI): domain Eukaryota; kingdom Metazoa; phylum Chordata; class Aves; order Passeriformes; family Muscicapidae; genus Erithacus; species Erithacus rubecula. Next base: position 2,614,797 of record NW_027635590.1, read on the forward strand.
ACCTGAATATTCCTGAGTTCCATTTTAAACACCAGCAGTCTTACAGTTGGCCAGTGGGCTGTCTGGGTGGCTGCTGGACCTTGCTACTAAACGGCTGCTGAGAGCCAAGGGCATCCCTGGTGAGGCTGGGCAGCAGCTGTGCTGTGGAACAGCTGTGTCTGGCTGGCTCTCGATGCACAGCAGGAGCACAGACAGTCTGGCCTCTTGCTCCGTGGCAAGAAGGCACCAGGGCGATGGTGTGGTGAGGTGTTCCACATGTAGTCATTGCAGGGCTTCCCGTAGGTGCATGTTAAGCTGCTCTGGCTGTGCAGCTGACTGAGGCAAGCAGCCTGCAGCACACTGCAATTATGCTGACGCGCCTCCTGCCTCTCCCCAGGAGGAACAGGAAAGACCTTTACATCATCCAGAAGGCTGTATTGGCTGAGAAGTTTTGATACTCACAGGGTTATACTGGCTTGTAAGCAGAAGCAAGACTGGCCTAGTATTTCCAGGGATTTCCCCTCTGTGGTATTACAGGCTTGCCAACAATTCCCCATTTTGAAAATACACCCTGCAGGGCTCTATTACTGTAATGCTGATGCTTACTATTTCTGAAGCACTTTGAAATTTACAAATAGGACTTTCTGACCCTCAGCCAACAAAACCCTTTCTAAAGTCTGGAGACATGCTGCTGCCAAGGGTAGGACCAATGGTAGTATGCAGCTCCAAGCCCTGTTCTGTCTTCCCTTGTTGACCTGTTCCCTGCTCTGCATCACACAC